>NC_064921.1:122152389-122484056 GCF_023897955.1 Schistocerca gregaria
CGAGGATGTTACAGTCTGTTGTGAAGATACTCAAAGATTATTTATGTTACTGAATGGAAGTGTTTGGACACAAATAAGGGGTAATGATTGATTATTTGCTGCACTAAAAGATGAAGGTCTTCCAGTGTTACATGGTGATAATGAAGCCACTGATGTAGCTGTTGATGGTATAAGCAAACTGAAATTCTTGGATAAATGTAGTGGTCGTGGTGCTCAAATACTGATAAAATCAAAACATATTATTAGAACAAACATAACAAATAAGAATATAGTTCTGATCTTGCATATGAATACAAAATGTTGTATAGTTAATCAAGAAAAAAGGAATATAACAAAACTTATTTATTATAGTGATTTTACGTATTTGTTGACAATTTAAATGTTGTAGAGATTGCTTTTGTTCCATGTGTAGAACTGTGGGTGATGACAGCTCCAAGAAA
The DNA here is from genome assembly GCF_023897955.1 of Schistocerca gregaria. NCBI lineage: Eukaryota > Metazoa > Arthropoda > Insecta > Orthoptera > Acrididae > Schistocerca > Schistocerca gregaria. The sequence continues at coordinate 122,152,830 of NC_064921.1, forward strand.
ATATGTGTGCAGAATAAGACAGTAATCAGTATGCCGTTAAATAATTGGTCAGATACCAGTCTGCTCAGAGATTTAGGAAAAGATGAAGGAGTTTATATTTGAGAGAATGCCCTTTAGATATGAAGGTAGAGAAAGTTGTAATGTAATGTATCAAAGAAGTTTTGTACCTATGAGATATTTGGATGATGTAGATATGGATGTTAATGCTGATGTCAAAAACAGATAAAAGATAACCTGAAAAGCTAAAGTGTTAGTAAAATTAAAAGAATATACATGTATTGTGATCATAATGAAAGTGCACCCAAAATGATATTGTTGTGCAATATTAACATCATGATATGCTTACGATAAGAGCTGCTTTCTAAAAATTCATAGATTACAAGAAATATTCATGATAAAATGATAATATTGTGACCTTGACAAAAAGGGATCATGATGTATTCTTTACAAAAGAGTTTTATTTGATTGGCGCAAATACACTGTCCAGTCCAAATTAATGTGAGCACTTGTGAAAAACCTGAATAACGACCACCTTTCACAGCATGGACCACAGTGAGGCATGCAGGATGAGAGGCAGTGAGGTTCTCGAAAGAACTGACAAAGATGTGGAGCCACACTGACTCTAGTGCAGGCTGAGGACCCATGGTGCAAACAGCCCGGTTGAGCTCATCCCACAGATTCTCAATTGGGTTTAAATCCAGGCAGTTTGGTGATCATGGAATAGAGTAAACTCACCCTTGTGCTCTTCAAGCCACACATATACACTGTGAGCTGTGTGACATGTTGCACTGTCCTGCTGGTAGATGCCATTGTGCTGAGGAAAAACAAACTGCATGTAGGGATCAACATGGTCCCCAGGGATAAATGCATACTTGAGTTGATCCATTGCACCTTTCAGAATGGGAATATCACCCAGGGAGTGCCACAAAAATATTCCCCAGACTATAATTCTCCCTCCTCCAGCCTGGAACCTACTAACAGTTGTTGCAGGGTACTTAGTTTAAGATGTTTCACACTGATGGAGCACAAAAAGTGATCCATATGAAAAGACTACTTGTTGCATTCAGTTGATGTCCAACTGCAGTATTGGCATGTAAATTCCAGCCTTCATTGCTGATGAACAGTAGTCAGCATGGGTTCATGAATCAGGCACTTGCTGTTGAGGCATATGTGCAACAATATTTGATATGCAACAACATTTGTTGAACAGCTGCTGAGAAGATACTGTTGGTAGCTCCTTGGTTGATCTGGGTGATCAGCTGCTCAACAGTTGCATGTCTATTTACCTCTACACATCTCTGCAGGTGTCATTCGCCCCTGTCATCTATGGTCCATGGTGCATGACAGTTGCCTCAGTTCCAATTTTGGATAGTTTCATTTTGCCATCCACATATACTTTAATCACAGTGGCACACAGACAGTTTACAAATTTAGCCATTTTGGAAATGCTTCTGCCCTTGGCCCATAAGCCATGATTGTGCCTTTTGGATGACAAATAAATCACTCCATTTCCAACTTATGAGAATGACTACAGCTTTCCACATCCCCCCCACGACACAATTCATATATACTTTCAACTGCTAGTGCTGCCACCTGACTGATGATTGCATGTTCACATAAAAAATATGTGGTGGTCACTATAATGTGACTGGATTGTGTATCCGTACTATACACTGTCTATTCATAAAGCGTTTATGATAAAATGGTAATGTATGTTTCCCTTTATAAGTAGATGATAATGATGTGTGCATGGTAAATGGGTTGGTTTGTGCAAATATATGCACTGTAATGAAATTGTTTAATATATGATGCTGAGTTATTACTGCTGTGTGCAGATACAAGCACTGCAACAGAGTATGTGTAATTCAAAGTGAGAAAATTATTCCGGATAGCATATGCTGAAAGCAACATATCATTGATAGTGCATTTGTTTTGTAATATTACATACTTTGATTGTCATAAAAAGAGCTGCACCCAGAAGGACCCAACCGATCCACTGCAAACTAAGTGGGTATGTTGTATACCATCAGTAATATCAATGATTACTTTTACATAGTTGGCCACAAATTTGGGGAGCATGGGTGGAGCTGTGACACCATGCCCATCAGCTGATAGAGCAGAAACCCTCAAATGGGCTTGCTTACCAGTATGACAGCTTCTAGGATCCCTAGTGCAACACCTGAACATCCACAATGCTTAGGTGACATGTTCTACAGTAGTTTGCCCACCTAGATGATTCTGAGAGGGACTGCATGATGGGGCTACAGGAGGCTGAGTGGTACTACTATCTTATTGTATGCCACACTAGTTACAAAACATCACTGCCCATTGTTGGTGGCAATGAATACAGGAAGGCATGCATGCACAACTTATCAGATCTCGACTCTCAGTGCTCTAAGATGGTTTGAATATCAAACATAAAATCTCTTGGGATGCCCATATTGCTCAATTTTTGGGTTGAAATTTCATCATTAAGATATTCACACTTAATGTCAATAAATACCATTATTGTTGAATATCTGAAGAATTCCAGAGTGCAGAATAACAAAGCTGCCTATGGATTCTTTACCCTTCTGAAATTCACATTGGTTTTAAAAAGTAAATCCTTAGATTTGAGGCACCACTCTGATTGGACCTTAACGAGTCTTTCAAGCATTTTTCTGATACATCAGGATAGTCATGTTTGTCATAAATTGTCATATGGGAAACTGTTTAAGCAGCGTTCCGGACACTGACAACAATACATTTTACACTTTCACATGAAAAGACAAGCTACAGCATACTATTAGCAGTTGAATGTGCTAATCAATGCATATTGATGTAACATTATCCACCATTTCTTTCAAAGATGGTATACATGTTGTCAGACAACTTACAGGCTGTTATACACACATCAAAAAAGTTTTGCATTACCCTGGTTTGACTGTGGATATTGTATCACAGACACAGTCCCTTTGACTGTTCAGAGATATCACTAAACCTGCCCAAAGATGTAAACAACCATGCAGAGCCTATTAGACAGAGGAGGTCCAACATCCGATCAGTTCAAGCCATTCCTCCAGGAAGGAGGTACACTGCTCATGCTGTTTGTAGTTCAACAGTGCCTAGACGGTCAATACCATAGTTCAATCCTGTCTGCATTCTTACTTTGTGCCAGGAAGGGCTCTCAACAAGGGAAGTGTCCAGGCGTCTCAGAGGGAACCAAAGCGATGTTTTTCAGACATGGAGAGACAGGAACTGCCGATGACATGCCTCATTCAGGCCGCCCAAGGGCTACTACTGCAGTGGATGACTACTACCTACGGGTTAAGGCTCAGAGGAACCCTGACAGCAGTGCCACCATGTTGAATAATGCTTTTTATGCAGCCACAGGATGTCATGTTACAACTCAAACAGTGCACAATAGGCTGCATGATGCGCACCTTCACTCCCAACTTTCATGGCAAGATCCATCTTTGCAACCATGACACCATGCAGCGTGGTACAGATGGACCCAACAACACACTGAATGGACTGCATAGTATTGGAATCAAGTTCTCTTCATAGTGAGTGTCGCATATGCCTTCAACCAGACAATCGTTGGAGACACGTTTGAAGGAAACCCGGTCAGGCTGAACGCCTTAGATACATTGTTCAGCGGGTGCAGAAAGGTGGAGGTTCTCTGCTGTTTTGGGGTGGCATTATGTGGGGCTGACGTATGCTGCTGGTGGTCATGGAAGGTGCTGTAATGGCTGTACGATACATGAATACCATTCTCTGACTGGTAGTGCAATCATATCAGCAGCATACTAGTGAGGCATTCATCTTCATGGACGACAATTCAAGCCCCCATCATGCACATCTTGTGAATGACTTCCCTCAGGATAACATCAAAAATGTATGTGAAATCTTATGGGACTTAAATGCTAAGGTCATCAGCCCCTAAGCTTACACACTACTTAATCTAAATTATCCTAAGGACAAACACACACACCCATGCGCGATGGAGGACTCGAACCTCTGCCGGGACCAGCTGCACAGTCCATGACCGCAGCGCCTTATACCGCTCAGCTAATCCCGCATGGCCAGGATGTTCTCCAGACGTGGACCCTATTGAACATGCCTGGGATAGATTGAAAAGGGCTGTTTATGGATGGCATGACCCAGCAATAACTCTGAGGGATCTATGCTGAATTGCCATTGAGGAGTTGGACAATTTGGACTAACAGTGCCATGATGAACTTCTGGATAGTATGCCACGATGAATACAGGCATGCATCAATCAAAGAGGACATGCTACTGGGTATTAGAGGTATCGGTGTGTCCAGTAATCTGGGGCACCACCTCAGAAGGTCTTGCTGTATGGCGGTACAACATGCAATGTGTGGTTTTCATGAGCAATGAAAAGGGCACAAATGACGTTTATGTTAATCTCTATTCTAATTTTCTGTACAGGTTTCAGAACTCTCAGAACCAAGGTGATGCATAACTTTTTTTGATATGTGTAGTTAGGTAATGTGTATGATAATGTGTAGTTAGGTAATGTATATGATATAGTAAGACCAGACATATCTGACAGATGAGAAACAACATCATTTTCCAAATTTTCTCCCTGGTGATCTGAACTACAATATCAATAAGTGTAATGGAATAAGTGCTTGCCACATAAATCTTTTTCATTTAGCCATGGAATTTATAATTCCTAGTAGAATAAAAGAGATACAACTTAGTAATCTACAATTTATGGTAGAATAATAGGACTATGACAATGCTCTAGTACATTCATTTGATATACTATTAAATTTGCCATTTTAGTCTAAATTTTGAAATCTAAAGCCATACCTTGCATCAATAAATTTAACAATTCATTTTAAAATACAATGAAAATACATAATTCAGTCTTTTACACCAAGCTCTACAGTGTAGTGTAACAGATTGGTTACAATTAACAAAGTTAACATTTAAAGTAACAATTAATAATTTACCTCTCCATTTAGAAGATGTATGTAGTCATCAAAGTCCGAGACTCTCATTTCTGGACCTATTCTCTCATCTTCTAATGTATTTGCAATAGCACTCTTTGCTTTCTGCATGTAATCCTCAGGAATTACTGGCTGCAACAAGAGAATAAAAATGTAGGAACATAATTTGCTAAAGCAAGAAGTACTTGAGCATATCAAGAGTTCTCACACAAATTGTTAAATGGAGTGACTGCAACAACAATGTCAAGAGCACTACAAATTCACAACTGATCAGGTTACAGAGAAAATTTTTAAGGAAATCAGAATGTTATTAGAAGAATATGACCAACATTATTAAATGAGACGGTAAAGAAGGAAGGAAGATTAAGGTTTAATGTCCCATCAACAACCAAACCAACAGATGTGGAAATAATGTATGGTTCAAAGAGTGCCAAATTATTTTACATGTTCACAAAAGGCAAAAACATGGTATCCTATTGCCGCATTACCAGTGAGTCACAATTGGAATCAGTCAACTCAACAAATACAAGGAAGTAATCATTTGTTGCAGGTGACAGATAAAGCAGGTGGCAAACTTCTGTTTCCTGGCAGGGTACTGGGAAAATGCAGTGAGTACAAAAGAGTTTGCTTAAAAAACACTCACTTGGCCCATACCAGAATATGGGACCCATAATAAATAGAACAAAGAGGAGGTATTGAAAATGTATGAAGGTTTGTTTGCCCCATGAGAAAACATCATTTAAATGCTTAAAAATCTCAACAAGTAGACGTTTGAAGATGGGAACTATCCCAAAAAAAACCTGCTTACAAAGTTTCAATAAATAATAATAAGGGAGGAATCCAGGAATATAATGATGGTTGACTGTAATTTGATAGCATAAAAAAGAAGAGAAGGAAAAATAGTAGGAGAACATAGTCTGGGGAAACGGAATGAAAGAGAAAGCTACCTGGTAGAATTTTGCACAGAGTATAATTTAAGCAATTCTAACATTTAGTTCAAGAATCGTGAAAGGAGGCTATACACATGGAAATTACCTGGGGGCACTGGAAGGTTTCAGATGGATTGTATAACATGAGGAATGTTTTGAAAGCAAGTACCAGTTTGAAAATTAGATGATGGTGCTTTCCGGTCACTGTTTTGCACATGCTCACGAAGTATCCTCAACTATTGGCTGTCCATAAACGCCACTGTGGTACTTTACAAAACACTCAGTTGGTCCATACTAGAATATTGCTTAAGTGTATGGGTCCCATAATAAATAGAACAAAGAAGAGGCACTGAAAATATATGAAGGTTTGCGTTTAATATGCCTCAGATGATTAGAATGATCCCAATTGTGAAAACCATGTTCTTATTTGTTTGTCAAATGCAAGAAACGCCATAGCTGCCTAAATTCATTGCCAGATTAGTGAAGTCTATGGAGAAACACTATGAGCATTGGAATGGTTAGGAAATGGTACAGTCTATTTAAAGATGGCCTTAAAAATGTGCACGATGAGAAGCAAAGTTGGCAACTGTCTGTCATTAATGATGGCATGGTGTCGAAAGTCGACATAAAAGTTCTAAATGACAGATGCTACACGATTTCCTTTATCTAAAGTCTTTCCCCACAATTCAAGAACTGTTCTGTATGAAACTGTGACAAAATGCTTACAGTCTCAGACACATTGTGTACAATGGGTTCCAAAATGATAACTGTGTTGCACAGAACCAATCATATAGCCATGCAATGACTTTCCTCATGAGATATTGTATCAAAGGGAATAAAATTTCAAGCCAAACTTCCAGTGGTGACAAAATATGGGTTGCTCACATTACACTGGAATCAAAACAACAGTCCTTGGAATGGAAGCATGCGACCTTCCCCATGAAACTGAAGTTCCAGCAAACAATTTCAGCCTGAAAAACCATGTTTACTGTTTTTTGGTATAGGCAGGCTGTTTTGTTTGTCGAGATTTTTGTCTTGAGGTCAATGCAGACAAATACTGCGATATCTTAAAGAAACTGTGTCATGCTATCCGAACCAAAGGGCATGGTATGCTCAGTAGAGGGAGCCACACCTGGGGGCCATCAAGTGGGCTAAGATGTAACAGCTGCCACATGAGCTTTCTATCAACATAGCTCTATACTGCGAAGCAACACGCATCCACTACTGCTGACTAGGTCCACACACTGCTCACCTGACTGAGCTGCCAGTGCCTGGGGAAGACAATCCTGTACTTCTGAATGATAAATGTTTCATTGCGGATGAACAGATCATTGCACCTTTCTTGGGACAATCTTGGCCCCCATATCTGACATCAGAAGTGGCTGACACTGCTACATCAGGGGCCAGTGAGTGGCTGCCAGCACTAGTGACATTTTCACTTGGTGCCACACCCAAATGTCTACAGTAGCAGCAGCTGGTATTATCTGCACAGCACTGCTTTAAGATCAACAGCTACAGATAACAGTTCGTTATGATATGGTGCAGTAAGTGATGGATATTTGTGGGACTTCTTTTTGTGTCTTTGGCTGTGTCCATGTGGAATGTAAGGACCTCAAATCACATAAAAGTGTTGGTACCTAGGCTGCAATAACCTGCACGTTTGTCTTTGTTTTGTGGGAGTACTACGGAAATTTACCCACAGCAAGTGAAATGTCTGTATTGCAGTTTATCCAGGCATGACTTGCCATGTGTTAATGCCATGCCAGTTACATGCAGGACATGTTGAAGGCTTGGTCAGAAGACACACCACAGAAGAGAGTAGTGCTGGACCATGACACAGTGCAAAGATTGGGTACCGATATTTTTATTTTTTTATTTTTTTTTATTAGATGTACCATTTCTGTGTTTTTATTCTATAACAGCAGATGGGGTTTACACAAATGTCATAAACACAGGCAGCAATTTTGATCAAAATGGTGAAAGCCCTGAAGGGACAAATAGCCAAATTGTTAGAGACTATAGTCCTATAGAAGCAGGAAAATGAGGCATTCCACAGACGGAGAGAGAATAGGAAGCTCCTGGTGGGCAAGTACTTTCTGATTTGGGAGAGACCAAAACTGTGTTGAGAGTACCTGCCCCATCTGTTGATCGCATTGTCAGGAAATGCAACTGAGGATGTATCTACTGTTATTACTGATATGAAATCTGCTGACAAATTGGGACAACTGTCAGAAGAAGTAGCCTTGAATGTGGCTAAACTGTGGTTGGTAGGCACACTGAAAATGTACGTTCTGTATCACAAGACTCCATGTAAGGCTTCAACATTTGATAAGCTGGCTGATGGTCTTGTCCAGCACTATTATAAGGTTTTTCAAGATGGAACACAATGGACACAGTGAATCAGAATGCATTCACCACTTTTCAAAGATTATTTGAGGGATTACTCAGAGGACTGAAGCTGAGGCAATGACATCGTAGTCTTCACAAAGAACATGAAAAAGCTTATACAATGGTTGGAGGAAGTGTTCAAGACTGACGATAGTGTGGCTAACACTCAGCATTGATATGTGTCATTTTGTAGAAATAAGAGTAAATTATCTTGGTCACTTAAGAAGTCAGGAATAAGCGAGTACGCATGCATGCTTAATCTTAAAAAGCTCGGAGCTTCTCGCCACTGTTAACAATTAAACTATTGCAATCTTTTGTAGGTCTCTGTAATTATTACTATAAATTTGTAAATAACTTTGCTGAAATTGCCAAACCTTTGAATTGTTTGTTATGAAAGGAGCAAAATTTGAATGGTCTACTGAATGTCAAACACTATTCAATACTTTGAAACAAGTGTTGTCATCAGACCCAGTTTTAATATTTCCAAACTCTAAAAATTAATTCATTCTGTCTTGTGATGCAAGCAATAAAGTATTTAGTCAGAATATAAATAATAGAGAACATCCTGTAGCACACATGTCCTAACAGCTGAACAAAGCAGAGGAAAATTATTTCATGACTCAGAAGGAAATGTTGGCAGTTATCTATGGTATCTCTTACTTTTGCTATCATTAATATGGCCAAAAGTTCAAAGCAGTGAGGGATCATTCCATGTTAAGCGGTTACGAAGATGAAAGGATTCTTCCTGCAGATTGATAAGGTGGGTCTTGTGATCGAGCAAATTTGGTTACAAAGTAGTTCACAAGCCACAAAAAGAGGGATATCAAAACAGATTTACACCAAAATTGCTGCTCTGCAAGCACTGGGCAGAAGCATTGTTGAGTGGTAAATGGTCCAGTCAGCTGACGTGGATGGTCAAATATTCAAGTTACAATCACAGTTCATTGTCTATGATGGGTTATTATGCAGGATGATGAAGTTTTGAAACAAGCATATGACCAGGTGTTGTCAGGCCACAGTGGGTGAAACACAACTGTTAGATGCACTTTTGAGAAATTTTGGTGGAGGACAACAAAAGGAGATGTCGATTAATGTATCAGGAACAGTGTTCTATGTATGCAATGGGCTCAATCTCAGCCACTAACTGATTCCATTACAAAGACTACCAGATATCTCAACTGCTTCAAGTCCTGGGAATGGATATTTTAGGTCCTCTTAATAGGACACCAACAGCAAATATATACACATTGACCATAATAGACCTTTTCTCATGATATATCATGATGATTGTACTCCCTGTTGAACACGCAAGTACAGTTGCTCAAACAATGGTGAACAATTGGTTTCACACATTTGGTGTCCTGTATACTATAATCACAGATTAGGGCACTAATTTTATGTAATACCTAATGAAGCAATTGTGTGCACTGCTCCACATCTGCAAATTGTGGACAAGCCCCTTCACAATGAAGTAGACCACAACCTGATATTAAGCTTTTCAGTGTGCTTTTGAGGTTGCAAGTTTTCTTGGAGTACCAGTACTGTATTGTCTCGTGTTTGATTCTCTGTTATGGCATAATGCCACAGATGCCAGAAGATAAACATGTGCACCTGAAATTCAGTGAACAGTTGAAACTAGTCTATAGTGTCGCATGAAACACTTTGTTTCTTATAAATTGACTTCATTTGCAGAAAAGAGTACTAAAAGTCCAATTTATTTAGCAAACCAACAAAAAGAATATCAGTGTTTTGCAAGACAATTAATGCTTGACTGCCAAAAATGTGGAAATAAAATAAAATCAGAAAACTGAAACTATCTGTAATTATGTGAATGTATTTTAATTCACTTGATAGCTCCCACCCACAGAAATCCATTTTGTTTTCATTTGACATGTGAACTGTAAAAGAAGAAGAAACAGCACATCAGGAAACAACAAAATCACTAAACGTACACATAGGTCACTGTCCCCTCTCCATTAAAACCCATGCAAGGAATTTTTTCTGTGTAGCATGACTCTTTCTTGCTACTGCTGCAGCCACACTTCAAGTAGCCAGAAGTGGGAGAAGGTACTGCACGCATGGTACTCAACTGTGAATGCATATGACCCCACTGGCAACTGCTCAAAATGAACTTAATGTAAACAGTTGTGACATCACACTCTTGAGCAGCAATATGCTCTTATGAAGTATTCCATATTGTTTGTCATAAAGTCTTTGACACATTTTGCTGTTTATCAGTTCTTACCAGTCAAAATTAAAAACTTAACTAAAGAATAAAATGATGAAAATTCGCAGAATTCTAGAAAATTTGTTTTTCCTGGAAAACAAAATTCCTGGGTTTTTCCCAGATTTCCCAGTTCTCCTGGAGTGTATACACCCTTTAATAGTAACCATGACAACTGGAGTGTGTTCGCTAGTTGCATGACCAATGCATACAATTCCACAAGCCACTTGCCTTTCACCATACGAGATAATACATAGGGGACAAATGCTTTCACCTTTCAAAGTGATGAAACTAAAACTTGGAACTGATGCTGAGAAAAAATTTGCAAAATGGTTGCAAAATGTTTGACAACAAGAGAAACGAGCAAAATCAACAGCTTTAAAGCACCAGGAGCAGATAGGACAAAGTGTGAAGAAATAGTCACAATATAGGAATGGCTAGTGGATATTGGTGACAAGCGTAAAACACAGAAATTCATTACCTGACACTACAGACTGTACCAAATCATGGAAATGACACTACCTGTCAACATTAGGATACAGAAGACAAAATGCTTGGATTATTCATGTGGGGCAAATTAAGTCATTTAAGAGACCTTTAGATTCCTTGCTGTAAGTTACCATCACCATCTCCAGTGAGGAATATGAAATCTAGGATGAGAAAGACGACTTGCAAGTGAAGTATGTCTGACATATATTATGCACTTCAACGACATTGATAGAGAGCATTTCAGAGTACTGTTTGGTTATATTTCACCGTGTTTCTTCTACCTAGGTTGAATAGGAGTTTTATGACTTGTTGTTGTTCTATTCACAGCATGTTTGGGATGTTTATTTACTTTTCATTCTTAGTTCACAACTTCTGTTAATGGATAGACTCAATATTACTTTTGTATATGAGGGTTCTATAGTTTTGTCCAGTTAACCTCATCTTTTGCTGGAGATAGCAGTAATAATAACGGTTCCTTTCCGCAGGTGGCAAAATGGAAAGCGGATCCTGGAGGAATGAAGTGGAAAGTTGCAGAGAAATGGGTACAGGTACAAACTAAGATCTAGGGGTAGCGTCTCTGATTCATAATCAAAAACGTCTTCGGTCCCGTGTTCGATCCACACCACTGCCTAAATTTTGATAAATAATCAGCATTGGCAGCCGAAGACTTCCGGCATAAGAAGTCAGCCTCATTCTGCCAACAGCTTTGTCAAATAGGGCGGAGGAGTGGATAGAGGTTCAGGGCACTCTCTTGTCCTAGGGGTGGGAAATTGCCCCTAATGGCGGAAGAATCAGCAATGATCAATGACATGAGGATGCAGAAGGCAATGGAAACCACTGCTTTAAAGACACATAATGTGTATCCACAGGACATGTGGCCTGTAGTTGAAGAAGTGTCATGATGGTTTCTCCATTGGCAAAAGATTCCGGAATAGTCCCCCATTCGGATCTCCAGGAGGGGACTGCCAAGGGGGAGGTTACCATGAGAAAAAGATTGAATAATCAACGTAAGGATAATGTTCTATGAGTCGGGGTGTGGAATGTCAGAAGCTTAAACGTGGTAGGGAAACTAGAATATCTGAAAAGGGAAATGGAAAGGCTCAATCTAGATATAGTAGGGGTCAGTGAAGTGAAGTGGAAGGAAGACAAGGATTTCTGGTCAGATGAGTATCGGGTAATATCAACAGCAGCAGAAAATGGTATAACAGGTGTAGGATTCGTTATGAATAGGAAGGTAGGGCAGAGGATGTGTTACTGTGAACAGTTCAGTGACCGAGTTGTTCTAATCAGAATCAACAGCAGACCAACACTGACAACGATAGTTCAGGTATACATGCCAACGTCGCAAGCTGAAGATGAACAGATAGAGAAAGTGTATGAGGATATTGAAAGGGTAATGCAGTATGTAAAGGGGGACAAAAATCTAATAGTCATGGGCGACTGGAATGCAGTTGTAGGGGAAGGAGTAGAAGAAAAGGTTACAGGAGAATATAGGCTTGGGACAAGGAATGAAAGAGGAGAAAGATTAATTGAGTTCTGTAACAAGTTCCAGCTAGTAATAGCGAATACCCTGTTCAAGAATCACAAGAGGAGGAGGTATACTTGGAAAAGGCCAGGAGATACAGGAAGATTTCAATTAGATAACATCATGGTCAGACAGAGATTCCAAAATCAGATACTGGATTGTAAGGCGTACCCAGGAGCAGATATAGACTCAGATCACAATATAGTAGTGATGAAGAGTAGGCTGAAGTTCAAGACATTAGTCAGGAAGAATCAATACGCAAAGAAGTGGGATATGGAAGTTCTAAGGAATGACGAGATACATTTGAAGTTCTCTAACGCTATAGATACAGCAATAAGGAATAGCGCAGTAGGCAGCACAGTTGAAGAGGAATGGACATCTGTAGAAAGGGCCATCACAGAAGTTGGGAAGGAAAACATAGGTACAAAGAAGGTAGCTGCGAAGAAACCATGGGTAACAGAAGAAATACTTCAGTTGATTTATGAAAGGAGGAATTACAAACATGTTCCGGGAAAATCAGGAATACAGAAATACAAGTCGCTGAGGAATGAAATAAATAGGAAGTGCAGGGAAGCTAAGACGAAATGGCTGCAGGAAAAATGTGAAGACATCTAAAAAGATATGATTGTCGGAAGGACAGACTCAGCATACAGGAAAGTCAAAACAACCTTTGGTGACATTAAAAGCAACGGTGGTAACATTAAGAGTGCAACGGGAATTCCACTGTTACATGCAGAGGAGAGAGCAGATAGGTGGAAAGAATGCATTGAAAGCCTCTATGAGGGTGAAGATTTGTCTGATGTGATAGAAGAAGAAACAGGAGTCGATTTAGAAGAGATAGGGGATCCAGTATTAGAATCGGAATTTAAAAGAGCTTTGGAGGACTTACGGTCAAATAAGGCAGAAGGGATAGATAACATTCCATCAGAATTTCTAAAATTATTAGGGGAAGTGGCAACAAAACGATTATTCATGTTGGTGTGTAGAATATATGAGTCTGGCGACATACCATCTGACCTTCGGAAAAGCATCATCCACACAATTCCGAAGACGGGAAGAGCAGACAAGTGCGAGAATTATCCCACAATCAGCTTAACACCTCATGCATCGAAGCTTCTTACAAGAATAATATACAGAAGAATGGAAAAGAAAATTGAGAATGTGCTAGGTGACGATCAGTTTGGCTTTTGGAAAAGTAAAGGCACGAGAGAGGCAATTCTGACGTCACGGCTAATAATGGAAGCAAGGCTAAAGAAAAATCAAGACATGTTCATAGGATTTCTCGATCTGGAAAAAGCGTTCCACGATATAAAATTCTGCAAGCTGTTCGAGATTCTGAAAAAAGCAGGGGTAAGCTATAGGGAGAGACGGGTCATATACAATATGTACAACAACCAAGAGGGAATAATGAGAGTGGACAATCAAGAATGAAGTGCTTGTATTAAGAAGGGTGTAAGACAAGGCTGTAGCCTTTCGCCCCTACTCTTCAATCTGTACATTGAGGAAGCAATGATGGAAATAAAAGAAAAGTTCAGGAGTGGAATTAAAATACAAGGTGAAAGGATATCAATGATACGATTCGCTGATGACATTGCTATCCTGAGTGAAAGTGAAGAAGAATTAAATGATCTGCTGAACGGAATGAACAGTCTAATGAGTACACAGTATGGTTTGAGAGTAAATCGGAGAAAGACGAAGGTAATGAGAAGTAGTAGAAATGAGAACAGCGAGAAACTTAACATCAGGATTGATGGTCACGAAGTCAATGAAGTTAAGGAATTCTGCTACCTAGGCAGTAAAATAACCAATGACGGACGGAGCAAGGAGGACATCAAAAGCAGACTTTCTATGGCAAAAAAGGCATTTCTGGCCAAGAGAAGTCTACTAATATCAAATACCGACCTTAATTTGAGGAAGAAATTTCTGAGGATGTACATCTGGAGTACAGCATTGTATGGTAGTGAAACATGGACTGTGGGAAAACTGGAACAGAAGACAATCAAAGCATTTGAGATGTGGTGCTATAGACGAATGTTGAAAATTACGTGGACTGATAAGGTAAGGAATGAGGAGGTTCTACGCAGAATCGGAGAGGAAAGGAATATGTGGAAAACACTGATAAGGAGAAGGGACAGGATGATAGGACATCCTGCTAAGACATGAGGGAATGACTTCCATGGTACTAGAGGGAGTTGTAGAGGGCAAAAACTGTAGAGAAAGACAGAGATTGGAATACGTCAAGCAAATAATTGAGGACGTAGGTTTCAAGTGCTACTCTGAGATGAAGAGGTTAGCACAGGAAAAGAATTTGTGGCGGGTCGCATCAAACCAGTCAGTAGACTGATGACCAAAAACCAAACTAAGGAATTACAGAGCAAAGAAGAGCTAAACTCTGATATTGCTTGTAGACTTACGGGGATGTCAGAGGAAAAGCATTACGATCCACCTGAGTACAATGATACAAATTGGCATATGAATATCCAAAGTAAAGCTCATCCTCGTGAACGTTAAACAGAAGTATTAATGTTGCAGCCACATTTCCAGAGAGCAGGCACACATTGGGTCTACTCATTATTATTATTATTATTATTATTATTATTATTATTATTGCCAGAAATGGTAAATGTAAATTCTTACAAACATGGAAAACCAAAGGGAATAGCTAGAATGGAATTACGGAACAGCGTAGTATTAATAAATGGTATGGCTTGTGACATAGCAAACATGACATTCCATTTACCATCTACTAGGTATAGCCCTGGTACAAACACACCTAAGTGGACACAGCCTACATTGTATTGACATGAACCTTCCTGAATAATACTCTAAACCCATGCGTCCTATGCAGTAAAACAGAAAGAGAGAAATACAGTAGAATGAATGATCTGGAACATACAGGAATATCATGATAGGCAACATCAAGTATCACCTCCATAAGTGTGACATCATCCAGTGTTGTAACAGTTCTGATTGTGATTTGTGTAATCTAGGGGAAGTCAATACATTAGTCAGATTAGCAATGCAACAGATATCCATTGGTTGGTTCACAAATAAAGCTAAGAAAAAATAAGAGAGTATGTGTAAGATATTAGATAAACTTGTAATTAAATATAATTTCTATCAGTGAGTAAGATCAAGGTACAATAAAGATCAAACTTGATGAGTTTGGACATAGAATATAAGAAATGAAGCTCAATCCAAGAAATCAAGTGATTCAGTTCAGTGAGTATAGAAGGAAAATTTAATTATGTTTACTGTAAAATGTGGATGATAAAACCATTACAGAAATACCCTAAGTAGAAAAATTTGAGGTGAATTTTTTGAAGGGAATAGTCTTGCAAGCTAACACTAAACATTTGTCACATTTACATCTACACAATTACTCTGCAATTCACAATTAAGTGCCTGGCAGAGGGTTTATCAAACCATCTTCAAACTATTTCTCTACCATTCCACTTCCAAATGTCACAGAGGAAAAATGAGCACTTGAATTTTTCTACATTAGTTCTGATTTCTCATATTTTATCACAATGATCATTCATCCCTAAATAGTTGGGTGTCAACACAATATTTTCACAATCAGCTGAGAAAGTTAATGATTTAAATTTCACAAGAAGATCCTGCCACAACAAAAAAACACCTTTGTTTTAATGATTGCCTCAAGAATTCATGTGTTATGTCTGTGGCATTCTCCCCTATTTCATGATAATACAAAATGAGCTGCCCTTCTTTGAACCTTTTAGATGTCCCCTGTGAGTCCCATGTGATTAGAATCCCACATCACACAGCAATATTCCAGAAGAGGGCATACAAGTGTGGTGTAAGCAGTCTCTTTAGTAGACCTGTTGTTATTTCTAAGTGTTCTGGCAATAAATCTCTGTCTTTGGTTTGCTTTGCCCTTAAAATTATCTATGAGACTGTTCCCACAATGTTTTTGAGTATCAAGAGCATTGCAAGAAGTATTGAGCAGCACAGAGATACTGCACACCAAACTGGTATCACGAGTCACCAATGAGATTCCAGGAAGAAGTTGTGCCTCCTGTAGATCTGAAACAACACAGTAATGTGTCTGCCCTGAAATATGTCACCAGAGGCCAGCAAGGCAGTTCTGTTTGGGGTCAGATTCTGCCCACTTCTAGGAAGTTCCTATCAGAGTAATGCTGTTGTGCATCCAAGTTGCTGTGACACAGTCCGTGACAACCATTGGGGAGTGAAGAGACTTCCAACTCCTGTGAACTGTGAACTAGTGTCAACAAGCGTCTATGACTTGTGTTTTCTAGTGACTGTAGTGAAGCCACAGTACGCCCATACTGAACTTGTATAATTTGCCACTCAGTAATTGTGACTCATTTAGTGAGTTCTGATCCACAAATCTTCATGTGCAGTCTCATACCTACAGCTGAGTCTAGCAAGCAAATGTAAGTTTTGTTGTAATTAATTAAGTACAAGTTATTTAGAGAGTTCTAATTAGCTGAATTATTACTTGATACCTCAGTGTCCAAGAGGTCAGACACAACAAGTAAAATGACACCAAAAATGGAGCTTGCAATTAGGTCATTGCAGCATATTGTGTAACAAACTCTCTCTTGCAGAAATGCTATTTTTCTATTTGTGTGTGTTGTTACGAGGGTTGGAACTTAAATAGTGGCAACTATTTATTCACAACTGATACAAAAGAGTTATATGTTTGCACCTGTCCATCAGGGTAGTCACCAGCACAGTGTAGAACCCTTTGCCAGCAACATGGAAGGCGCAGTATACTGTTAGCAGAGCCTGTTCTGTTGATAGTGCAAATGGAGTGGCCTACTGCATGTCAAATTTCTGGAACAGTTCTGAAGCCAATGCCACAAAAGGTTCCTTCATCTTCAAAATCAAATCAAAGTCACAAGGACTTAAGTCCAGGGAGTATGGTGGTTGGTACAGTACTTCCCAGTCCCATCGACCAAACAGAGCACCCACAGCTTGCGCTGTATGCGCCCACACATTGTCGTGCAAAATGATGGGTGGGTTGCACAGAAAGAGTCGCCACTTCTTTTGCAAAGCTGGTCACTGGTAATGCTCCAAAAATGAACAGCAATACTGTGCACTGACTGTCTGTTGTGGAGGAACATAATGCGACAACAACACAGTCGTACATGAGACTCGCCATAACTTTCACCATACTGGGGCTCTGACACTCCTTCAACTTTTGCGGCAACTCATAATGACACCATTCGTTGGATTGGCGTTTCAGTTTTGGCTCATACAATGAGGCCTGTATCTCATCGCACTCATAGAGCTCCAACTACATCTGAGCAGTGTCATAATGCTCCATTTCTGCATTTCCGTCAAGTCATGCAGAACCCATTGTGATGCAATTTTCCGCATGCCCAAGTGTTCCTTCAGGATGCGAAACACAGTCGTATGCACTAATCTGGTTTTGTGGGCGAGCTCACTAATTGTATGGTGTCAATCACTGTCCACTAACATGGCAACAGCATGCAGTTCTTCTTCAGAGACGCCAGGACAGCCAACCCAATGCATGCCTGCCACAGTTTGCCGACCTTCGTTGAAGGCTCTTACCCAAAGTACCACTGCTCTGTACGGCAGTACCGATTCCCCACATGCCTCTTGAAGACTGTGATGACACTGTCTGTATAACCTCTGGCACATTCAATCTTGATCTAGCTCCATTGTTCCTGTTTCAAAAACATAGTGACACCATTACATAAGACCGCTCACTCACAAGTGACAGTGTTTCCCTCAATGGTGCACATGCCAGTGACATGGGACGGGCGAGTCCATTTGCTCGGAGGTAAGGTAGGTTTGTCAACAATGTGTGCTATCAGCAACAATAGTAGATTCCATTGCATAGTGTCTCCACAGCAGTGTTGCCACTATTTAAGTTCCAACCTACGTATATTGAGTGTTCATGATGTCTGTTCTGGACGTGTCTTTAATGCAAGGTATAAAATTGCTGGGGCAAAGGACTGGACAACTATTACTAGTACTGCAAGAAATTATGCCAGCATGATGACTGCCACCCCAGCCTGTTCAATTGGAGACAACTCAACAACCAGTTAAGGCACCTAAATTCAGAGAGTTTATGAGGCAAAGTGAAGACTTGGCTGATATGTTGCACAGCTAATGGCTTATTTCAGCATCTACAGCATAACAGGTAACCAATATATTTACCATTTTATCTCCACTGCAAACTCGGATGTATTCTGGTTGGTCACAAAACTGTTTTCAGATCACCAACTGCATGAGGTCCCCTATGACGAGTTAGATGATAAATTGTCAAATCATTTTAAATCAAAAGCACATGTAGCAACTGCTCATCATAAGTTTTTCATATTAAAACAGCAGCAGGACAATCCTTCAAACAATGGGTATCAAAACCACATGGCCTTAATAGGCAATGGTACATTCAGTGTTCATGTGGATTATGATGAGCAAAATGGGTACTCAGAACCTGTCTGATACCCGTATTCATGCTCCCTTAACAAAACATCCAAACCCTGAACTCAGTACAGTATTGTAAAATACTGAGTCACAGGACTTGATTTTCAATTAACTGCAATATCAGTTGTCAAGAGTAAGTCATTTCAAGGACCAATCGCCTCCCATTCAAGCCAGATGTCATCCAATATCTAGATAATGTGTAAGCCCGTTGCACCGTAAGGCTGCAGCACAGCCTTCACAATCACAGAAGTCTTGTCTTCACTTTTGAATACAAGATAGGAAAAAAGTGCCCATGCTGCAAGGTCAAGGACTTCCCATGTGGCAAACAAGGCCACATACAGTCAGTATATTTAAGTACAGATGGCGTTAGGTGGCTTTCAAATTCCAAGTCAGACAGTGGTTATAATGATGTCTATATTGTGTCTGCTGCACAGCAGTCCACTGATCTTGTTGTTATTTTGCCAGATTCCCAGGACACAAACTCTGAACTTATCAATCACAAATCCAATATGTTGTACATTCCGTAGTGTGTGTACAACAAGTGTCATTTTTCGGTTAGATACTGGTGCTACTGTTCAACTACACTACGTATGAATCGTTAGGTAGTGCACAGCTTCAGCAATCACATAACTCAATCACTTAACCCATTGTCAGCATACAATGGACAACCTATTCCACAGCTTTGCAGTGTGTAGTACCATGGTACTACTAAAACAGTGTTATTTTGTGTGTTGTACTCCTACAAGTGTAGTTTTGGCATAGATAGTTTTGACCTTTTTGGACTGTCAATTCATAGAAGCCATGCCTCCCTTATTTCCAAGGCACCACTGCATGGGAATAGCACAAGCCAGGACTGCAGTTTTATTTGAGGTCACATCTTTCCCACTTCTAGGAAGTTCCTGTCAGAGTAATGTTGTTGTGCTGCCTAATCACCATGATAGAGCTTGAGTCAACTGTCAAGGAGTGGAGAGACTTCCAACTCCTGTGAACTGCGCCTGTGCCAACGCTATCAGCATTGTATCAACAAGTGTCTATGAACTTGTGTTTTCTATTGACTGTGGTGAAACCTCAGTATGGCTGTTCTGAATTGTATGAATTTGCCACTCAGCAATCATGGCTCATTTAGTGTGTCCCGAACCGCAAGTCCATGTGTGCAGTCTCATAGTTATCCCTGAGCCTGGTGAGCAAACATAAGTTTTGTTGTAATTAATAAAGTTATACTTATTCACAGTTTTCTAATTAACTGAATTATTATAGCCACCTCAGTGTCCAAGAAATCAGACACAACAGTTCCAATTTAAGCTATTCATTGTAGACACCAGAAGTAAGCCACCTCAGTCAATAACTGGCAAACTGTTAGCTAGGAAAAAATGCTGAGCAAGCCAAGTTGAACAGGAAAGCGACTGTGACAAGTGAGACTGGCCAAGCACACCTGTCCACGAGAGAACCACAATGACATCATGCAAACAGACGAGTAGCATCATACTGGGAACAGAGCAGAGTGTCACAAGAAATCTCAGTTATAATATGACAGAAAACATTCAGTCATAAAAGTCTGAAGCCTTTAGCAGAGCTGCCCACATGAGAAAACTAGCATACATGATGTTGGTGCTACCCCTGACTGCAGCAGAGCATACAGAAAGTGCCAGCACAAATAATACACTTTCTTAATCTCACTCTCAGCTGCAGCTGCCTCATGGTACAGGGGAGGCTACATCAGTTGACTCTTTGCATGCCTGACTGTCTATAATCATCTGCGGAGTCTCAAGTCTTGCTGGAGGGACTTTGCTACTGCAAGCTGCAGTGGCACCTTCCCAGTCATCACTGAAGGTGTGCAGTGACTGCCATCATGCTGCTGGCCTACTAAAAGCTTGAGCAGCATGGTGAAGAAGCTACACACCATCTGTCAATGTGAGAGAGAGTCACTGCTGCTGCTCACCCATTCCTGCAGCTGACACTGATGCTGCTGCCACCTGCCTCCTATCTGAAGATTGCAGGCCAAACTCTATATGACAAAAGTACTAAAGGCTGGGCTGGAGGATGATTCTCCTGGGTATACGTCCTCAATGTGAGCCCTTTTGAGATCACCTGGCACCTGATTGAGCTGCCAAGACCTGTGGAAGACAACCCTGTATTTCTGATTGATAAATGTTTCACTGTGAGTAATGTTTCCTTGATGTTCTTGACCATGAAAAGAGCCTCCTCACTACACCCTGCTCAGCACAGTTACCATAGAGGTCTTAGACTGGACCCCTATACTATGCTGAGTGAACTATAATCAGTCTCTTTTGTAGACAGACTGCATTTTCTCAGTGAATATGAGATAACCAAAGTCTGGCACTGACCTTACATAGAATTTAATCTATGTGATAATTCTATTTCATAACCCTACAAATTATTACACCCAATATTTGTATCACATAACTGACTGTAATTGAACCTCATTAATATTGGAATCATAGGATATTACTTTTTTTAAGAGCACTATTTTACAATTCTGAACAATTAAAACAAGTTGTCATCTTTGCATCACTTTCATAACATATGTAGTTGTGACTAAATACATGAGTCTTTTTTCTGATAGAATCATTACAGATGACTGCATCAGCTGCATAAGATTGATATTATTATTGGCAGACAGGTCATTAATACACAACATGAACAACAAGGGTACCAACACACTTCCGTGCAGCATGCCTGAAGCTGATTCTACTTCAAACAATCAAAAATCCAGGATGGATGATAACAATATTATGAGAAGGAAAGTTGCTACTCACCATGTAGCAGGGATGCAGAGTCGCAGATACGCGCAACAAAAAGACTTTCACAATTAAAGCTTTCAGCCACTGGCGTTAATAAACAATATACACATATATGCTCACACACACTCACACAAACGCAACTCACACACACAACTGCAGTTTCAGGCAACAGAAACCACACTGCGAACAGCAGCACCAGTGCATGATGGGAGTGGCGACTGGGTGGGGGTAATGAGGAGGCAGGGTTGGGGGAGGGGAGAGATAGTATGGTAGGGATGGTGGACAGTGAAGCGTTGCCAAGTTAGACAGAGGGCAGGGAAGATGTGGGAAGTAGCGGAAAAGGAAAGAAATAAAAAGACTGGGTGTGGTGGTGGAATTATGGCTGTGTAGTGGCTGAATGGGAACAGGAAAGGGGCTGGATGGGTGAGGACAGTCAAAGATCCCACCCGCGCAATTCAGAAAAGCTGAGTCTGGTGATCCATATGGCACAGGCTGTGAAGCAGTCATTGAAATTAAGGATATCATGTTTGGCAGCATGTTCAGCAACAGGATGGTCCACTTGATTCTTGTCCACAGTTTGTCGGTAGCCATTCATGTGGACAGACAGCTTGTTGGTTGTCATGCCTACATAGAATGCAGCATAGTGGTTGCAGCTTAGCTTGTAGACCACATGACTGGTTTCAAGGGTAGAGAGTGAAGATTTCATTTTTCTTTAGAAGTGTGTGTGCAACAGGCTAAGTGAACATAGATGGGCCACTTTGCCACGTCTTTCAACCTTCTGTTTTAGAAGCTTAAGAGTCATGACAAGGAGCTGTGTAATACGTCCAACTGTGGTCACTTTTGCTAACGCGCTGCGAGTGGCTGAAGAGGAGAAGCATGCCGAGAACTGATGGACACCTGCAGCCATTAGGACGGAAAGCCAAGAATGTATGCGTGGAAACATCTTAGTTCTTCTCACCTGGCGGCAGTCATTTTACCTGCCTTAGAATGCAGGAATGTGCCGACATTTCCACCAACCCACGGCACTTGAGGAGCATACACAAACCACAGGACATTGGCGCATGGAGGCTTGTGAAAGAAGTCAGCATTCTTCAGAATATGTTTTTCTTGACAGTGAGAACATTCCTTATAAATCACAAATGCCGGAAGTTTTTGAGACAGAGCCCAAACATGAGTCCATCCATGCCTCACGCAGAGATAGTGGTTATAAAGAAGTGTTGTGTAGCTGCTCTCCCAACAGCCTCAGAATGCTGGAAAACATCTTAAGAATATGAAATCAAGAGAAAGATGCCAATTCATGAGGTACATGCCAGCCCATGTCAGATAGAAAATTTCCACCTCGCACAGAGTGGCATGGCGATGAAACAGCAATCTGTCATTGGGCTGCACTGAAACTTTCACCTGCCAATGACAGCACAAAAAGGAAGAATATTTCGAAGAGGAGTTTAGCTGAGAGATGGATGAGAAGCAAGAGGGGCGTTGTGGGAGCCACCATGGAAGCTAGATGACATGGGCAGTCCTCCATCCACCCCCAACATCCACCTAGCAACACTGTGATAGCACAGCTTCAGCCACGCAACCGGCAATGGACAGACAACATGGAGACTGTACCTGGGACCTGCTGCAACACTGCAGTTGCTGATGAGTGCAGCTGACTCTCACAGCACAGCTCCGAGGTAATGTGCGGTACCGACGCAGCGCCTACTGCCGACAGCAATGTACAACAATTAATACAGAATGGTGAGACAATTTGTTCCCTCCTTCTTCCCCCTAATAACTGTGTCTATGCCCAGTCAAATTGGACCTGGGTTTTGTGATTTTGCTTTGGTTTGTGTAAACACCACAAAAATAAATACATTTCTTTCATGGTTTGATCATATACGCAATCTTTTACATTCATACATGGATACCCCAGTTTCATGCCATTTGTCTTTGATTTCATTTAATTATAGGTATCAGTTAATTGTTGGCTCCTAATGTGGGGCAGTATCATCAATCATCTGCTCATCTTTTCACATATGGCAGCCCAAAGTGGGTTGAACTGATGGGTAATTTTCATGGTGTCTGATGTCAAAAAATAATTTCTGAAGTTCACTGCAAGGTCTATTACAGGGCTATGAGCCATGAGGTAAGGGATTGTGAGCAGGGGTTGTGTAACGATGGATGAGTATACTGTGTAGGTTCGGTGGACAGTGGAATACCACTGTGGGAGGGGTGGGAAGGATAGTGGGCAGTACATTTCTCATTTAGGGCATGATGAGAGGTAACTGAAACCCTGTCAGAGCATATAAATCAGATGCTCCAGTTCTGGGTGGTACTGAGATATGGGGGGAATGCTCCTCTGAGGCCAGACGGTGGACTCTGGGAGATGGTGGGAGGCTGGAAAGATAAGGCACAGGAGATTTGTTTTTGTACAAGTTTGGGACAATAATTATGGTCAGTGAAGGCTTCAGTCAGACCCTCAGTACATTTCGAGAGGGACTGCTCATCACTTCAGATAGGATGACCACGGGTGGCTAGGCTGTACGGAAGGGACTTTTTGGTATGGAATGGGTTGCAGCTGTTGAAGCAGGGATTGGATAGACACACGTATTATATGCATATGTGTGAGTTGCATTTGTGTGTGTGTGTGTGTGTGTGTGTGTGTGTGTGTGTGTGTCTACTGTTGACGAAGGCCAATGGCCGAAAGCTTTAATTGTGAAAGTCTTTTTTTGTGTCTATCTGCCACTTAGCATCTCCGCGATACGGTGAGTAGCAGCTTTCCTTCTCATAATATAGTTACATTCCATCCTGGATTTTCCATGGTTTAATTTTTGCCTGACAACTTTTCTTTGATCCTAACCCAGTGCTGTCCTCCTTTGTCACTATTTTCTTTTGCATCACTATATTTAATGTCCATCCTCTTTCTCTTCTTTGCTATGTTTCTCTTGTTGCCTTACAAACCACACTGCATGCTCTAGTTATGGACCACACCGTACCAACTGTCTCGGCTAAACACAACAGACGGCACCTTTCTGGTGCCACATGATATTGTATCTCATCCTACAAACCCCTCCCCACCCCCACCCCCAACCCCCCCCCCCTCCACCCCCCACCACCACACACACACTTTCTCCATTCTATCCCAGCTCAAATCCACTTATTCCTCCATCCAGTCACATCTACCATCACCCTTCTTCAGACTTATCCTCACTCAGACCTGCTACCCACAGTAATATATTCCTTACTTTGATCCTTGTGACTTCTCGCCAATTTTACTGATTTTTTGCATTTTGCTGTCATCATCTCCTTCAGATTTCATCTTGTTTCCCAATTTTGCATACATTTCATCCTTTTCGTGAGTTTTCACACACATTTGGGTGTATTTTTGCGAATTTTTTTTAGATGTAATTCTGCATTATATACGCAATTTTTCGCATTTTCCCACCACCATGGATTCTTGCTCCTTCCACCTGCGTCAACACAGAAAAGTTTTCTTATCTCTAGCCAGATCCTAGTCCCACATGGTTGCTTGGCCCATGGAATCCACCCTAATGGCCTTACCATCAAATTACCCATCTCTGGCTGCCATCTCTCCTTCCCCAATGACCTCCACCTGTTCAAATTCCACCAATCCTTAGCCCTCACTAACATAGTCCTGCAACACAATGTCAACCAAGCCCATACCTCCTAGCAGTACCTTCTCTCCATTTGCAAAATTATCCTGCTATGAAATCCCAAATTCGTGGAACCCATAACACACATTGAAACTCTTGCCTTGCAGGAACTTGAGCAATGTGCATAATGCCATTTCAAAAAGCTCTCCATCCTGCTTACTTCCTCCTCCTGCCTTGGAATATCACTGTCCACCACCTCTACAAAAACCTCCAAACCTCCACCATGCCCCTCATAGCTGACAAACCCTGTCTCACAGCCTACTACATTTATCCCACCCTACAAAACTCCCTCTCACCACCATACAGGAAATAGAATCTCAACAGACCTGCAACACAGTCATGAACCTTTCCTCCCAAAGCCTTAGCCCCACAGAAATATCAGTCCTTTCCAAAGGCCTCACCTTTTTCCCCACTCCCAAATTCAATCATGCATGACTTGCTGAAGACCTTCTTTCCTTCTCCTGGTCCCTAGAGTGGAAACACTTTTCGCCACCAACCCTACCAATCAGACTCAACCACAGAACCAGTACCGACCTTGCCTGACTGAGTTCACTCCTCCATCCAACTGTGATCCATCCCAATTGTCCCCAAACCCACTGTTAACTTTCCAGACTTTCTGAACCTCAAACCTTGCCTCACCATCATTCCCCAAATCGCTCAACATGCAGACTAACCTTACATCCACAGAAAGAACCGTGGTCCATCATCTAAAAACTGATCCTGACCTTATAATCCTACTTGCCGACAAAGACTCCACCACTGTTGTTTTGAACTGCTAGGACTACCTAGCAGAAGGACTCCACCAGCTGTCAGATACTTCCACCTACAAACCTTGCCACAGTGACCCCATTCTAGTAATCCAGCAGAATCTCCAGTCACTACCCAAATCCTCAGGCCCATCCCAGAACCTGTACTCAGAGTCCATCTCTCTACTCACCCCAACCACTACCCGCACTCATATCTTCTACATACTACCTAAAGTCTATAAACCTAACCATACAAGTTGCCCCATTGTGGCCGGTTACTGAGCCTCCACTGAGAGAATCTCTGCTCTTGTAGGCCAACACCTTCTACCTATTACCTGGAAACTAACCTCCTATATAATAGATGCTAACCATTTTCTCCACTGACTCTGCACTGTTCCTGACCCTTTACTACAGGGTGCCCTGCTCATCACAATTTATGCCTGACCCTTTACTAAAGGATGCCTTGCTCATCACAATTTATGCCACCTCCCTTTACACTATCATTCCTAATGCCCATGGCCTTACTCCTATTGAACTCTCCCTTTCCCAATGCCCAATGGATTCCAAACCAACAACCTTCTTCCTAGTCACCATGACCAACTATATTCTCACCATCAATTACTTCTCCTTTGAAGGCATTAGCTACAAATGAATCCAGGGTATGGCTATGGGTGCACACATGGCACCATTGTATGCCAACCTATTCATGCCATCTTGAGGAATCCTTCCTAAAAACACGGAATCTTAAACCCCTCACCCGGTTCAGATTTACTGATGACATGTTTGCTATCTGGATCGAAGGTGAGGACACCTATCCACATTCCTCCAGAACCTCAACAGCTTCTCCCCATTCACTTCACCCAGTCCTAACCAACCCAACAAGCCACCTTCCTAGATCTTGACATCCACCTCAAAGATGGCTACATCAGTACCTCCATTCACATCAAACCAACTAACCACCAAGAATACATCCACTTCGACAGCCCCCACCTGTTCCATGCAAGAAGTCCCTTCCCACATATCCTAACTACTCATGATCATTGCATCCGCACTGATGAGTATTCCCTCTCGAAATATACCATGGATCTCACTGAAGCAATCACTGACCGTAATTATACTCTCACCCTTGTACAAATCTCCCATGCCTTATCTTTACAGCCTCCCACACCTTCCCAAAGTCCCACCATCCGACCACAGAGGAGCACTCCCCTTGTAACTCAGTACCACCCATGCCTGGAGCAACTGAATTACATTCACCAGGATTTCGATTACCTCTCATCATGCCCTGAAATGAAAAATGTCCTGCCCACTATCCTTCCCATCCCTCCAACAGAGGTATTCCGCCATCCCCCAAATCTACTCAGTATACTTGTCCATCCTTTCACAACCTCTGCTCCCAATCCCTTGCCTCATGGCTCACACCCCTGTAATAGACCTAGATGCAAGGAGATTATGTGAAAGATTCAGTGCATACATCTACTCTATCAAAAAACCTACCATAACTGCAAGTTCACATCGAAAGTACCTCTGAACATACTGATAGGGGCAAGCTGCACTAAATATGGAATGAACTCAATTATTGATTTTGTATCTATAGATTCAGTAGGGGACACAATATGGTGAACTTCCAATATGCCAAAAAAAAAAAAAAAATGTTTTTGAGTTTTTCTATGTATGTGCAAAGCTTCAGTCATTTATAATAACCTTGTACTCTTTGTAATGTTTGTGTCTTACTGAGTAAAATGCTTTTCAGAAATCAAGACTATGCATTCACCTATTTGACTTGATCCATGGCAGTCAGGATGTCATAAGCAAGTTGGGTTTTTGCATGAGTGATGTTCCTGGAATCCATGCTGAATAGCATGGGGAAGGTCATTGTTTTCCATATACCTCATTATTTTTGAGCTCAGAATATTATCTAGAGGTCTACAACAGATGACTGTCAATGAGAGAGGATAGTAGCTTTGTGGATTACATCTGAGATCTTTCTTACATCCAGGTATCACCTGCACTTTCTTCCAATCACTGGAAACAGTTTTTGTTCAAAGTATCTACAGTACATTAAAATTAAAATGGGAGCTAACTCTTGTGTGTCCCAGTTGGTAACAGATGCTGTAAATATGAAACTAGCTCAAGAGACAGACAACAATAACACAAGAGGGGACTGGTGAGGCAGGAGTACAGCTAGCAGTCTTTGGGCTAATGAATGGTTGCTGTGTATGACTCTGCTGCAGACTGCCTTACAGACTAACATGTGAGTGTTGCCCCAGGACTTTGCTTCAGATTGCTGCCAGACTATGTCTGTAAATTTCCTGTGTACAGCGATGAGAGTTCAAAAAATACTTCTTGAAATACAAACATCTATGCCACAAATTCAGTACATAATCTCACAGAGAACCCATCAAGTTCTGTAGCCTTGTTTAATTTAAGTGATTTAGCTACTTGTCAATGACATTGACATTAATATCTGTGTGACAAATCTCTGGAGTGGTGCGAGTAGTAACCTGGGGCATTATTCCTGAATCTTCTTTAGTAAAAAAACATTTGAAAAAGAATTCATCATGTCTGTTTTCCCTCTGATACCTCCAATTTCATTTCCAATGCCACTCATTAGCATATGGACACTACATTTTACGCCTGTGATAACCTTGGATTTGTGAGCAGTATTTCGATAAGATTCTATGGGAGTAGCTATTGAAAGCATCATGCATTGCCCTCCTGACAGTCCAATGTGTTTCATTCAGCATTTCTCTATCTATAGCTCTATGCTATGTTTTACATTTATTATGCAGTAATCACTGTTTCTTTAGAGGTTTCTTTACAGCTACTGTGCACCTGAGTGGATCCTCCCATTGTGAATTGTTCTAGCAGGTACATACATAGCCTGTGTATGGTTAAAAATTTCTTTTAAACTTGATCCACAATTTTTCTACATGTCCTCAGGCACAACAAAAAGACTGTCATAATATTGTTATATTGCATCTTGGATTTTCCATTGTTTGATTATTTTTATTTCCTCTTTGTGATACAACATTATTGCCTCTTTACTTAGTTCAGGGTACATGTAAATCTTCCAACATCTTTTAGCTGCCATGTGAATTTCTATAATCACAGTTGCTACACTGTCCCATGGTCACTGATACTAGTTTCAAAAGGGACATACTCAAAGACATCATGTATATTTTTTGGCATTATGTCTCATACATTTCCATCATGAGTGGGCCACCAAACAATATGCTGTAGGTAGTTTTCAGACAAATCATTCGGTAATGTTTTGCAGGAACACAGATATCACATAAAAACTGTAATTTTCCCAATCATGAGTTAGATGACTTAAGTCTCTTCCAGTGACAACAGTATGGCTGGGAAACTGGCACTGTACTTAAAAAGATTTTCACACAAATGATCAACTCACGTAAAATGTTTGGTGGTTATGTAGTGAAAAGTGAAGTTGAAAAACAGGGGGGCTAATATCAAGCCTTGTCAGTGCAAGTTTTGTAGTTTTCTCAATTTACTGATCAAATTCATCTTGAATACCTAGATTTGTTTATTAGAAAGCAGGCAGTTATGATAACTTCAGGAGCTTGAATATATTTCTGCCTTTATAGTCAATGTCAAAAGCTGCTGTGATACTCAACATTATAGACACAGTATTCTGTTTCTCATGATACCATGATTATTCATATAGTGCCCTGCTCTGAGAACTGCTTGTGCAATGGTCAAAAAGTTAAGAGCAACTGAGCTTATGCAAGTGTAAAACACTCTTTCTCTCTTTTATTTCTCTGATTTCTTTTTAGTGTTTAAGTGCATTATCCATTTCACTTATCAATTCTCTTCCTCTATCTATCTATAATTCTCAATCTGTTCTTATATCATCTCTAGACTGAAGCTGATACATTGCTTATCTATTATCAGTGATTGTCTAATCTGTCTGAGCCCCCCCCCCCCCCCCCCCCTCCTGTCTATCTTTGTTTTCTCTTGTCACCACAACAGCTGTGTCCCTTCCATTCTGGGTCTAAGTGACATGCCCCTCCTCTCTATCTTTCAACCTATCATTATTTCCTTGCTATGGATGGAACAGATAATCGTAAAAGCAAGGAACGTTTTTTTTTTCTTTTTTGTCCCCCTCCCCCGCAAATTTAAATGTGTCTATTGGAAGTCCTAGAATTTTGACTGCTCTACATACTGGCTAGTCATTCTGCCTCTTTGTAATTTTGTAGTAAATTCATTAAGAACTATGACAAATGCTGGAGATTTGCATAGTTATAGTTTAGAAAGGCTGTCATATTTGCTTCTGCAATGAAAGATGACATTTATACACATATAATGCCCCATAAGCCAGTTAAATTTTAATTTTTCTTGTGTATTCTTTGTCGGTTATTCTAAATATCGGCACTATCTGTTTCACTATTATCTTCTCAACTGAGGTGAAGTTTTTTGTAACAAATATTTAATGCCCAACTTTCAGACTGCTAAAATGTTACTTTTGCCACAGTCCATAATACCAATATAATCACTTCCCACATCTGACCAATAATTTTTCAGAAATAAATTATTTCACTATTCTCATTCTAGCATGGAATTATATTCCAGAATGACATTATATGCAAAATAAGGGAACAGAAACCACTCACCTATAGTAAGCTGGTATATGTCACTCAGAAACATGTAACAGGGAACAGTGTTCACACTACCTTTTGAGCTCTTGCTCTTTTTCTAGTAAAGTACATACATTCACACATACAATCACACAGATACTCAAACAAGCTCCTCTGCCGTAGTGTTGAGACTGATTATTGATTATTGAGAGCAGCTGCCTGCGTGGTGGGGAAGTGGTATGAAAGGCTACAAGAGGCAAGGATGGGTTAGCAGGATAGTGTGATGGAGGTCTTCTGACAAGTGACTCAGGAGCTGCACGGCAAGATGAAAGGTGTTCAGAGAGTATACAGTATGTAAGAGGTAGAGAGAGGGAGAGGTTGATTGGTGGGGGAGGGGGCAGAGGGAGGTGGAAATGAAGAGGAAGAGAGAGAGGTGAGAGAAAATGGGTGAGGGGTGGAAGTGTGGGAGGGAGCGGATGAACTGGAGGAGAGAGGAGGGAGAGAATGCCTACATACAGAGAGGGGAGGAGAGGAAGCGGTGGGAAAAAGCAGAATGCTCACAACAACATAACTTGAATAGCTGCTTTAGCGCACAAGCCATTTGGATACTTTCTTCCTGTGCAAGTTTCTCTGAACTATGCAGGTGGGAATTGTCTCTGCAGCATATTCTGCACTCCTCACAATCCCTCTGGCCTAAACCTTCACTAACCTGTTTCCCGCTACCTCACCTTACCTTTCATCTTTTGTCCACACCACTCCTCCATTCATTCCTTGCCCCCCTCCCCTCCCAACCAATGCATGCAACATCCCCCCTCTCTCTCTTCCTCCTCTCTTTCACACCGATCTGCCTTTCTCTCTCTCTTCATTTCTACCTTTCTCTTCTTTCCTCTCCTCTTTTTTCCCCTGTCCTCCCCATCCCCCTCCCCCCTTCTCACTCTCTCTCTGAATACATTCTCCCCTCTGAACTTCTTTTGTCTTGTTGTGCAGCCACTGAGTCATCTGTCAAAAGACCCGCCTCACTCTGACCTGCTACTCCTCCTTGCCTCATTCATTCTCCCCTATCCCCCTCCCTTCCAAACAGCATCTGCTGAGGCAAGTGCTCTCAATAACCAGTCTCATCAGGACTGCAAGAGTTAACATTTGGGAGTCTGTGTGAATGTATGTGTGAATTTGTGTGCTTTAACTAGAGAAAGAGCAAGGACTCAAAAGGTACTATGAATAATGTTTATATGCACCTTGCATCAGTCTGATGTATGTGAGTGGTTGCTTTTCCCTCATTTTACGTATTTTTCCATACAGGAGCTTCCTTTATTGTTATAGAGCAGCGCATTATTATTTTCATGTACTTTTTTAATTTTTTTAAAGATGACGTTACTATATGATTGGATATCTGGTAGTCATCAGAAATGTCAGCATTGGTTGTTAAGTCATCTGTCACTTTTATTGCACTGTAGATCTAGATAGATGATGTTACGCCTGATGCAGATCTTCTTTCTGTCCTGGATTGGGCATCACGGTCAGTGGGCACAATCATTCCAACGAAACTAATAATGATACCTGGTAGTCCTTGCAAGTGTTATGTATTACAGATATTTGAATTTAACAGCTGTTAGAAGGAAAAAGGTTGAGATGAATTGGATCAATAAAATTTCTCTTGAGAAATATACATAACTTGTTAAGTGCACACACATGTGGTTCTTATCTTAGTTTTTCAGAGTATTTGAATAGGCTTGTAGTCAGTTACTACCTTCACTACAAAGAGCAAAATTTTAAACTAATCACTACAAAGAGTAAAATTTTAAAATAACGGGTATTAAGTGTTACTAAAGAAAAGGGTGAAACATGAGAGATAAGCACAAGATGGCTGCTTCTTTCTTCAGAGGAAAAAAAGATATTAATATGACTGTTACATTCATTACATACCTTTTTGTGAAAGCCAGTACACAAATTACAATGCACACACACCACACATTTGTCAAATGCAGGACATGTGAAAACACCAGAAAAGTGTAAATTCTTTGGGAATGCTTCATGTTAGTTTCAATTATTTTAAACAGCTGCTGTCCCATATCACATACTGGAGTCTATTACTTTAAAAATTTTCATGATGATAATACATTTCACAATATATTCCATATTGTTGTACCATTAGCATCAGTCAACACTCTCATACAGAGTTGATTTATGTCCACTATTTGTAAGATATCACTGTGAAAAAGCAAGCTGTGTTTCACAAAAGTGGTGTTTCCTGTACCTGTGTTCATTCTTTGTGAGCAATTTCTTCCCTCTCTTGTTTTTGAGATATTTTTGTATGTTTGAGTTTAAAATATGCACATGGAACACACAACAGACACATACTAGTGATATAGATGTGTAAAAGTCTGTTTTCCACCTTCTTTTGAATGGAAGGAACCCACTCTTTTTCCTGGCCATGTGGGACCATTCACTGTGTGAGACATTCTTTATGATCATGGTCTTGCAAGGGGGGCACTTCCATAGTATATTCAGTGTAATTCCATTACTGCCAAACACTTGTAGCACATTAACCATAAATTCTAAACAGAATTACTTAACGCCTGGCACCTTGCTTGGTTTGAGTAGTTTCAACTCATTTTCAGTTTCAAAATAAGTCATGTTTGAACACGTTTGGTGATTAAGCACTGGCACAGCTACACTCAGATTCTATTTATGTTTATTATTTATCTTTTTACACCAGACTGATCTGTAAGAGAAATGACAGAAGATTTAAATCTGTTAGTTGTCTTTACCATGCACCAGTACTTCATAAATTTTTTTAGGTGATTGTGGGAATTGCCATACACCATTCTTTTGTGTATATGAGTTGGTTTGAATTGTTGTTAATCAGTTTCCTTAAGTTCACTTTTGAAGTGAAATGTTCACCAAATAGTATGATCAAACCAAGTTGTGTCTTTCTATCATTTTATGTGATACATGTTTATCTGGAATGTAAATATAGATGTTTCTAGTAGTAAATCTTCTCAGTATGTTACTTAGATAGCATACTGGCTTGTCTGTCCTGCTGAAACAAAACTAATTTATTAATCTTCTTGATAAACGTTTACTTTTGGTGATCACTGTCACTAAAACAATAACTTGATAACTAGTCTCCGTCTTGTTTATGGAACTGTCATCAGTGTTAGGTCAGCCTGTAGCCAGGAGATCTTAAATGCTTACTAACTGATCGACATAGTTATCTGATAGTATATTCTAAATTATTCTACATCATCATCATTTCAATTTACCACTGATAATGTATGTCATTCTTCCACAGTCTCAGAAGTGCCCATTATTTTGTGTCAGATCTTGTCCATGGTATTTTATGGTAGAGTGCTAGAAAATATCTGTTGTAAATTGCTTGTCTGCTGCTATCTACTGGCCAAACACTTTGAAACTCAGCACATAAGGACACAGTTCAAGGCCAAGCAAACAACACTCTAATATGCTATGACAAATACTTATGTAGTAAGGTAAAGAGTATCATTTCTATTTTCTTTATATGACACTTGTAGATGAAGATGTAGACAGATGCAGGAACAACACTCAGCTGAAAATTGTGTGAATTTTCAATGGTGAAATGTCTTGCAGCACAAAACTACATATTATTACATGAACAAACAAGTATCTTCCTCTGGCCTATTCTAACTTAAGACAGCACTTGGATGTTTCTTGTCCATTACATTTTGAACCACATGGGTTTTAGTGCTAAAGTCTGTTAACTGTTATAAAATAGCAACCAATTTCTGAACACTATAATACATTTATTTTTCTTACTTTTAGGTACTCTCTGCCTTCCCAGTCTGCATAAAGTTCTTCTTCCAGTCTTGGAAGCGTACTGACAGCAGTAATCATTGTATCATATACATTCTGAAGAGCTTCACTAAATGCATTAAATGATGGCTCAAACATTATAACTTTATTTCTCTGCAGAACTTTTATCACAAAACCAGGATTTGTGTGCTGTAAAAATACAGAAAATAGAAAGAATATTTTATCAAAGAATTAACAAAGAGAAAAGAGGATCAAAATTATTACAATCTAAAAGTATACTGACGAGAAAAAATATCACATGCCAAGAAGAAGTTGTGAGACGTAAACAAAAGTTTGTTTGTGTTTCTACATCTGAAATGTTAATGTCTATTCAAATTTCATGCCAGTGGCATAAGAGTGGCACTAGTAGCGGCATTATGAGGATGAAAATCATGTTTTGTGGTTTGGTCATGAGCATTAATTACCTGCGAGATTGGACGTGATGCATTGATGTCATTCAAGAATGCCTTTACGGCGACAAAGAAGCCATTGTCAATACATCACTGAAGTTGATCAAGGTCATGTAATAGGGCTATGAGAAGCTGGATGTTGTTTCTGCCCACTGCACGTGATTGCTGGCACCACTGGGTATGAGAACATATGGTCACAAGAAGACTGGACTCTAGCAGGTCACATTGCAGCACTAATAGGAAAGACCGTCATTTTAGGTGTATGGCTCTGGTGCAGAACACTGCATTTGTAGCGACAATTTGAGCTGCAGTTGGTACCACAGTGACACAAAAAACTGTTACAAGTCACTTGCTTCAAGAACAGCTCTGAGCCAGATGCCATCTAGTGCACATTCCACTGACCCCCAACCACTGTCATTTGTGACTTCAGTGGCTTGGTCAAGCGAGAGCTCACTGGAGGGCAGGGTGGATGTTTGATGTGCTTTCTGATAAAAGCTGCTTCTGTCCCAGCACCAGTGTTGGCTCTGCATTCATTAGAAGGTGGCCAGTTGAGGGCCTGCAACTAACTTGCCTGCGAGCCGCATACACCGAACATACACCTGGAATTATAGCCTGGGGTGCGATTTCATACAAAAACAGGAGCACTCTCATAGCTATCCCATACATCCTGACTGCAAAACCATATGTCAGTCTGATGATTTGATCTGTTATGCTGCCATCCATGAACAGCATTTCAGGGGGTGTTTTCCAGGTGGACATCATGAGATGACAACTCCAGCATCATCCACAAACAGCGTTAACTGTCCCTCTACTGGCCAGTCAAGTGCAACAGGCATGGAACTCCATCCCACAAACTGACATTTAGCACCTGTACAATACAATGCATGCACATTTGCATTCAACATTCTGATACTTACACCAGTTAGTATTCTACCAGTATTTCAAATTTTCAATGGACTATTTAATGTTTACATTAACATGTGACTTTTTAATATTAATCACATAAATATATTACCTAGACAAATGTACTCAAAATGTTCATTACTTTACAGTAATTATGTTTTGGTGTTTCGATTTGCTTTCTGTCAGTCTATTTTTCTTATTGAATATTTCAGTGATGGGTTTGGTAATTAGATTAATGATAACACATTTTTGGTAAACAAAAGCATATGGCATCAGCATAAATATTATATACATCTAGAATTCTAAGCTAATAGTAGGCAGGCTGCAGAGACCAAAGTGAATATGCCATGTAAAGAAATTGGCTAAAACGGTCAGTGATATCCAGTTGCAGGTTGCCTAACTAACAGCTTGCACAGCCAGAAAAAATTGATTTCCAATATCTCATATAATTAGTACCTAAATTTAAAAATTTAAAATGTAGTCATTGAGAGGTACAATCTTACATTAAAGATTTAACACAATAATTCAAGTATTAAGATCGGCAGTAACTCAAATTATCCAGACAACATTCACCAAATTTTTGAGAATGAGAGCACTTAGCCACTACCAATACACTTTACATGTAATTTTAAACTTTTTTTGGAACTTTTTCTTACTGACACCACCCCCTCTCCCTCCCAAACCTCAAAATTATAAGGAAAAATATTTATCGCTTACACATTTTCACTGCACATGCAGCAAAATTTCAGCAATCAAGTGTGACATCTTACTTCATTATTTCTTTACTACTAG
This sequence comes from Schistocerca gregaria, assembly GCF_023897955.1. NCBI lineage: Eukaryota > Metazoa > Arthropoda > Insecta > Orthoptera > Acrididae > Schistocerca > Schistocerca gregaria. The sequence continues at coordinate 122,189,485 of NC_064921.1, forward strand.
CACTATTTACTGTTTCCCAAAAAGGTCTCATACGAACATAAAAAGCAGTTATCACTTTTTTTGACAGTTTTAGTTTTGAGTTCTTCATCAGTCTATGGGCAAATAATCTGAACCTAATGAAACCAACATAATAATGGTTTCGAATCTTCAGCCATAAAGATTCCATATGCTTCACACCACATCAAATATTTAACACATCAAATCACTTGTACAGTAATCAGACATTTGAAGCTATTTTACACATGAGAATTTGATTCTTAAAAGAATCGGAGGTCTAAGGTTAGGCCACAGCCCACAAGCTGGCTGGCCCTTGTTTCATGCAACAAGCGTGGCTCTGTCCGTGGTGGCCATATTGGCACTTTTCTCATCCAGTATGAACCCCAGGGAAATCCAATTACAAGAGAATTGGCGCAAGCTTCAGCAAAGTTTACTTTGTTCCATGTCAACCATAAGCACAATTTGAATAAATAATAATGCAGTCCTTGCAACAATGGGAAAGGTTTTGCTCCTACACAGCATATGGATGCCAAATCCACACAAGTTATTCAAATACTACATAGACGATGTCTGTTAACTCATTTGAAATGCATTTGAGAATGGTCAGAGATGGAATTTCTAAAAGGAATACACACATGAGGAAACCTATCAGCACAGAAGAAAACCTTGTAACTTTAAGAGGTCCTGGACATGAATAGGTAAACATTTTCACTCCTGGTCTTTGAGACTACAATACTCTCACGATTCCATGTCAACACTGCATTAATTTAGGTAAAGCATTATTAGAAGTTATATTTATTTATCTATGATATTATACCAACAATCAGTTTTTGACATGAATTTGAATGCACACTTAGTTTCCGGCACCATTACCTATGACATAATGCTTATAATATAGCTAAAACTGTGGTAGTCTGCTCTCAACTTCCATTAAAATATATCTCATCGTATGGAGTATAATCGAGGAAGTCAGAAAAATTTATTTCATCTTATCTTTATATTGTTGAAAATTACCTCCAACAATGAGATGTAATGGACCCATTTTGACAGCTGACTACAATGAACTGTGTCAGTGTTGCCCAATTTCTGCGAAGAAGTGCACATCCAGTTATAAGTCAGACTCAAAGGTTCCAGTGTAAGGACTTGTGCTCTATGGATTGTGCTCAGTGTGTCAATGTACAGATGGTACCACAAGGTTTACCTGGAAGTAATGTAATTTGTAATGTGTATGCTGTATATGTGACATTGCATACCAAATCTGTAGTTACTCACTTCTCTGGCTACATCATTATTGCTGTCACAGTTTGAGTTATATTGCTCGCATGATGCTACAGGTAGCAGTACTGCAAACGAGACACTTAATCAAAATTCACCTTGTAGACTAATTACTGTGATAATTAAACTGCTATACTTAAATAAACACAAATTCTAATACCACCTTATCTAATGTTGTGCAGTGTTTACATAGAACCAAAACTTTCTTGGCGATCAAAAGTAACGTAGTCTCAAAGTAACTGCCCTGCTTAACTTCATTTGATTAAACAATTATATACTAAGGCCTGCTGTCACACATTTGTTATCTTAGAGAAAGTACATACATTGATTGTGTATAAGCAAGAGTATGATTATAGTCTTTGTAATTAAGGTCTTTGATAACAATCATTCTAATACAGTAGACAATAGATAACATTGTAAATAAGCAGTATTCTTGGCTATGAGGGCCTCTCCTGGTAAAATTAGCTGCAAAATCTTGTTATTTATTAATTTTTTTAATTACTTATTTGAGCTAGTATAAATTATGTACTCCATATACCAAGAAGAAAATTTCAGACAAAACTGCAACCATACATAGGAAAATTAAAATTATTTATGTTTGGTACTTGTTCAGACTTGGTGAAGTGTTTGACATGGTTACAAATGGAAAAGTATTTAATAAAGCCAAACATTATGTCATAGAAGCGCTTGGACATGTAATTCTGATCATTCTTAGAAAATGATCTCACTAAGGTGGTAACTGGGTGATCTTCTGTCTGAAGAGTGTTTTCAAACAGCTTTCCGTGCTACTCTAACCTGTGCAAACTTCTGATCTCTGAATTACTACAGCAACCTACATCCATTTGAATCCACTTGTTGCATTCATGACTTGGTCTCCAATTACAATTTCAACCCCCCCCCCCCCCCCCCCCCCCAAACACACACACGCACAAAACAAACACATGAGTGCTTCATGCCTAAGGATGTATCCTATCCTTCGATCCCTTGTTCTAGTCACGTTGCACCACAAATTTCTGTTTTCTCCAATTCAATTCAGTACCTCCCCATTATTTAATAGATCTTCCTATCTAATTCTCAGCTTTTTTCTGTAGCACTACACTTTAAGTGTTTCTATTCTCTTCTTTCCCTAACTGCACATCAACCACATTTCACTTCCATGCAAGGCTAAACTGCAAACATACTTTCAAGGAAAGACTTCCTAATATTTAAATCTACATTATACGTTAACAAATTCCTTAAGTTTGTAAATGCTTTTCTTACTGCAACTAGTGTGCAATTTATATCATCTCCACTTTGGTCATCAGTAGTTATCGTGTTGCTGAAACAGCAAAATCCACCTACTTCTTTCAGTGTCTCATTTCATAATCTACTTCCTTCAGCATCATCTGATTTAAATCAGCTATATTCCATTACCCTTGCTGTATTTTTATTAATGTACAACAGATAATGCCTTTTCAAGGCACTATCCATTCCATTCAGCTGGTCTTCCCAATACTTTGACAATTACAATGTCCTACTTCTTTCAGTGTCTCATTTCATAATCTACTTCCTTCAGCATCATCTGATTTAAATCAGCTATATTCCATTACCCTTGCTGTATTTTTATTAATGTACAACAGATAATGCCTTTTCAAGGCACTATCCATTCCATTCAGCTGGTCTTCCCAATACTTTGACAATTACAATGTCACCAGCAAACCTCAAAGTTAATGGTGGGCTTCTGGTTGTTCTGTTAAGTTTCTGTTTCCTCGTTATTCACAATATTTTGATTACTGACCCAGCTATTTTCTTCAGATGCTGCAAGTTTTGCTGTTATATGTGATCACTGCCTGGACTCCAATCAGAGATGCTGTGTGCAAATCTCTCATATGGAAACAACAAGAAAATGTCAAGTGAATCAGCAGATTTATTTATTTATTATCTCTTTTGCATATAGTCACCAACTGGTGACTTTTACAAACATCATAGCATTTTTATACAATTTTTGTACAAACAGTAGGAATTTGCAATTCACATGTACAAGAAGCCAGTTATGGGTGATGCACTTGGCAATATATGGTACGGTACTTCATAATGCAACATACACTAGTTTCATTGTATAGGTATTTGAATTTACAGCATTTTGTTACAAAAATAATATATATTACAATCACCTCAGAATAGTACATCATATAGATAGAGGAGTTAGCCCTACATTTAAGAATAGATATATTTTAATATCAGTATTCATTCAGTGAGTACAAACATTTCAGAGTTAAGAATGATTTTAATTCCCTTTTGAATACTTTACCTCTGTGGCATCTTATAGCATTTGGCAGTTTGTTAAACCATATCTGGCCATTAATCCAAGGACTATGATCTGTTGTCTTTAGTTTAGTTCTGTTTCTGAAGAAGCAATCTTTTTTCCTTGTGTTATGGGTATGCACATCAGAACACTTAGTTTCATTATTTTTATGGTCCACAAAGAATGTTATTAATTTGTACAGATACAAGGAATATACGGTTAGACATTTATGTTGTACAAAGGTTTACCTACATGAATCTCTGTATCCTAGTCAATGCATGGCCCTGATTGCTCTTTTCTACAGTGTTAGGATTCTGTTCATGTGAGTATCAGCAACACATCCCCATACCTCTATTCCATAATTAATATATGCAAATATTGTCCCATAATAAGCAGTTTTTAATGTTCATTCAGAGACTAATTTTGATAGTTTGCTAATTAAGTGCAGTGTACTGCTGATTTTATTGCATACAAAATATATCCCCAAAAATTTACATTTGCCAGCGTCTACTTTTTTGATGCCACTTATATTATCAATACAGGATTGGTGTGAATTACCATGTTTAAATGGTAATAGCTGGGATTTGCTAATACTGACTTCTAGACCTTGATCATGGAAGTAAGTAGTTATTTGACTTAAGTCATCAGTTGCAGCCAGTGTCAAGTCATTAGTTTGTTTGCAAAAGAACAAGAGTGGGGTATCATCTGCATAATTTACTAATTGGGAATACAGAGGTGCATCTGAATCATTAACGTAGACCAGCAAAAGGAAAGGGCCCAATATGGAGCCCTGGCATGCACCTTGTTTCACTGTTTCATAGCTGGATTGGAAATGTTTGATCTGATCATTAATTTCATAACTCAGCTTTGTACACTGCTTACGATTGGTTAGATAAGTGTTCAGTAGTTGTATGGGTGGCATTTATATTGTAAGTTTCCAGTTTGCTTGGTAGTAGCTTGTGGTTCACTGAGTCAAATGCTTTAGTAAGGTCTAGAAATATTCCTGCTGTCTGCATTCCCTCATCCAAGGCATCATACACCTTGTGGAGAAATTTGGTAATTGCCATAATTGTACTGTGATGCGTTCTGAAGCCATGATGTATTTCTGCTAGTAAGTTATTCTTTGGAAATAATCAATAAAGTTGTGTCAACAAAACAATTTCAAATATTTTACTGAAAATTGGTATTGGTGATATGGGCCTAAAGTTTGATAGCTCTCCTATAGATCCTTTTTTATGCAAAGGTTAATTGCACTTTCCTTCAATATATTTGGAAAATTGTGCTCCCTGATACTACTGTTGATCATATGGGTAATTATTCCAACTAACTCCTTATTGAATTTTTTAATTATAATACTACTCAGTCCATCCCAGCCAGATGAGGTCTTATTCTTTAAGTTATTTATTATTTTTCCTTTTTCCTCCACACTCCCTTACTTAAATTCAAAAGCAGTTTCCAGCCTAGGGTAAGGTTTTATCATCCAAGTCAGACCTGTGTTATTAACTGGATTCACAGCTGAAGATCTAAAATATTCATTAAATATACTGCAGATTTTATCTGAATTATAAATAAGGTTTCCTTCATGTTGGACTCTGTCAATTTGAGCATCTAACTTTGGGGTGGCTTTGCGATATCTATTTATTATATTCCATTAAGCCTTTCCTATAGTTATTGACTGAGCTACTTCCTTATCTAGTATCTGTTTTCTTAAATTTGTGAGCTGTTCCTGAAATTGTTTTTTTTTTAGCTTGATTATACTTATCCTTAAACATCTACAATTTAGATGACTTATGTAGCACACTTAGATCATCAATATTTTGCTTGAGTTTAATCATGTAAGCTCGGAGAGTAAGTCTGGTGTTTTGGTTGTGAGTTACTACTTTCTTAATTTCTTTCACTGGGCAGCAAAAATTAAGATATTGCAAAATAATATCATAAAATTTGGACCATTTGTATTGGGGCCCTTTTTGCTGAAGAACTAGTTGCCATTCCTCAGATGCTAGTTTACATTTAAAAGCATTAATATTTTTCTCTTTGAGCATTCTTTTGTGTTCTAAGACCTGAGTCCTTTCCTGGGTGCTGGTGTGTTCATTGTCTACAAATTGACATTTGTGGTCTGAGTAGTGAAGTCACATTCCAGCATCTAATACTATCTTTTACCTCTTTACTTCATATTATGTAGTCTATTCTTCTAGAAGTAGACTGAGTTACTCTTGTATCTGAATTTACTGCATTCATAAGATTATTGGAGTTAAGGGTATCGATTAGCCTGCTGTTAGAGTTATTGCAAGATGTTGCCTCTATATTCAAGTCACCAAGTATTGTTACCTCATTTGGGTCACTGTGTCCCACTATTCTACTAAAAATATCTATGAAACGCCCTACTTCTGATTATGGTGAACAATAAATCCCAATAATTTTCTGTTTCATCATGCCCTTCCCGCAACCTTTGATACGGAGTTCAATGCCTGTCACTTCAGTCAGGCCTTCATTATTATACAGATCTAGATGGTTTAATTTATTTTCTTTGAGCTGCTCTCTAACGAATACTGCTACACCTAAACCTTTATGATGCTGTCTACAGTAGCTATTTCCTAGGAAATAGCCATCTAGTTTAAAGTAAATAATTTTCCCAGATTCCAGTCCATGCTCAGTTAACACAACTACATGAGGTGAATGATCATTTACAAAAGTCTGCAAATCATTGAGCTTATTTCTAAGATATTGTATATTTATCTAAAAACAAAGATGATGTGACTTGCCAAACGAAAGCACTGGCAGGTTGATAGATACACAAACAAACACAAACATACACACAAAATTCAAGCTTTCGCAACCAATGATTGCTTCATCAGGAAAGAGGGGAGGAGAGAGAAAGACGAAAGGATGTGGTTTTAAGGGAGAGGGTAAGGAGTCATTCCAATCCCTGGAGCGGAAAGACTTATCTTAGGGAGAAAAAAAGGACAGGTAGACACTCGCATACACACACATATCCATCCGCACATACACAGTCACAAGCAGACATTATGTATATTTAAGTGCATGAGCCTTAATGGTACTTTTAGTTTGTCTCTTTGAATTTCCTCCTGTTCTGGATTCTTTATATTGGGTCAAATCAAGTTGGAGTTGGCCCTTTCCATTAGTTTCCCTGCGTGTTGGGATTTAGGATGATAGTCCATCTGCTTTCACAAATTATGATGTCAATAGCATTGTTTATGTGTGACGCAAGTCTCTTTTTACCAGATAGATTTAAATGTTGACCATGTGTTGTGAAACTAGTGTTTTCATAGCTGTTGACATCTATAAGTCTTACATTTTTAAACATGGAGCAGAAATGTTGTAATTTTTGATTTGTTCATCAAATTTCACTATGTACACAAGACCAGACCGCCATATCAAATCTCAGAGGTAAATTCACTATTATCACATTTGTAGTCGATAGCAACTGCAAGATAACAATCAGATTTCTTAAAAATGCACTAGCCTCGTTGGAGTAAACATCGTTTGATCCCGCTATGAGAAATGGTTACATTTCTAAATTTCACTCCAGCCTTAACTACAGTTGACACACTCACATTCTCCTTAGCAGAGTTTGATACAAACTTTGAAACATTGCATGCATGGCTGTCTCTGAGTATTTGTTTTTGCATGGCTGAAGAATTGTTCTTTGGAGATTTTGTGTTTGTTTTGTGATTTTTAACACTGCAGAACAGTCTTCAACATAGACACAAGCTTTTTTTTTGTTTGGGTTTTGAATATTTATGGAACATTGGTGCTCATACATTAATTTCACCTGAATTGTCATTTTCTATTTTTTCAGCTGCAGCACATTTCTTGGGGTCATGTGATTTAACAGTTACAGTACATTTGTTTTCATTCACTTTTAAATTATTGCTGCTCTCCAGGATTTTGTATTTGTGTTCTAAGGATGCACACTTTATTTTTAGAGCTTCAATATCACTTTGCAACATTTCATTTCAGTTACTGAATCCTTGTCACTGATAATGTTTATATACTTATTGTCACACATTTCTGTTAGATGTTGCTTTTAGTGACAAAACTATGAGACACTAGTCTTTTTGTTGTCTCCACTATCACTCTCAACAGCACACAAAGCACTTTACTACACACAATAATGGCTGCTACAATGATACATACAGTATTGTTACTGTGTCTACTTTGCTTTTGAAAAATGAAGTTCTGAATATTAGAAAGTTAAGCAGGAGCACATCTTTTTTTGCCCCTACCAAAGGTCTCACCTTCAGTCTTGCATCCTGACTTCATCATGCTGGTGGGGGTTCTGACTCAATATTTTTTTCATTTAGCCAGTGTATCTTTCTACCTTTATTGGATAACTTCTTATATAATCCTCGAGTGTGTGCACCTATGTATAAAGTACACACACCATAAATAAAATTGTTTTGCACCATTCCGTTGTTGTTTCACATTTGTGAGCCCATACCTATTCCTTGATTATTGTTTCAGGTAACATAGTGACAAACAGTGTTGCCATATATCCAAGTGAGCAGCATTAATATAAAATAAACAGCGAGTTGGGTGAAAAAAATTTATGTTCTGTGCAGGAAAATGACCAAGATTATGAGCTAGCAGATCAGTCCCACAATGGGGCAGTTGTCTATGAGATCATTACTAATCAGATAAGCAACTGGCTCTGATCTGATGCAACTGCATTGGTTAATGCTGCGAGTAGGATATTACAGTGGGTAGGACTTGCCCATGTAAACATAGCCATACAATAAAAGTTTATAATTAATTAATCAAACAGTGCTTTTAATATAATTTAGTCTGTTTTGTTATATTAAACTTAGATTAAAGGGTAATTTTGCTCATACAAGCTTCCCTTGATAACACAAAGACAGCTGTTCTTTACATTTGTATAAAGTACATTTGCGTGCCTGCTTGCGTTATGAAAAACACTCGAGGTTAAGATTCTGATGCATTCAATTTTTACTAAAGTGAGATTATTCTTTAAGAATGAGATTTTCACTCTGCAGCGGTGTGTGAGCTGATAGGAAACTTCCTGGCAGATTAAAACTGTGTGCCGGACCGAAACTCAAACTCGGGAACTTTGCCTTTTGCAGGCAAGTGCACAGCCAACCGAGCTACCCAAGCACAAGCTTTTCTTTTAAAAACATAATTTTATTTTTCTTTGAATAATTGTAATGGGTCTTTATATAGAGCAAATAGCTGCTGTACAAACGGGTCATGAATTTATTTCAATACTACAAAGTAACTGGTTTTATTGTCACTTCAATTTGTTACGCATGCTGAAATCTAGCGCCAGTGTATCATACTCTTATCTTGCCTTCATCCACCAAAAAAGTTACTAATGTCACCATCATTTGATCCCTATCAATTAAGCAGTTAAAGCAAATCTCCACCACTTCAGGGGTTAGCTTCTAGCTAATTATTCTTCCCAACTGTTGTCACAATTAATAAGGAAACTCGATTCAGCTTATTGGTAAGTTCCTACTAATGCCATATGCCATTCCTTTTAATGGTCTCTCTTAACCATACAAAGTACAAATTTAGTTTAATGGTGAATATATAGTCTGGCAACAATTAAAACTCCCTGGTTCTTTACACTAGTCTCAGCTATTACAATAAATTTGCTCTTGAGTGTATCATGAGCACTCATGGCAATTCTACAAATTGTTCCCACTACAAAGGACAAAAATCACTCTTAACAAATATGGTTGAGGGTATGCCAAGTATGTCTAATCAAAATTAAATTGGAACTTATCTAGTCTCAATTCTCTACTCTATACACCAAGAACATAACACATTAGCACACCTAAACCAGTGTAGGAAAACCACTGGCATTTTAAACAGCTTCCATTCATCTTGGAATGGATAACTACAAGTCCTGTATGGTTTTCAAGGGAATATTAGATCATTCTTCCTGCAAAATAGTGGTAATTTCAGGTAACATACTGATGGCAGTGTATAGTGATCAGACATAATTCTCTCCAAAATAGACCACAAAGGCTCAATAACATTGAGATCTGGTAACTGAGGTGGCTGGGGATATATGACAATTCATCCTTGTGCACACATAAATAGTCCTGCACAACTGCCTCATTGTGGGATTGGGTTACTAGTTCGGAAACTGGGTCATTTTCTTGCACAGAGTGCAAATTTTTTCTCACCCAGCTTACTGTTTATTTTTTATTATTGCTGCTTACTTGGACGTATGACAGCACAACTTAGCACTGTTTTAGCTGAAGCAATAATGAAGGAATAGGTACTGTCTGGCAATTATAAAACAGCAGTGGAATGGTACAATACAGTGTTATTTGTGGTTGACTCACTTAATACACAGGTGTGTCTGCTTGAGGGTTGAAGTTCAAATTATGAAGCGTTTGACAACTTCTTGACACATTACATAACTATTACTCTCAGTAAGTGCTGATCCTTCATTGGTGTAAACATTACATACCAATAATACACACACCACTTAATCACAGTACTACAATATCACTTTAACAAAATCTGTAATTTCATTTCAAAATTGAAGCATTTAGTCCAGTATTCAGTCTTACATAAATCTGAAATTATCAAACAGTCCTCTTTTCTTTTTATGTTGTACACCTGCTCAGCCTTGATCACTGTACTGTATCACTTCCATATGTAGTGACATAGTCTGAATTCCTTAAATTATTGCAAAGTCATTCACCTTCCATCATGGTCACGATGTGAGAATGGCAATATATTCTACAATGGCTTTTTAATAAGTCTTTGTTTCACTCTGAATTTTTGGAACTGTGTCTTGTTTATCCAAGTTGAACCCTTTCACATTTCTTCTGTTACAGTGATGCAGTTATCTCAGATTAGCTTCTAACACAGTTGCCATGTGAAAGGTGGATAAAGTTCTGGGTATATCATTGTCCATTAATCATAAAATCTTATTGTCTACTATTTTCTTCAAAATAATGGCCATCAGTTTTCAGTAATGTTGAATTTCTGTGACTGAGTTCTTAACAACATTGTTCTGTTTAGTCTTTGTTGATGAGTGTCATGATGATGTAGTACTCTTGAGATTCCTGCGCTTACTCCATACAGCACTGATAGCTGCAGGCAGCACCTGCTGGTGAACTCTATCTACTACTCACTGCCCAAGGAACTGCCAAACATGGAGTAAAGTAAAAAAATAAATAAATAAAAAAATAAAAAAATAAAAAAAAAAAAAATTGGATACATACAAATCTTTACTGATATTATTAAAATAATAGGTATCTATGATATGTTAAAATTGGGGATATTGGGATGTCATATTTGGTGGGGGAAGAGAGGGAGACAGGAAGGAAGGAGTGGGATGAGATTGTAATTAACTCTAACGCCACCCCTAACCCTTGAACCAAACCCTGGATCCATGCTTGTTGATGATTATGCTTTATTGCTGCCATTTGAACAACATAGTCACACAAACAATTTATTATGGGGATCATATCTCTTTTCTGAAAGACAATGGTATTCTGAAGTCATTTATCAATTTCTATTGAGCTATAGGCTGTTAAAGTAACAATTTTCTATCTCTTTGAATATTACAAGCAGATGTAGCTTATTTTATAATACCTACTTTTTTCTACAGAAGAATTCTATGAACTCTTCCATTTCTCTCAGATATATAATACGTTTGATGTACTTATACACATACAGTGGAACTTTGACTTTAAATTCTCTGATTTTACATTCGCAGACCTTGTGAAAAACCCATTAGATCAGTGCTAAAAATTTCCTGGTTTTATGTTTGTTCCTAGTAAGATTTATCTCGGCTCTAAGTTCTTACTCGACAGCTCACTTGACTATGTGCCATTTGCTTCCTTTTGACATTCTATGTGACTGAACAAGTTATAAGTGGCACAGAAGACAGATGGTTCTCTCCACAGGTGGTGGTGGAGTTGAGGTAATATTTTAGGTCATTGCAGTGAGTGGAGATATGAGACAGGAAACGCTGATGTAATCCACAATTGGCATTGCCAATACAACTTGCAATGTTTAGCTTCACCTCACAATTATGATACTGCTACAGCTAAATTGCAGCAGCAATGAAAAACATGACAGCCAATGCATAATAAAGGGGATCAGCCCCAGCCTTTTCTTGTGCCACTTATCACTCAGTCTCACTTTTTTGCATGTATTTCCAGTGCACTGTATTCAGCAACAATATCGATTATCAACCTTTTAAATTGAAACACTGAGTCTCAAAGAATATGATCAATCATAATAAAGGTAATGTCAGCCATTTCCGGCTAGTGAGCTCTTATTGGCTGGCGACTTGTTAAGTCAACCAACAACCAGCATAGCCACCACACCACAATAACACACATAAAATGAGCTTGCCTGGTAGATGTATGAAGAGGGGGAGTTGCCCTTCAATGACAGGAGTGCAGGTAGGGGTGAAAGCATTCTGCGAAGCGCTGAAAATATAATTCCGATGTACATGATGTGCCATGTCAGAGACGTCACATGGAAACAGAGCAAGAGTTTTGTGGTAGCACATTTTAAAGACTTTTGTGTTGAAATCTGGCATGGTACAGTTGCAACTACTACATAGACTACTCACATGTATACCGTATTTACTCGAATCTAAGCCGCACTCGCATCTAAGCCGCACCTGAAAATTGAGACTTGAAATCAAGGAAAAAAAAATTTCCCGAATCTAAGCCGCACCTGAAGTTTGAGACTCGAAATTCAAGGGGAGAAAAAAGTTTTAGGCCGCACCTCCAAATCGAAACAAAGTTGGTCCATTGTAATATGAGAAACAATTTAGGTCGAATGAATGATGATACAGCTACAGTAGTTTGGTTCGAGTCGTAGGCTTAGCAGTTAAGCTCTACCAGGTAGCCATTGCTATGCGTCAGGCGCTCCGTCCGTATTTATACGGGTACCCTTCCTTTTTTACGTGCTTCGTCTGGTTTGAATTGATTGCTTATTTTTCTTTGATCTGATAAAGTGTCGTTCTCTTTGTTATAGGTGTTTACGTCACTCTAAGCTGAAAATGCATTACTGTACTGTGTGATGCATTGTTTGTCGCCTTCAGATAATGTGTGTTTACAACCTGTCGCCGCTCACGACATGGCTTGCTTTTGTGCACGCTACCTCCGCTTACAATTAAAAAACAAAAGAGAGGAATCGTATCATTAGCGAAACAATGGCAAGAGACTGCTATTTGTTGTTACTTACACTGCTGTTTTCTTCGATAATGATCAACAAGAACCAAATAATACACTGCGTGTGATAGATGATGTTCTGAACGAGAGTTTAGCGAAAAATTTTCTCCGTTTGAAAATCTTTGCAGACGCCTCTTTCGTACATTACATTCTGCACAGAAATTAGAGTCATCTTAGATTTAAAAATCTAGTCGATTGCCGTGCTTCATTTCTGACTGTACCACTATTAGGCATAAGAATAATACGAATATAAATATGACATGATACGTACATTCTTCCGCGTTTGCTGTTGTCTCACTCTAGTTTTGTAGTTTATTAGGCAGACAGGATTTAAATGAGATAGCAGCAAACACGAAACAATACATGGAAAAATGTTTATATTCGTATTTTTCTTATGGTGAAGACAATACTGCATGTGATTCACAACACATAAAAGTTTCACAATACATAAAAGTTCCTATTAGCAACCATCTCTTCTCACAGGTAGGAAAAAATTCAGAATGTAGAGTTGGCCATATTGACAAACATCCCAAACAGTCTTGCCAGTCGGATTTTCATAGTACATTGAAATGATGCTAGATTCGAAGATGAACAATACGGAATTTGTATGTACTTCGTTGGATAATGTATGAAGATGCAGTGGTCGAAACTTGCGACGGAGAAAATAGCTCATCTTCCGCCTTTTTTTAAAATTTATTTACTGACGCAGAGGTTTTGGTGCCCGTATTTATCCTTGTGCCTGCAAAGCGTGCCTGTGTAGCGCTACATACATTCAACAGCAGAACTTAGTTGTGGCGGCACCTACCAACATTTTTCAGAACTTCCGCTTACTTTGCACTCGATTCTAAGCCGCAGGCGGCTTCTTGGATTACAAAAACCGGAAAAAAAGTGCGGCTTAGATTCGAGTAAATATGGTACTTTGTACCACACCTGCAGATTGTAAAGATTGGCAGCAGTGATAGTGTAAAGCAAAACTGTAAACCTGAGCTATCTTTCAAATTTACATTTTACACAGCACATAGAAATTCATTGAGCCAACTTCTAATAAGCTTTTAATGTCAACTGGGGAAGTAAACTCATTTTTTCACGTCTCTTTTTTTCATTAAGCCTAAAATACCACTTTGATGATGGTGAGCATCTAAAATGTGGCTCATAGGAAAAGCATTAAACAGTAACAGCAATGGTGGCAAATTTTGTCATTAAGCAGATTTCCACAGTTATGCTTATTATTTAACCACTTAGGTGCTGTGATATTTTCCTTTTAATTCACCATATTCATCAATTATTGTTATTGTCTGGGTGAACACAAATGAAAGATCTATCAGAAACATGTGTTTTTTTGTATAATTTATGGTCATAGCATGTTGAAAAATAGCTTAATTACCTTGTACCTAGACACCAATTTCAATGTTGTTATGACTTTTTGCTTGCTGTTACACACTGATAAAATTCATTACCAGAAATTATTGTATAATCATGGTACTGTACACTTAAATTCCTTTACTTATACAGATTTCATACAACGTACTGGAGAGGACTGAGATTTTTAACCATATATGTCAACTAAGTGTGTTATTGCTCGTATTTTGGGAGATTTTTAGCATTTTCCTCGACACTGCATTTTCCTCAATTTTGCGTATTTTGATTGATGAAAGGAGAAAATATAAAAATGCAGTAAATGAAGCAGGCAAAAAAGAATACAAAGGTCTCAAAAATGAGATCGACAGGAAGTGCAAAATGGCTAAGCAGGGATGGCTAGAGGACAAATGTAAGGATGTAGAAGCTTATCTCACTAAGGGTAAGATAGATACTGCGTACAGGAAAATTAAAGAGACCTTTGGAGAGAAGAGAACCACGTGTATGAATATCAAGAGCTCAGATGGCAACCCAGTTCTAAGCAAAGAAGGGAAGGCAGAAAGGTGGAAGGAGTATATAGAAGGTTTGTACAAGGGCGATGAACTTGAGGACAATATTATGGAAATGGAAGAGGATGTAGATGAAGACGAAATGGGAGGTAAGATACTGCGTGAAGAGTTTGACAGCACTGAAAGACCTGAATCGAAACAAGGCCCCCGGAGTAAACAACATTTCATTAGAACTACTGACGGCCTTGGGAGAGCCAGTCATGACAAAACTCTACCAGCTGGTGAGCAAGATGTATGAGACAGGTGAAACACCCTCAGACTTCAAGAAGAATATAATAATTCCAATCCCAAAGAAAGCAGGTGTTGACAGATGTGAAAATTACCGAACTATCAGTTTAACAAGTCACAGCTGGAAAATACTACGCGAATTCTTTACAGACGAATGGAAAAACTGGTAGATGCGGATCTCGGGGAGGATCAGTTTGGATTCTGTAGAAATGTTGGAACACGTGAGGCAATACTGACCTTACGACTTATCTTAGAAGAAAGATTAAGAAAAGGCAAACCTACGTTTCTAGCATTTGTAGACTTAGAGAAAGCTTTTGACAATGTTGACTGGAATACTCTCTTTCCAATTCTAAAGTTGGCAGGGGTAAAATATAGGGAGCGAAAGGCTATTTAGAATTTGTCCAGAAACCAGATGGCAGTTATTAGAGTCGAGGGGCATGGAAGGGAAGCAGTGGTTGGGAAAGGAGTGAGACAGGGTTGTAGCCTCTCCCCAATGTTATTCAATCTGTATATTGAGCAAGCAGTAAAGGAAACAAAAGAAAAATTTGGAGTAGGTATTAAAATTCATAGAGAAGAAGTAAAAACTTTGAGGTTCGCCGATGACATTGTAATTCTGTCAGAGACGGCAAAGGACTTGGAAGAGCAGTTGAACGGAATGGACAGTGTCTTGAAAGGAGGATATAAGATGAACATCAACAAAAGCAAAACGAGGATAATGGACTGCAGTCGAATTAAATCGGGTGATGCTGAGGGAATTAGATTAGGAAATGAGACACTTAAAGTAGTAAAGGAGTTATGCTATTTAGGAAATAAAATAACTGATGATGGTCGAAGTAGAGAGGATATAAAATGTAGACTGGCAATGGCAAGGAAAGCGTTTCTCAAGAAGAGAAATTTGTTAACATCGAATATAGATTTATGTATCAGGAAGTCGTTTCTGAAAGTATTTGTTTGGAGTGTAGCCATGTATGGAAGTGAAACATGGACGATAACTAGTTTGGACAAGAAGAGAACAGAAGCTTTCGAAATGTGGTGCTACAGATGAATGCTGAAGATTAGATGGGTAGATCACATAACTAATGAGGAGGTATTGAATAGGAGTGGGGAGAAGAGAAGTTTGTGGCACAACTTGACTAGAAGAAGGGATCGATTGGTAGGACATGTTTTGAGGCATCAAGGGGTCACCAATTTAGTACTGGAGGGCAGCGTGGAGGGTAAAAATCGTAGAGGGAGACCAAGAGATGAATACACTAAGCAGATTCAGAAGGATGTAGGTTGCAGTAGGTACTGGGAGATGAATCAGCTTGCACAGGATAGAGTAGCATGGAGAGCTGCATCAAACCAGTCTCAGGACTGAAGACAACAACAACAACAAGTCTGAACCACACGAAAACATAAAATAGGGGTTTCACTGTATATCTCTTTGTTTCCACTTACCTTTACGTCACAAATAAGCTCAGTGTAATCATTAACTGAACTTAAAAATAGCGACTGTAACTGGAGTGACATAAGAGTAGACACACAGTTATAAAAGCTTGCCATTTTCTTCCGATGCTTAGGATTTGGTAGTAATTTCTTCTTGCTTCCCTGAAACAGAAAATCAACATACAGAATTATCAGTATAACAAACACTATATGTTAAGTAAAATCAAATAACAGTAATATTATGGAAAAGCTACATTGGTACTCACCATATAGTGGAGATGTTGAGTTGCAGACAGGCACAACAAAAAGACTACTGAGCATGTAAGCATTCAGCTAGGAGCCCTTCTTCTGAAATAGACAACATACACATACACTTTCATGCAAATGCAGCTCACACACAGTTGGTCACTGCCTCTTGTTGCTGGGGCCCCAGCAACGGGAGACAGTGACCAACTGTGTGTGAGCTGCATTTGCATGAATGTGTGTATGTTGTCTACTTCAGAACAAGGTCTTCCACCTGTAAGCTTAGGTGTTTAGTAGTCTTTTTGCTGTGCCTGTCTGCGCCACAGCATCTCTACTGCCTGGTGCATAGCAATCTATTCTCTTCATAAAATTGCTAAACTGTATGTTTAGGTTGAGAACATAGTCCTGTTTTCCACTCTAAATAAAAAACACAAAAAGAGGCAGTTTCATGTTTACAAAAATGTCTTTGCATTACTCACTAGATTGAGGCATCTGTTGGTGTTTGCCATCAGACAATGTGAAGACAACAGGTTTTACAAGACACAAAGCACTGGATTAGGTTGGATTGGATGTTCAGAATCTTTAGATCAGTTTTTTTAGGCATAAGAAGCTAGAAGCAACATAATGCTAGAATTGGGGGCTATATAACTGAGAAAATACTTCACATAAAATTCAAAGGATGAGGGTAAATGGTTGTCTAAGATGGGGAAAAGACATGTGGAACTACTGAACAAAACCTTGTGTTTTAAGAATGCTTAAGGACCACTGTAACTGGGTACTTACTATGAAGGAATGTCAATGTAACATACATGCACATACAGTCAGGTCACAATAGCTCCATTTTCTAGGGAAAAGTGTAAATAACTTCCTCAAAAGCCAAAACCCTCATTAAGTTTATAATATCTCAAGTAAAGTACTAAAAGTCACTTATGTAATATATCACTATCACAACAGCTATTTCCAGACAGACTGAAATATGCCTTCATCAGACTCCTTCATGAGAAGAACTGTAAGTCACATATCAACAATTACTAATCAGTCTCACTATTTCCCTCCTTGTTGAAGGTAGTGGATAACATTATGTAAGAAACAACCATAATACACCTCTCTCAAATTAAGTTGCCTAGTCAGTCACAACATGGGTTACAAAAATGGTCTCTCCATAAAAAATATTATTTTTAATTCACAAATGAGATTATAGGGAACTTAACTGACAAAATACTGCCAACTGGTAGTTTCAGTGATATTTCAAATGCATTTCATTGTGTAAATCACAGTATTCTCCTACAGAAGCTCAAATATTATGGTATCAAAGATCTTGCTGGTAACTGGGTTTCATCCTACCTAAAGGATGCTATGTTACATTAAGAAACTCAGGGAGCATACACAGTGCAGCATAATCTTCGGAATGATGAATAATCACTACAAGAATTGATATCGGGTCCACAGCTTTTCTTGTTATATATAAATGATCTTCCATCATCTTCCATTCTCAAGGATTCATATTGAGTACACTGTTGCTCTTATTGAACATAAATGATCTCCCATCACTTATTCAAGAAGAGGAGATAGTTCTCTGTGCTTATCACTACAGTCAAGTGTAATGGAGTAACTTCACCACTTGAAAATACACTCCTGGAAATGGAAAAAAGAACACATTGACACCGGTGTGTCAGACCCACCATACTTGCTCCGGACACTGTGAGAGGGCTGTACAAGCAATGATCACACGCACGGCACAGCGGACACACCAGGAACCGACGTGTTGGCCGTCGAATGGCGCTAGCTGCGCAGCATTTGTGCACCGCCGCCGTCAGTTTCAGCCAGTTTGCCATGGCATACGGAGCTCCATCGCAGTCTTTAACACTGGTAGCATGTCATGACAGCGTGGACGTGAACCATATGTGCAGTTGACGGACTTTGAGTGAGGGCGTATAGTGGGCATGCAGGAGGCCGGGTGGACGTACCGCCGAATTGGTCAACACGTGGGGCGTGAGGTCTCCACAGTACATCGATGTTGTTGCCAGTGGTCGGCGGAAGGTGCACGTTCCCGTCGACCTGGGACCGGACCGCAGCGATGCACGGATGCACGCCAAGACCGTAGGATCCTACGCAGTGCCGTAGGGGACCGCACCGCCACTTCCCAGCAAATTAGGGACACTGTTGCTCCTGGGGTATCGGCGAGGACCATTCGCAACCATCTCCATGAAGCTGGGCTACGGTCCCGCACACCGTTAGGCCGTCTTCCGCTCACGCCCCAACATAGTGCAGTCCGCCTCCAGTGGTGTCGCGACAGGCGTGAATGGAGGGACGAATGGAGACGTGTCGTCTTCAGCGATGAGAGTCGCTTCTGCCTTGGTGCCAATGATGGTCGTATGCGTGTTTGGCGCCGTGCAGGTGAGCGCCACAATCAGGACTGCATACGACTGAGGCACACAGGGCCAACACCCGGCATCATGGTGTGGGGAGCGATCTCCTACACTGGCCGTACACCTCTGGTGATCGTCGAGGGGACACTGAATAGTGCACGGTACATCCAAACCGTCATCGAACCCATCGTTCTACCATTCCTAGACCAGCAATCGAACTTGCTGTTCCAACAGGACAATGCACGTCCGCATGTATCCCGCGCCACCCAACGTGCTCTAGAAGGTGTAAGTCAACTACTCTGGCTAGCAATATCTCCGGATCTGTCCCCCATTGAGCATGTTTGGGACTGGATGAAGCGTCGTCTCACGCGGTCTGCACATCCAGCACGAACGCTGGTCCAACTGAGGCACCAGGTGGAAATGGCATGGCAAGCCGTTCCACAGGACTACATCCAGCATCTCCACGATTGTCTCCATGGGAGAATAGCAGCCTGCATTGCTGCGAAAGGTGGATATACACTGTACTAGTGCCGACATTGTGCATGCTCTGTTGCCTGTGTCTATGTGCCTGTGGTTGTGTCAGTGTGATCATGTGATGTATCTGACCCCAGGAATGTGTCAATAAAGTTTCCCCTTCCTGGGTCAATGAATTCACGGAGTTCTTATTTCAATTTCCAGGAGTGTATAAATAATATTTTTCTGAAAATTAATAACTGCTTTGGTGCAAATGTATTATCATTGAATTTAAATTTTAAAAATATTTGGTTCATCACCACTGTTCTGGATAAAGTCATCCAAGAATGGGAGAAAGAACTGAAAACCCAGGGCCACTGGGAACCCATTCAACTTGAATGAAATAATGATGACATCAAGGTCAGTTGTTTAGCCTTCACAGATGACCTAGTGATACTAGCAGCCTGCAAAAATACAGCGATCAAACAGATTGAAGTCCTCAAGGAATGCGCTGAGATAACTGGTGGACTACAAATTTCATTCAAGAAGATCCGGTTCATTTGCACTAAATTCGACATCAGGAACTGAACACAAAATACAGGCAGATCAAACAAGTCCACAATTTAAATATCTCGGTGAGATCATGGAACCAACAAGGTTGGAAAAGCAAGCACAGAAAGCTCGGTTACAAAAGCTCAAAGAGCATATTCTAGAACGTGTGAAATATACAACAAGAAATGTATAACCATTCATGCAAAGCTCAAACAATATAACACAGTGATGAAATCTGAAGTGCTGTACATGAGCAAAACCTTGGTACTTAATAGAAAAGGCAATCTGGAGAACACTTTGAATGAGGAAAGAAAGATCATGAGGAAAATGTTGGGAACAGATAAAACAGAGGAGGGGTACAGACTCAAATCACACAAAGCAACACAACAACTGTCAACTTGCCACATACATCAGGAAACAAAGGCTGAAATTCTATGGAAACTTTCATAGGCTCCCATCTTCAAGGCTAACGCACAAGATTTTTGACATACACTGCAAAACTAAAGAACAACGTAGACTCCCATCTTCAAGGCTAACTCACAAGATTTTGACTTACACTGCAAAACTGAAGAACATTCCATGGATAGAAGAAGTCAAATATGACTTGGAAAAGTCCTAGATAGGAACAACGAACATACTAGATAGGAAACTTTACCATCAGAAGATAAATAGATGGGTAGTAAAGCCAAAGACTGAAGTCCCTAAAAGATCAGGGACCAAGAAAGGAAAAAAGCACATAGTGAAAGAATGAAAGCTATATGGGCTATTAGAAAGGCGAATCATAAATGTAATGTATGATCCAACAGGGTCCATATACACATAATAACAATAAACAATACATGAATTCAGTACAGCCACTAGCTCTGCACACCGTTAAAAATTATTTGTAATATTAAATTAACAAATGAAACAGAATAGTCTAAATTCTTAGGTGTTTATATTAAGCACTCAAGAGACTCAGTGGTAACTCATCATTCACAAATAAGGTGTTTGTTGGATAAAAGAGTGTAATAAGTACACAATATGGTGTCCAGTCCACAACCTCTTGCAGTCAGCTTTAAAACAGCATGGCATACTGGCAACAGCCTCATAGTACATTTTTTAGTCATGAAATGTGGTGTCAATGATCATAGTTTGAACATTCATAAACATAATAGTAGGAGATTAATTTGCACTCATCATCATCCCTCCTTAGTGTCACACAAAAGGAGAGCAGTATTCAGCCATAAAAATCTTTGATCACCTAGTTAGTGATATCATCATCATCACCATCAGTATTCTGCCCTGGGGCAGGTATTCACATGTAGCTCTCCTTGCAGGCCTGTCATTTACTACCGTCTTCATTTTCTCATATCTGTTTCCTATCTTAATACCACAATTTGGTATCTTATGTGTCGTCTTCTTCTTCTTCTTCTTCTTCTTCTTACATTCTCTTTTCCTTCCATAGCATCAATCAGTAAACAATCTCTTCTCATCCAATGTCCAAGTGAATTGTGTTTCCTCCTCCTGAGTACCTTTACAATTTCTCTCTGTTGCCCCACTCTTCTCAACACATCCTCATTTCTCACTTTGTCAACCCATTTTTCCAGTCACCTCAGCACCTCCTTGTTTCTCATTTTGTCAACCCATTTTATCCCTTCCATCCTTCTCCAAATTCATATCTCAAATGCTTCTGTTCTTTCTTCCTCTTTCCCCGGGCCGATGTCTCACTTCCGTATAATGCCACACTCCATACACAGCACTTTGTCAGTGTCTTCCTCAGGTCCATACATCCACATAATAGAAGCCTCCTTCTATATATTCTGTCCTGCCTTTATAACTGTTCATACATGTCTTGCTCTTATCACTATACATTTTGTCTTTTTCTTATTAATTCACATTCTCAATTCCTCACAGGTTTTATTCTTTTAACATTCCAATCATAGTTCTTTTGCTCTCTGCCAATGACACCATATCTGCCAAATGTATACATTATGTCCTCCCACCACCAACCTGCATTCCTCTTTTTCATTTCAAACATTTCTGAATAATATGTTTCATACACATGTCAAATAGTATTTGGGAAAGACAGTAGCCTTGCCTCACTCCCCTTCAAACTGTCCTTTCCTCTGGCATCTCATTCACAATTTGTACTCGTATTTACTGTTGTAGGTATGGGTTCATAATCAGCATTATATCCTTCCAGTTGACACCATCCTTCCTTAGAATGACCATTAATTTACTCCTCTGCAATCTATCAAAGGTTTTCTGCAAGTCAGTGGCAACAGTATAAACTCCCCTTCCTCTTTCAGTGTACCTCTCACCCTACAATTCTCAGCAGTCCAATTGCATCTCTTGTACCTTTCCCTCTTCTAAATCCATACTGTTCCTCAGCAATAATTTTTTTTCCAGTCTTCTGTGAAGTCCTCTATTCATAACTCTTAGTAGAACGTTTCCTGCATAAGAAATCAAACCTAAAGTCCCAAAATTCTCACCTTCCTTGTCATTACTTTCCTTCTCAATTGGTATCATTACTGCGAAGAGAAATTCATCTGCCCATTCACCTTTTGCAGATACTTTATTACATAGATAATTTAACTCTTTTGCACCATTACTCCCAAGGCTCTTAAACAATTCTGCTGATAATCCATCAGTTCCACTTGCTTTATGCTTCTTCAACTCCCTCAAAGTCCTTTCTACTTCTTCTTCCAAGATGCAACAAGCTTTGGGTGTCCACTTCTATAACTCTTCTCTCCTCTTCTATTTCAATGTCATTCGGTTTTTTGATCACCATCATATATACCATATATACACTTCATACTTTTCCCACATCTTTCATTGCTTCATAGAGTAGGTCAGCAGGTAATCTGTACATCATTTCATATTTTCCTTCCTTTTCTTCTTTCTCTATTTCTTTAAATCTCTCTTTCACCCATGTCTTCCTTGCTTTCTGTTTGTCGCCTTAATTCATTATTCAGCTTTCTGTACATTCTTTTCCCTTTCTCTGATCCTACCATCTTCCATTTGATTCTTTCTTCCATCTTCTCCAGCACTCTTTGTTACCCATTCTTTCCTTATTCTTTCAAACTTTCTGCCCCCTACAATTTCCTCTGTAGATTCCTTAAGTTTTGTTTCATTCTCTTCCAGTTCTCATTTCCACACTCTGTGTTGGGCCCTTTATCTCACTTTGACATAAATATGCTTCCCAACTCAGCATCCTTAGCTTCTTCCTTCAGTCTTTCTAGGTCAAATTTCTCTCTTGGTTTTCCTTTTCTCTCCTCTCCTTTCAATCTTATTTGTACGTCTGCCACCACCAAGTTGTGGTCTGAATCTTTGTCTGCTCTGTCATTCTTCAGGCAGTTTTTATATCTATTCTGAATTATATTATCAGGTTGGTGTATTCAACCTAGACATCCATTCATACCTTTGTCTTTCATGATGCTCAAACAATGTGTTTCCAATCACAAGTGAATTTAATCTGCAAAATTTTTTGTGTCTATATCTGTATTAAAGTGACATCCTTCTTGTTGTATCTAATGTACTCCACTTTCAAAACATTTTTCATCAGCCGTTTTCCTATCACTGTTGTCACACCATAGTTGCCACTCTTCTCCCTGCCTCAGTAAAAGAATTTGTACTCTCCACTACCCAGCTCTCCCTTAGTTCCCCATCTCAGTTCACATATACCTAACACATCCAGTTTTTTCTTCATCATTTCCTATTTCACATTTTCCAGCTTGCCAGCCTGCAACAAGTGAGCATATTCCACATTCCAGTCATTAACTCCCAACCCTCTTCCTAATCTATATCACCTTTCCTTCTTCATCCTCCTCCAGCACTTCTGTATTTGATCTCAATGTAATCCCTTAGTGACATAAACAATTTAACGGATACTAAAATTAACTTCAAACACAAACTAAAATCGTGTCTGCTTGACAACCCTTTCTGCTCTGCAGAAGAATTTATGAATGTACAATAGCATGATTTTGTACTATAACTGTAAATTCATTCTTTCACACATTGTGTTCCATCAGTCCCATCATGAACGAGACATTTCAGGTATGAGAATCTAGTCAAGTTATACATTAACAGGCAAAAGCAACAACAACAGGCAAAAAATCTTGAATGGTTGGTGCTCCACATCTTTAAGGTATTTATTAAAGGATACCTATACTCAAAGAGGAAACAGTGCTGGCTGGTGGAGCATTAACGGACAGGAAGAGCTGGGTGTGTGAATTGGACAGTTTTTTCATCAGGGGCTTCCATAGGAATATGATCCCTGTGGCAAGGCATTGGGATTGGGAGTGGTGTAGGGATAGATTAGGATTTTGTGGAGGTTGGGTGGGAAACAGAACACCACTTTAGAAGGGGTGGGAAGGGTCTCGAGTAGGATGACACTAATTTCATGACATGATGATATATAATCATAGCCCTGATAAAGGATGCAGTTCAATGCTTCCAATCCATGCTACTATTAGGTGACTAGGGGGGATGCTCATTTGTAGCTTGTCCCCCCCCCCCCTCCTTCCCCACACCATTACACATAGTTGCTTCTGTCCAATGTATTTCAGTTTCTGTCTGGCCTGAGCTGCCAGAGATATTGTGTGTGTGTGTGTGTGTGTGTGTGTGTGTGTGTGTGTGTGTGTGTATGTGTGTGTGTGTGTGTGTGTGTGAAGTGTGCTTGCTTATGTAAATGTGTGTGTGTCTTCATCCTTAATGTGTAACATTCTTTTCATTGTGCCTGTCTGCAACTCAACATGTCATCTAGACAGTGAGTAGCACTCTGTCCTTTTCATAACCATTAAGATAATGTTTATATCTATAGCTGTGATACACATTCATATAAGTAAAATGCAATCTTTCCACAAGTGGGTTATGAAGGTAAAATATAGAAAAGGATAGATTGCTCCTCACCTTAAACATGACTTTTGAGTTGCAGACAGACAAAAGAGTGTTACACATTATAGCTTTCAGCCTAAGCCTTCTTCAGCAAAGAAAACATACACACATTCACACAGGGAAGCACACCCCAGCTCATGCACACTTAACCACTACCACCGGTAACTCTGACCAGAAAGTGATTGTCACATGAAAAGCAATCTGCAGTGAAGTGAGGAAGGAGAAGGGTTGGGGGAGAGAAGTGATCTGTCTGGTGCTGCATGTAGGGTCTGGATGGTGGTCTGATGGGAGTGGCAGGTGCAACATTTGCGTATGAGAAGGGGGGGGGGGGGGTAGCTAAAAAAGGGAGGGGCTAGGGCAGAAAAAGAGAGGAGCATGAAGGGAAAGGACAGGCAGGTGCTTCGGCAGAGGACAGCACTCAATGAGAGTGAGGGGATGTGAACAGGTAGAAGCTGATAGGACAGAGGGGATGGAAGGGTATGGGGACAGTAGGTTACCGCAGGTTAAGGCTGGAATGCTTTTGGGAGCAGACAATGTGTTATAACTCCCATCTGTGCAGTTCAGAAAAGCTGGTGGTGGAGGGAAAGATCTAGGTGGCCCAGGTTGTGAAGCAGCCATTTAAATCAAGCATGCTATGTTCAGTTGCATGTTGCATCACACTGTGGTCTACTTTGGTCTACTTTGCTTTTGGCCACAGTTTGGTGGTGGTCGTTCATCCTGGTGGACAGCCATTTGGTAGTCATGCCAATACGAAAAGCTGTACAAAGGTTGCATGGAGCTGGTATGGGATAATGTTGCTTTCATAGGTGACCCAGCCATTGATGTGGTAAGATAAACCTGTAACAGAACTGGAATAGCAACCTGTGGCAAGAGGTTGGGATTGGGATTGAGATTTGCATAGGAATGGACTAGGAAGTTGTAGAAGTTGTATGCGTGACGGGGGACACCGCTATAGGTGGGTAGGAAGGATCTTTGGTAGGATGTCACTGATTTCAGGGCATGATGATAGATAATGAAAGCCCTGAGTAAGGATGTGGTTCAGTTGTACCAATCCGGGATGGGTACTGGGTGATGAAGGGCGCACTCTTCTGTAACAAGATTGTGGGGGTGGTGGAAAGACTGGGGTTGTGCAGGGAAATGGCATGGGAAATCTGTTTGTGGACTAGGTGTGGGGGATACTGCCTGTCTGTAAAGGCCCTGCTGAAACTTTCAGTACACGGGAAATGGAGTTCTTGCCACTGAAGACACACCATCCCCAGATGTTCTGTAATGTGAGAGGGATTTTTGGTGTGCAAAGGGGTTTTAGCTTTTAAAACGCAGGTACTATTCGTGCTTTGTTGGTTTAATGTGGACGAAGGAGTGGATGGAGTCATCAGAGAGGAGCGGGGTCAACATCCAGGAAGGTGTCATGCTGGGTCGAGAAGGACCAGATGAAGCAGAGAAGCAAATGGGAGGGAAGGTGTCAAAGTTGTGAAGGAATAAGGATATGGTGTCTTTGCCCCAAGTCCAGATCATGAAGATATCATTGGTGAATCTGAACCAGACCACGGATTTGGAGTTTTGGGAGGCTAAGAAGGTTTCCTCTAGATGGCCCATCAACATGTTAGCACAGGAGGGTGCCACACAGATGACCATGGCTATGCTGCAGATTTGTTTGTACACCTTCTCTTCAAATGAGTGTTAGGATAAAATTAGCTAAATGTATAAGTACGAGGTAGTGTGTTTGGAGTCTGCCAGATGTTTGGGCAGATCACATTCAATTGCAGTGAGCATTCAATTGCAGTGAAGTCATGTGCATGAGGGATGTTAGTGTATAGGGAAGTGGTGTCAACAATGATAAGCAGGGAACCAGGAGGTAAAGGGTTGGGGGGGGATGGAGGGCCAGTGGAGGAAGTGGTTGGTATCTTTGATGTGGGAGGCTAAAGTATGGGCAGTTGGTTGAAGGTGTTGGTCAACGAGGGCTAAAAACGTTTCTGTGGGGGCACAGCAACCAGCTACATGAGGATGTCCTGAATTGCTGGATTTGTGGATTTTGAGGAGCATTTAGAACGTCAGCGTGCAGGTGACGACAGAAATGGATTTAGCGGAGAGGTTCTGGGAAGTTCCGAAGGCTTTATACAGGGATTGGAGGCTATGTTGGACTTCTGGGATGGGATCACTCTGGCAGAGTTTATAGGTGGATGAGTCAGACAGTTGGCAGAGGCCTTCCACCAGGTAGCTACTGACACTCGTCAAGGTAGCAGAAAAGACTTCATCTGCAGGGAGAAACATTAGGTCAGAATCTGTTTTGAGACAGCATATGGCTCCTTTTACTCAAATGAAAGGTTGTGTTCTTCAGAAGGGACTGTCGAAGGGTGGTGAGTTGGAGGTAAGGAGTTACTGCAAGGTGACCAGGTTGGTATGTGGGATGGGGTGGATGGTGGTATGAGCTTGGAGAGGCAGTATTCAATGCTGGAATTAGGCTGGCTTTGGTTGGGAGGTTGGTGGCAGAGAAGGGTTTCCACTGCAGGGATTGGAAGAAGAAGAGTAGGTCTTTGATGAGAGGACATGGTTTAATTTAGATGCAGGGCTGAAGGTGAGGCCTTTCATTAGGACTGAACCTTCTGTGGGACTGAAGATTTTGGAGGAAAGGTTAACAAAAGTGTTTTGGGATTGTTTAAATTCTGGATCTGGATTTCGAGTGCTGGTAGGAAGTTTTGGGGGATGTGGCAAGTTGAAAAGGTCTGTTTGGCAGGTACTGGGTGCTATGAGGGGTTGACAAGGAGGACACTGTGGCTAGAATAGGGGTTGGATAGTGGTTCTCCTAGACAGCAGAAGCATATCAGTAGGTTTGATAACTTACAGAGGTGGTGTCTGCAATGCTCCCTCATGTGTTGGAAAGCAGGGGATTCCATTTCAGAGATGTGATGCATCCTTCCTTCAGACAAAGGTCAGTCACAGTGATTACCTGGTGGAAAGCATCTGCCAATTGTTTGACTCATCCACTTATAAGCTCCGCTAAAGTGATACCACCCCAGAAGTCCAACATAACCACTGAATCCCTTCTGAAAGGCTTAGGACCTTCCCAGAACCCCTCCCCCAAATCCATTTACTTGCTCACCCCTATGACACCCTGCACACCCGGCTGCTATGTGCTCCCCAAAATTCAAAAACCCAACAATCCAGGATACCCCATTGTAGCTGGTTAATCTGCCCCTACTGAAAGAATTTTCATCTTCATTTCCCTACACCTCCAACCAATTTTCCATAAGTTAGCCTCCCACATCAAAGATACCAACCACTTCCTACACAGACTCTCCACCATCCATACCCCTTTACTTCCTGGTTCTCTACTGGTTACTGATGACACCACTTCCCTATACACCAACATCCCTCATGCACATGATCTACTGAAATTGAACAATATCTGCCCCAACATCCTTCAGACTCCAAACACACTACCTCATTCCTCATGACCTACCTAACTTGGTCCTAAGAAACAACTACTCCTTTGAAGGGAAGGTATAGAAATAAATCTGTGGTACAGCCATGGTCATCTGCACGGCTCCCTCCTATGCCAACCTGATTATGGTCCATCTAAAGGAAACATCCCTAGACTCCCAAAACCCCAAACTCTTCGTCTGGTTCGGCTCACTGATGATATCTTCCTGATCTGGACGCAGGGCCAAGACACTCTATCCTCATTCCTTCAAAACCCTAGCACCTTCTCTCCCATTCATTTCACCTGATCCTCTTCAACCCAGTGTGCCACCTTCCTGGACACTGACCTCCTTTTCTTTCACAAATGACTTATTATGTCATAAATGTGACCCCAGTATGGCAAGTTTAAAAACTTATATTTTTCTGCTAGTTTTCACTTTTCTGATGTGATCTGATTTCTATTCTTATTATGTTCTTTCTTTTTTGTGTATAATTTCATAACTAGTTTTAGGTCATAGCCATTTTGAGATGCTACATTCTCCAGTGTATGTAATTCAGCATTAATATTCACCTTGTTTAAAGGGTATCTGATTAACCTGTCCATCACTGAGCAGAAATATGCTTCTTCATGGGATCATGGATGGCAAGAACTGCTGTGATTATGCAGTTAGATGTGGTTGGTTTCCAGAATATTCTGAATAGGTGGGTATCTCCTTTGCTTTGAAGAACCAGGCTGAAGATTATGTTCAGGACAGAGAACAATGTAAGATCACATCTTACACACAATATAGGTAGGAGCCAAATATATAACATGTCAGGTGTGTAAAAAATAACATGTAGTGGGTGTGATGAATTTTATGCTGGACAAATAGAGGGAAACTAGGAGACAAGATACAGAGAATATTACTGTTAGTGAAGCCAATCCCTCAGTGTTCAGTGCTCATTTAAAGGAATACAACCATTCTGCCAATTAATAAAAACATCACCATTTTCCATAAAGATTTTCTAAGGGATCCTGATAGGAAAAATAATCTGGTAACGTTATTTGGATCCCGCAAGTTGATCTTCATAATCAACTTTCCAACACAGGTGGATAAAGAGAGTAGGACCCTAATTGACAATGCTTTCTTTGATGAAGTTCAAAGTAAGAAAATAACTGTTTAACCAGTTACAAACGCTCCCTCTGATCATGATGTGCAGTTGGTAAGGAAAAATATCATCGCACCTTACAGTATGGGTACTCCTCAGAGGAAATCAGTTATATTATGTAATGACTCCAGGACAAATATTTTTAAAAACAGTTTACAGGAGATGACATGGAATGTAATTTATAATGAAACGAATGCTAACACAAAATATAATCTATTCCATGATAAATTCATATCATTATTTGAAAATAGCTTTCCACATAAGTTAATAAGAAAGGACACTAGACAGGCATGTAAAAAACCATGGCTCTCTAGAGGGATTAAAAGGAAAGGAAAAGGGAAACATATCTTTTGGTGAGAAAAAGTAGGGATCCTGCAGTAGTTGTACATTACAAAAACTATTCAAGTTTGCTAAGAAAGGTTACTAAAAAATTGAATAACATGCACATAATGTCAGAAATCAGTACTTCCAACAACAGACTTAGAGCCACAGAGAGTTTAGTGAAACAAGAGACAGGCCAACAGGCCGCAGAACAAAACAACTTTGCTATTAAATTGAATGGAAGGGCTGTAAATGGTCAGCCCCAAGTAACAAATGAATTTAATAAACATTTATTAAATTTTTGGCTAACCAAAGGCTGCATTTTATTGGCAGGACACTTAGAAAATGTAACAGAGCTACTAAGGAGACTGCCTACACTAAGCTTGTCCGCCCTCTTTTAGGTTACTGCTGTGCAGTGTGGGATCCTTACCAGAGAGGACTGATGGAGTGCATCAAAAAAGTTCAAAGAAAGGCAGCATGTTCTGAATTACCACGAAATATGGGAGAGAGTGTTACAGAAATGATGTAGGGTTTGTGCAGGAAATCATTAAAAGAAAGGTGTTTTATGTTGCGACAGAATCTTCTCACAAAATTCCAATCACCAACTTTCTCCTCTGAATGTGAAAATATTTTGTTGACACCGACCTACATAAGGAGAAATGATCAACACGATAAAATAAGGGAAATCAGAGCTTGTATGGAAAGATATAGGTGTTCGTTCTATCTGCGCGCCATACGAGATTGGAATAATAGAGAATTGTGAAGGTGGTTCGATGAACCTTCTGCCTGGCACTTAAATGAGATTTGCAGAGTATCCATGTAGATGTAGATGTAGATATTAAATTTAATAGAAAGCATGAGGACAAACAGTTCAATAGCAAAATAACAGCAGTATGTTGAAAACGTGACTTAACAGTCAATTTAATTTACACCAATTTCTTTTGAAATTATGAGCATTGAGCAGTCTCTCCAAAAGAAAATCTTTTCTGATTTCGATGGTGTTTCCAATAGAATACTAAAAATCTGTTCCCATGTAATACAACCAGTCTTATCTGAAACTCAAGGCATTTTTCCAGAGAGACTGAAGCATGCCATAATAAAACCCTGCTTTAAAAAAGGTTATATGAGAGATGTCAATAACTATCAATCTGCTCCATTGCTGAGATCCTTCTCCAAAATCATTGAGATGATGATGTATTCTAGAATAGTATCTCACCTTAGCAACAATAGCATCTTTAGCAAATTACAGTTTGGGTATCAGAAGGATTTCTCTACAGAGAATGCCATTTACACATTCACTCACCAGATTTTACAAGCACTAAATAACAATATAGCTCTGGTTGGTAATTCCTGTGACCTCTCTAAGTCATGTGACTATGTCAATCACTGAACTCTCCTAGATAAATTGCCATTTTGTGGAATTGATGATACAGCCAACCAATGAATAACGTCACCTCTAACCAAAAGAAAGTTGCACTTAGTAATTCAAGCATATAGTCCAAGGACATAATTCTGACTGGGGAGAAATCAAACGTGGGATTTTCCAAAGTTCAATTTTAGGTCCACTACAATTCTTCATGTTAGTAAATGATCTTCCATCTAGTATACAACAACCACTGTTAGTTCTCTTTGCAGGTGACACTAGTACTGTAACCAATACAAGCATATGTACAGAAATGGCTCTGAGCACTATGGGACTTAACATCTGAGGTCATCAGTCACCTAGAACTTAGAACTAATTAAACCTAACTAACCTAAGGACATCATACACATCCATGCCCAAGGCAGGATTCGAACCTGCGACCGTAGCGGTCGCTCGGCTCCAGACTGTAGCGCATAGAACCGCACAGCCACCCCAGCCGGCATACGTACAGAACTAGAACAAATTGTAAACAAAGTTCTTGAAAGTATCACTGACTCATTTGCACCAAATAGCCTCACCCTCAATTTTAAAAACACTCAACATATTTAGTTCTGTACATTTTGAGATACTACAGCAATGGTAAGTGTAACACATACTGAGGAAATAGTAAATAGGGTGGAAACTTTAAAATTCTCAGGGGTCCATATTGATGAGAATTTAAATTGGAAGAAAAAACACATTTTGGAACTCCTGAAACAACTCAGTTCAGCCACATTTGCAGTTAGAATCATTGCAAATCGTGGGGATAGAAAAATCAGTAAGCTGACATTTTTTGCATATTTTCATTCAATAATGTCATATGGAATAATGTTCTGGGATAATTCATCTTTAAGAAAGGAAGTCTTCACTGTGTGCCCAAATGTGTTGTAAGAATTATATGTGGTGCTCACTCATGATCCTATTTTAGACATCTGTTTAAGGAGTTGGGCAGTCAACTACTGCATCACAGTACACTTATTCCTTCATAAAGTTTCTTGTAAATAATTCACTACAGTTCCAAAGGAACACTGAGGTGTACAGCTACAACAATAGAAGGAAAAATGAGAGTCATTACCCCACATCAACGTTGTCTTTAGCACAAAAAGGGGTGAACAATACCGCAACAAAATTTTTTGATCCCTTATCCAGTAATACAAAATGTTTCACAGACAGCAAAGTAAAATTTGGTAACAAACTGAGATCCTTGTGGTACAACTCTTAACAATTGGAAGGACATTTGATTGATGGTTACTTACCATTACCACTTGAGTTCTGCTAGTAACGTATGATCTAATTAGTACCAGTTCATTAATCTTGATACTACAGCACTCAAGTTAAAAGCACAAGAGAAGGTTTTTTTTCCAAAACCGTCAACAGCATCACAGACAAGTGTTCCTACTGTATCTATTGTAGACAAACTTGGCCTAAAAACACAGAGTGAAGAAGAAAACAGATTGTGATCCTTACAATAGCTGCAAAATTGTAATTTAATACAACATTCTATCACCTTGGATATTCTAGATATGCGGGATATTGGACAGTAACTTTCAGATCTGTTTTTATCCCCTATCTTATAAATTGGGATAGCAATGGTAGCCTTCAGGAACTTGGGAAATTTTCCACTCTTAAAAGTATCACATTTACCTGACTATAAGACAATCCTGAATGAAATACAGCCCCCTTTTTTTACAGGGCTCCTTGAGAAAAATTTATCTTTTTTATATATTCTGACTAATCAAAATCACAAACTTTTGGTGATGTAACCTCACATCCATCTGCCTAAAAAGTTAACATTACACCTACTCTAAAGTTATTACCTTTATTGATTGTCTACTTTTTGATAGTGTTTACATTAATTTTTATCTTCACTGCCTTTTTTGTTTATTGAATCTGTCATCTGTGGTATCACTATTTTTAATCATCATTGCCATCAATCATCCTGACAGAGCAGCTATGAAACTTATATCTTCTCTGCCACAAAAAATTTGTCAATTTTGTCCAAATATATTTCAGTTTGTGAGGTTGTGGTTTTGGTACAAATTGGGACCACAGCTGCTTTTTTTTATTATTTTATTTTCTTTTTCTTTTCTTTTTTTTTTCACTTTTATACTGTCGTGAGAATGTTACTACATCTCTTGCTTCCAAACAATGTCATCTGCCAGTCACTCTCTCATTGGTTGCATAGAACCAGCAGCTGCTACACCTGCTAGTTCATAGTGCCTCATGTATCCCTTCCACTAGCCGTGAGTCAAGTGACTCGTTACTATTCGAGCAATGTCAATGCTCTGACATGTCACAAATCTCGAGCTTATTCAAACTTAAGTATTGTTTGCTAATCCCTATCCAGCACTGTTCAAAACAACTTTTGTATAAACCGCAACAGCCAAGCTTAATTTGTAAATGGAAGACAATCACTATATTACTTTATTAAACGATGTAAAAACATTGAATTTAGTGGCAACAGTTTAATCTGTGAGTATAGGATGACGTTGTATTTTCTGAATGACAAATTTGGGAAAAAACCTTGTATTAAAATCAGGTAAACACAGTATTATTAATTAGAAAGGTAAGAGGAATGCCAAGTGTTTGTTCCAAGATGGTGTTCAAGATGTCACAGAGACCTTCCCTGTAAGAGCTACGTAGTTTTGTGAGCCCTCTGTATATAGTATGGCAGGTAACCTGTTTTCATTTAAAAGATAACATTACTTAGGTATGTAACAGAAAGTGCTTTCAGAAGTTGCACTATCTGGTGTGGAGGTACCAGCAGTTTCACACTAGTGCTGTTAACAAAAGATTCGTTTAGTGTTTGTGGCAATATATGAGTTCCTTGTCTGTTTTTATGTTTCTCTGCTACTGTATTTAGTATCTTCCAAGCGACTTTACACTTGTTCCTAGAATTTTCAATGAAAGCATCACTGGCCCTGTCCCGTACTTCCTTCCCACTCCTTTGTACCTTTTCTTCCATTCTATGTTACCAGTTTCAGCCATTTTATGTACAGGAATGACAGTGTTTCTCAGGTCATGCAGTTCAGGTGTGAACCAGTTTTCCTGCTTATTTTTTTTAATTTTTTGTGCACCATCTATTTTTACATTTTTGTTGCTCAGGGGCAACATTTTTACACTAAGATCTTTAGTATATTAATAAATAAGCTAAAAGTGTTATTATTGTTGTCATAAATATGTACTCTATTCCACTCAAGTTCTGATAAATCTTCTCTCAGCTGGGTAATGTTGCCTGGATATACTTGTGTGATCCTGTTAATGTAATGGGATCTCTGAATAAAATAGTTTTCACAGCTGACCATCAGCCATATGCTGTGGTGACCAGATAACATTGGGTCTATCACTCAATAGTGATATTCATCTTTCTTCAATTTGGAGATTGCATTATCCATGCATGCATCTAGTGAAGTTGTCTTGTCATTCACACAGTACAAGTCTTGGATCTTAGCAGGTTTTATGACCAGATAACATTAGGTCTATCACTCCATACTGATATTCATCTTTCATCAATTTGGAGATTACATTATTCATGCATGCATCTAATTAAGTTGTGTTGTCATTCACACAGTACAAGTTTTGGATCTTAGCAGGTTTTTAAGATGGATGACAGTAGATGTTTTATTTATGATGTCAGTATAAACATCACCAATATGTTATCTTGTGGTGGCAGTACTTTGATAGCAGGTACTTATTTATAGTCTCCATTTTATCAATAACCGATTCACATCATGTAGAGATAAGCACTAACTTTGGTTTAGTAATAATACTGCAACAATTTCAAAAGTTGTTCCTTGCAAAACTGATCAACTTTTTGTGTTACACATTCAGTGTTAAAGTTTTTCTTTAGAAAACAGCAACTCCTCCACGTATACGTTTCCTTCTACAGTATGAGCTAGATAATTTGGATCCTTCTGGGGTGTACAAAGCAGTCTCAGTAGGTGTGAGTCACTCTTCATTTACACAAATAAACGTGACATGGGATTCAGCATAATAATACATCTATTTTGTTTCTAATTAATTGGACATTTAGATGCATAATTAAAATTCTGTTGTCAGCAGGGTAAAATAAAAATCTAATGTTTCTCCATTTAGAGTTTTGGTGGCACCAGCTGGGACATGACAGACCATGAAAATTGTCACAGCAGCTACTCATAGATCACTGCTTCTGGTGGATGGGCTTATCTAGATTATCATGTCACCTCAGTTTATTATCCATCTCAGTACCCAGGATCTACAGTCACTGATCCTCATCCAGTCTATGCCCACTGTTTTCTACTTCTGTTACCTGTAGGTCATTTTTATTTGTTTTGAAATGTATAATATGAATTTCTGCAAATAAAAGCTTGTTGGGTTGGCTGTGAACCAATTGAAAGCCTGTTTCAATATTCTGTTGGCCATGTCTGGAATGATTGTGATTGGACTTTTTATCAATATACTTGTCTCCTCAGAAAAAATTACAGTTTTTATAGTTTTCTCCAGCATCCCTATTAAATCATATAAATAGACCAAGAACAACAGTGGACCAGGCACCAAACTTTTGAGCACACTTTATCTAATGTTCCCTACCATGAATTTAATCTTCTTCCTGTTGTATCATCGCTAGTGTGACCCTTTATTTCCTGCTATTTGAGATATAACTCCATCCATGCAAGAGAAAAAACTTTAATGCCATACTATTTTAGTTTAATAGCAGAATTTTATTATATACACACTTAAAGGTCTTGGCAAGGTCACAGAAAATAGCAACAGTGTGATTTTTTAAAATTATTTCTACTAGAATTGAGTTTGAGAGATCTTCTCTGGCAGTCTCACTT
Source organism: Schistocerca gregaria (assembly GCF_023897955.1). Classification (NCBI taxonomy): domain Eukaryota; kingdom Metazoa; phylum Arthropoda; class Insecta; order Orthoptera; family Acrididae; genus Schistocerca; species Schistocerca gregaria. The sequence continues at coordinate 122,225,417 of NC_064921.1, forward strand.
TAGATGCCTTTGCAAAACCCCAACTTGACTGTTTTTAAAATGTTATTCTCAGTTATTGTAGTGCAAAAAGTAGCAATTGGCATGAGTACTAAAAAGAATCTGTTAAATTTTGGTTACACAATAAATCACACAAAATAAAGGTTGTCAGTTCAACTAGATACCTAGGAATTACAGTTATGAACAACTTATACTGGAATGGTCACATGAATAGTGTTGTGGGGAAGGCAAACCAAAGATTGTATTTTATTGGTAGAACACTAGAAGATGCATCAAACCAACTAAAGGGACTGCCTAAACTACACTTGTCAATCCTGCCCTAGAGTGCTGCTGTGTGGCATGGGGTCCTCAACAGATAGGATTGACAAAGGACATCAAAAAAGGGTAGCTCACTTTTCATTATCATGAAATGTTATGGATATAATGCTTGAGTTGCATTGGCAATGATTAAAACAAAAACATTTTTAACTGCAGTTAGAGCTTTCCATGAAATTTCCATCACCAATTTTCTTCTCCAAATGTGAAAATATTTTGTTGATGCCCACCATCATCATAATAAAATTTGAGATATCAGAGCCCACACAGAAAGATTTAAGTGTACATTTTTCCTGCATACTGCTCAAGAGTAGAACAGTAGAGAAATAGTCTGAAAGCGATCCAGTGAGCCCTCTGCCAAGCATTTCTAAGTATGAACCACACAGTAGTCATGTACATTTACATGTAAATGTAATATGGCTCAGTTCTCTCTTGTGGGGCTTACTCAAAAAATTATGAGAACATGGGAAGGGGTGAGACTGGTCTAAAAATAGACATCAGTTTCAATTTTTACATTTACTTCAGACTTTCAGCAAATATTCTGTGATGCATCAAGTGATTACAAACATAACTCACTGGTGGCACTATAAAACAACATAAGATATTTATTAATACTTTGCCTGTGTTACCATCATAGACAGAAGCGTTTTACTCACCTAATGATTCTGTGATCTCTCCAACAGCTGACTCAGTGAAACTCATGTCTGGGTGGTGGAGTATACATTACCTGTCTAAGGAAGTTTATTGGATTTGGTTTAACAGATAACTTTTTGTCCGTGTCTTTTAAGCTACTATTGGAAGAATTCATTGAATTTGCTAGACAACAATTTTGTTTTCCATCATCTGTCTTGCTGTTACTTTCATCTGGGTGTACAGTATCATTTGTCTTGCAAAGTTTATTAGTTTCATCCCTAATAAAACTCCACATTTCATTTCTTGTCTTGAAATTTTGAATTTTTTGTGCATAGTACATTGTTTTTGCCTATTTAATGATATTCCATCTTTAAGTCTTTATTAGAGCTAGTCTTTTGCATTAATAAAGCTCTTTCTTCCCACCACAAGATATTATGATCCCAAATGTTACCTACACTTTTTGTTAGCCTCTGATGTAAATGTCTATGACACATAGCAAAGAAACCAGAGTTCATAATGTTCTAAAAACACACTTAGTGTTCCAAACTAGAATGAGCACTGTGAAGGAATTATCTGAATGGGATGGAAAATGGAAATCAATACAGACAAACAAATGATTATTACAGCTTCAGAAAAATCAGATGATTATTTCAACTAAATGAGCTTCACATATTGAGTCAGTAACAGACTGGTCCACCTTTACCCTTATGGAAGCAATTACTTGGCTTGGCACTGAGTGATAAGAGTTGTTGGATGTCCTCCTAAGGGATATCATGCCAGACTCCAACAAATTGGTGCATTTGATTGTCAAAATCCCCAGCTGGCTGGAGGACCCTGCCCGTAATTTTCAAAACGTTCTCAATTAGGGAGAGATCTGGTCATCTTTCTGGCCAAACTATTGTTTTACAAGCATGAAGACAAGCAGTAGAACCTCTCACCACATGTAAGCAGGCATTATGTTGCTGTCTTGCTATGAAGGGTAACAAAACAGGGCACAGAATATTATCACGATACCACTTTGCTGTAAGGATGCCCCAGATGATAACCAAATGGGTCCTGGAGTTCTGCTATGAAATGAAATGGCTGCTGGATGCAGTCAGGTTGGTAAACTATTATTGTCCAGAGCATCACCAGACAAGTCTTTCGCCTGGAATCTCATTGACCGAAGTAGAATTGTATTCGGTGACGAGCCCCACTTTGAACTGAGTCCCGACAACCAGTGAAGACATGTCTGAACAGCAGAGGGATACCAACCTGTTTGTCACCTGCCATACTACCTGACATCCAGGAGTGATGGTCTGGGGAGACATTTCATTTCATAGCAGGACCCCTATGATTGTCATCTGTAGCACCCCCTCAGCACAGCAGTACATCAGTGATATTCTACACTCCATTTTGTTGCCCTTTATGGCAAGCCATCCTGGGATTACATTTCAGCAAGATAATACACACCCACATACACAGACTTTTACCAGTTGTCTTTGTGTTTTTGAACACTACCAGGTGTATGAAATGAGCGTTAAGATACAAATGTGTCGATAGGGAACATTTGTTGTGAACAACCCTTAATTTTTTTTTTTTGTTTGGTTGGTATGACATCTGTCAAGAGATATTTAGTATACATCAAGTCATGGAACAAACTACATCATATGTTTTCATTGTGTTAACAATGTCGAATTTTGTACAAGACAGTGATGATTTGCGGAAAGCATTAATTTTTTTCTCATTTGAAAAAAAGTGCTGCAGAGCCACATTGAATGCTTGTCAAGGCATATGGTGATCATGCTCTATCAGAAGCAACATGCAAAAGATGGTTTCAACAGCTCAGAAATAATGATTTTGATATAAGAAATGAAGAGCATGGAAGACCACCAAAAAAGTTTAAAGCAAACAAGTTTGAAGACGCCGAATTGCAAGCAATATTGGATGAAGATGATACTTTGTGTCAGAAACAAATGGAAGCAATGTTAAATGTTGCACAACAAACAACTTTTGACCTTTTGAAAGCTATGGGAAAGATCCAAAAGTGTGGAAAATGGGTGCCACATGAATTGAATTAAAGGCAGATGGAAAACCGAAAAACCATTTGTCAAATTTTGCTTCAAAGACATGAAAGAAAATCAATTTTGCATCAAATTATTACTGGCAATGAAAAATGGATTTATTTTAAAAATACTAAATGGGAGAAATCATGGGTTAATCCAGGACAACCATCAACATCGACTGCAAAACCAGATCGATTCGGCAAGAAGACAATGCTCTATGTTTGGTGGAATCAGAAAGGTGTGGTGTATCATGAGCTTCCAAAACCCAGTGAAAATGTGAATACTAATCACTACAGACAACAAATGATCAATTTGAACTATGCATTGATAGAAAAAAGATCAGAATGGACCAGAAGACATGGCACAGTAATATTTTTACACGACAACCCGCCATATTCACCAGACTTGGCCCATTCTGACTACCATTTGTTTTCATCAATGGGACACGCAATGGCTGAGGAACACTTTGATTCCTACGAAAAAGTAAAAAATTGGGTGTCTCATTTGTTGCTTCAAAAGACGAACATTTCTATTGGTGTGGTGTCCACAAATTGCCAGAAAGGTGGTCAAAATGTATAGAAAGCAATGGTCAGTACTTTGAATAAAATGTTTTTACTTTTTGATTCAAAATTAGTATTTCATTTTCACAAAAAAAAAAAAAAAAAAAAAATAAACGCTCATTTCATACCAGTACATCTGGTATCTTGGCCAGCAAGGTCGCCAGATGTATCCCTAATAAAGAATGTTTGGAGCATTATGGGCAGGGTCCTCCCAGCTACCTCTCGATTTTGATCATCTAACATGTCAGTTGGGCACAATCTGGCATGATATCTCTCAGGAAGATATCCAACAACGTTGTCAGTCAGTGCCAAGCTGAACAGTTGCTTACATAAGGGCCAGAAGTGGAACAATGTCTTATTAAGTTGCTCAATTTCTGAAGCTCGTTCTCTTGAATAAATCATTCAGTTTTTCTGAAATTGTAATCATTTGCTTTACTGTACACTTATGTCACATCTCCTGATTTACATCCCATTAAGATAATTCCTTTGTGATGCATCATTTTTTCATCATAAAGTGCATTTTCGAGAAGAGAATTAAATTTCTGACCAACTGTTTGTGGCCTTGGTTAAGTTTTTTCCCATTTTTATCCTGTAAATTCTCTTTGTGAATATTGTAGCTGAGGCAGGATTTACAGTTCTGTGCAATTTTACTTTTTTTTTCTTAGTTAATCCTGACTGCTTGGGCTACCAGTGCACCTCCATATAAATGTAAACGAAATGGCGGATGTAGCAGCTATAGATACATTTCATGATAATCATATTAAAAACAAAGATTCCAAGACTCACCAAGCGGGAAAGCTCGCTTGGTAAGTCTTGGAATCTTTGTTTTTAATATATTTTTCCCATGTGGAAGTTTCTTTCTATTTCATGTTAATCAGATAGTTCTGTGTACCCCTAGATGCTACCAGTTCACTGTTGAGGTACAGAGTCATGTAGAGAAGGAAAGAAGTGTGGCTGGGAGTGACAGATAATACGCACTGCCTAATAAAATCAACAATTGGCCATGCCATACCTCCTTCCATATAAATGGAAGAATGAGCTCCTTCTCACTCATCTTCACATAAATATGGCATTGTGACACATGGCTTCTTTCTTCAGTAAGTGGATTCTCCAATGTGTGATTCTTGGTGTACTCATCCCAGTGTATCACATTTTAGTAGCGTGTGTTTTAGACTGCCAGACAAGTGAGCAGCAGCTAATTCAGCAATAGACTTTCCTTCTACTTTAACTTACAAAGACGCAAATATGGTATGAGTTTTAAGATTCTGTGCAATGTCTGACTTGTTTCCTACAATTTTAGGGAGAGTCAGTTTGAGAACATCTGACCATATTTAAACATCTTCAATGAAGTAAGATAGTGTGATTTTGCAGCTAACAGTGAATAAGGTTGGGAGAGAGAGAGTTTAATTATTTGAGACTTACTCTTACATGTTTTGGAACACTTTAAACATTCTGACTACACTCACTTCTGCTGTTTTCCATAAAGGCACTGGTAACCTTTCTGCTGTAAAGCTCTGATAAAGAAAGTACCACAAACTTCATAGCAGCCACTGTTCCAGACCCAAGCGGCTATAGCATTGCTATGGACAGAACTTTTAAATTCTTATTGATGAAGAAGTGAATGGGGCTATTTGTGCATGTGATATCCTAGTGTGTAAAGTAAACAATGAACTACAGTTTTCAATTGTTAAGGTGTTTGTTGGGAATATAAAACAAATGAACTATCTACTCCTACTATTACTGTCCTCTCAGGAACCCTTTTCCCAATTTTCAAATTTCAAACTGCAAAATTGCCCTTGTAACTGCACAAAATCATTTTGTTTGCATTCAACAGCTTCATACACTGTAGTTTTTCTGTTCCTCAAGGTCATTAATTTAAACCACAAGGAAATTACCATGTGACTATAAATTATTCAATTGGATCAGAACTTAAATAAAATATCTTTTGTGCTACTGCACATTTAATTGCTGCTTAAACACTATGACTAAAATGTGCTTAAGCAGACCAACTTTCATTTTATCCTAATGCCCTGGTCTTATTACATTTCCTCATACGTTCCAAGCAAAGTTTAATTTTTCCTCCCTGTAAAAATCATACAGTTTTGTAATAGGCATAATAGAGACAACTGGATCAGGCTAAGGATTGACTTTGACTTGTTTAGGAAGAATGTCGTCAGAAATTGTTAAGGGGTGTAGGATGACAAAAATTTTTTAAAAAAATTGATTTTTCAAAAAATGCTTAATTTGTAGCGCAAATAATGTGATGTACACTCCTGGAAATTGAAATAAGAACACAGTGAATTCATTGTCCCAGGAAGGGGAAACTTTATTGACACATTCCTGGGGTCAGATACGTCACATGATCACACTGACAGAACCACAGGCACATAGACACAGGCAACAGAGCATGTACAATGTCGGCACTAGTACAGTGTATATCCACCTTTCGCAGCAATGCAGGCTGCTATTCTCCCATGGAGACGATCCTAGAGATTCTGGAAGTAGTCCTGTGGAACGGCTTGCCATGCCATTTCCACCTGGCACCTCAGTTGGACCAGCGTTCGTGCTGCACGTGCAGACCACGTGAGACGACACTTCATCCAGTCCCAAACATGCTCAATGGGGGACAGATCCGGAGATCTTGCTGGCCAGGGTAGTTGACTTACACCTTCTAGAGCACGTTGGGTGGCACGGGATACATGCGGACGTGCATTGTCCTGTTGGAACAGTAAGTTCCCTTGCCGGTCTAGGAATGGTAGAACGATGGGTTCGATGACGGTTTGGATGTACCGTGCACTATTCAGTGTCCCCTCGACGATCACCAGAGGTGTACGGCCAGTGTAGGAGATCGCTCCCCACACCATGATGCCGGGTGTTGGCCCTGTGTGTCTCGGTCGTATGCAGTCCTGATTGTGGCGCTCACCTGCACGGAGCCAAACACGCATACGACCATAATTGGCACCAAGGCAGAAGCGACTCTCATCGCTGAAGACGACACGTCTCCATTCGTCCCTCCATTCACGCCTGTCGCGACACCACTGGAGGCGGGCTGCACGATGTTGGTGCGTGAGTGGAAGGCGGCCTAACGGTGTGCGGGACCGTAGCCCAGCTTCATGGAGACGGTTGCGAATGGTCCTCACCGATACCCCAGGAGCAACAGTGTCCCTAATTTGCTGGGAAGTGGCGGTGCGGTCCCCTACAGCACTGCGTAGGATCCTACGGTCTTGGCGTGCATCCGTGCGTCGCTGCGGTCCGGTCCCAGGTCGACGGGCACGTGCACCTTCCGCCGACCACTGGCGACAACATCGATGTACTGTGGAGACATCACGCCCCACATGTTGAGCAATTTGGCGGTACGTCCACCCGGCCTCCCGCATGCCCACTATACGCCCTTGCTCAAAGTCCGTCAACTGCACATACGGTTCACGTCCACGCTGTCACGGCATGCTACCAGTGTTAAAGACTGCGATGGAGCTCCGTATGCCACGGCAAACTGTCTGACACTGACGGCAGCGGTGCACAAATGTTGCGCAGCTAGCGCCATTCGACGGCCAACACCGCGGTTCCTGGTGTGTCCGCTGTGCCGTGCGTGTGATCATTGCTTGTTCAGCCCTCTCGCAGTGTCCGGAGCAAGTATGGTGGTTCTGACACACCGGTGTCAATGTGTTCTTTTTTCCATTTCCAGGAGTGTATAAAACATATTTATTTGAGGAGTTATAAGGTACATAATTTGGTCTTAAGTCTGCACACCATTCATCTGTCATACCTGAGTGTATTTCGCTCTGTAGAATTCGAATGTAATATTGTGCCAATGATAGTCATACATGAACCAAAGGACTATTGATATCAATACTTTCTCTGCTGCTATCGACATGCAGTGTTTTGATCACTGGTTTTGTTTGTTCTATATTTTGAAAGGCGTGCAGTGTGGTGCTGTGATCTTCGACACAATTTTCATTTTGCTGTGTTTTTTTGTGTTCGTTTGTGGCATATTATCGCACAGGATACCTAGAATTCGTTGCTTCAACCATAAACAATGTCACCACATCAACAGATACACAGTAAAGGGTGTTACAACAAATGTTACACCAGTGGCTCAAGACTGCAACCTCTCAGAGCCAGTAAACAATTCACCACCGAATGCTTCTAGAAGGAAACTTGTTTTTGTTGCTAATGAAAATGGAGGCTGTGAATCTGAAGGTTCATGAAATATTATCGTTGATGTTAACATACTGTCACAATTAATATTGGACAATGTTATGTGCAAGCATTGCTTTGGTGTTCAGTGTGTTTCTTTCGTGGAAGATAAGAGTGTCAGGAAAGGCCTTGCTACGAACTTATCTGTGATATGCAGCAAATGTAACGTCGGTGTGTCTTGCATGACATCTAAAACCGGAAACAAAGGTTATGATGTGAATCTGAGGGTAGCATATGCATGCACTGTATTAGTAGGGGACAGAAGGCAGCATGAACACTTTGTGAAGTGATGAATCTTCCTCCTCCTCCAGAAAAGTTTGAGAGGCATTATGGCTTACTGATTGAGGCTGTAAAAGAAGTTGCAGAATCTTCAATGAAAAGTGCAAAAGAAGAATCTATTGTTGAAAATGATGGTGACAGGGACAGAGTGCCTGCTTTTGATGATACCTGGCAAAAAAGAGGGCACACTTCATTGTTTTAACAGCAAGATCTGTTGACAATGGTAAGGCACTACATGTTGTACTGAGAAAATTTTGTCATAGTTGTGTGAAAGGGATTGCAGATCATGTATGTAATATGACCTATAAAGGCTCAAGTGGAGGTATGGAAGTGCAGGGAGTTGTAAGTTTGTTTACCAGATATGTTGCCTCCTGTGGCCTGCATTATGTGAAGTACCTTGGTGATGGTGACAGTAAAGCTTTCCTTGAGGTTCAAAAGTGTGCACCATAAGGAGCTGAGACTATTGTGCAGAAGTTAGACTGTGTGAGACATGTTCAGAAAAGACTTGGCACTAGACTGAGAAGGCTGAGACAAGATTTGTCACGAAAAAAATTATCTGATGAGAAGGGAATAAAAGGGAGGGAGCGACTGACGGATGGAGAAGTTGACAAACTACAGACATATTATGGATTGGCGATAAGAAGGAACACAGGGGGCTTGAAAAATATGAAGCAAGCAATTTGGGCCTTATACTTCCACAATATGTCCGCAGACAATAACCCTATGAACAACTTATGTCCAAAAGGAAGTGAATCATGGTGTGGCCAATTGCTGTTGGTGAAGAATATCATCATAGGAATTCTCTACCAACTGCTGTAATGGAAGCCATCAAACGTATATTCAGGACCTTGCAAATGAAATCTTACTGAAGAATTGCCTTCATGGTGGTACCCAAAACCCAAATGAAAGTTTTAACCAATGTGTATGGGAAAGATTGCCAAAAACTGTTTTTGTTGGAAGAAATGCACTTGTTGTTAGTGTTTATGATGCAGTTTCATGTTTTAATGACGGTGTGCAAAGCAGGAAATATGTATTAGAGAAAATGGGAATTAAGCCCGGAGTGAACTGTATCAAAGCTTTATATGCGATAGACAGAGTGTGTGTAGTGATAGCAGATAAATCATTTTTGGAGGTAATAAAATCAAAGAAGAGTGCATCATAGGAATGTGAAGAGGAAGAAAACTGATATTGAAAACGAAAAAGAACCTGCTTATGGTGCTGGACGGTTCTAAACCTATACCAAATACAAGCAGAAACTTTCACGGCCATTTTCCACAAAACATTATTTTCTGTACTTGGATACGTGTTGTTGTTGTTGTCTGCAGTCCTGAGACTGGTTTGATGCAGCTCTCCATGCTACTCTATCCTGTGCAAGCTCCTTCATCTCCCAGTACCTACTGCAACATACATCCTTCTGAATCTGCTTAGTGTATTCATCTCTTGGTCTCCCTCTACGATTCTTACCCTCTACGCTGCCCTCCAATGCTAAATTTGTGATCCCTTGATGCCTCAGGACATGTCCTACCAACCGATCCCTTCTCCTAGTCAAGTTCTGCCACAAACTTCCCTTCTCCCCAATCCTATTCAATACCTCCTCATTAGTTACGTGATCTACCCACCTAATCTTCAACATTCTTCTGTAGCACCACATTTCGAAAGCTTCTATTTTCTTCTTGTCTAAACTATTTATTGTCCATGTTTCACTTCCATACATGGCTACACTCCATACAAATACTTTCAGAAACGACTTCCTGACACTTAAATCTATACTCAATGTTAACAAATTTCTCTTCTTCAGAAACGCTTTCCTTGCCACTGCCAGTCTACATTTTATATCCTCTCTACTTCTACCATCTTCAGTTATTTTGCTCCCCAAATAGCAAAACTCCTTTACTACTTTAAGTGTCCCATTTCCTAATCTAATTCCCTCAGCATCACCCGACTTAATTCGACTACTTTCCATTATTCTCGTTTTGATTTTGTTGATGTTCATCTTATATACTCCTCTCAAGACACTGTCCATTCCATTCAACTGCTCTTCCAAGTTCTTTCCTGTCTCTGACAGAATTACAATGTCATTGGCGAACCTAAAAGTTTTTATTTCTTCTCCCTGGATTTTAATACATACTCCGAATTTTTCTTTTGATTCCTTTACTGCTTGCTCTATATATAGATTGAATAACATCGTGGAGAGGCTACAACCCTGTCTCACTCCCTTCCCAACCACTGCTTCCCTTTCGTGCTCCTCGACTATTATAACTGCCATGTGGTTTCTGTACAAATTGTAAAAAGCCTTTCGCACCCTGTATTTTACCCCTGCCACCTTTAGAATTTGAAACAGAGTATTCCAGTCAACATTGTCAAAAGCTTTCTCTAAGTCTACAAATGCTAGAAATGTAGGTTTGCCTTTCCTTAATCTTTCTTCCAAGATAAGTCATAGGGTCAGTATTGCCTCACGTGTTCCAACATTTCTACGGAATCCAAACTGATCTTCTCCGAGGTCGGCTTCTACCAGTTTTTCCATTTGTCTGTAAACAATTTGCATTAATATTTTGCAGCTGTGACTTATTAAACTGATAGTTCAGTAATTTTCACATCTGTCAACACCTGCTTTCTTTGGGATTGGAATTCTTATATTCTTCTTGAAGTCTGAGGGTATTTTGCCTGTCTCGTACATCTTGCTCACCAGATGGTAGAGTTTTGTCAGGACTGGCTGTCCCACGGCCGTCAGTAGTTCTAATGGAATGTTGTCTACTCCCGGGGCCTTGTTTGGACTGAGGTCTTTAAGTGCTCCATCAAACTCTTCGCGCAGTATCGTATCTCCCATTTCATCTTCATCTACATCCTCTTCCATTTCCACAATATTGTCCTGAAGAACATCGCCCCTGTATAGACCCTCTATATACTCCTTCTACCTTTCTGCTTTCCCTTCTTTGCTTAGAACTGGGTTCCTATCTGAGCTCTTGATATTCATGCAAGTGGTTCTCTTTTCTCCAAAGGTCTCTTTAATTTTCCTGTATGCAGTATCTATCTTACCCCTAGTGAGATAAGTCTCTACATCATGTAGGTACATGTAGCATCCAAAATAAATATCCTATTACTATCAAACTTGATATGCTTATTAAAAATAAACTCCTTAATGCAAAACTCTAGAATTTTCAAAAAAAAAAAAAAAAAAATACGGTTCAAATGGCTCTGAGCACTATGGAACTTCACAGCCGTGGTCATCAGTCCCCTAGAACTGAGAACTACTAACCTAAGGACATCATACACATCCATGCCCAAGGCAGGATTCAAATCTGCGACTGTAGCAGTCGCACGGTTACGGACTGCGCGCCTAGAAGCGCGAGACCACCGTCGCCGGCTCTAGAATTTTCCAAATCTCTTAAAAATTGTGGTAAAAATTTGGATAATTAACTATAAAATTTGAGTTTTTTCTAAACATGAAGTTTAAAATGTAATAACTCAGTCAATTTTTCATTAATTAAATAAATTCTAGAATTTCATACTCCTTAAAGTATTATTTGTATGCTGTGTAAAACTCATTGAAGTATCTCTCTTAATTATGAAGAAAAGTGTACCTAAAGCACTTAATGCAGCCAATGGTAACAGAAAAAAATGGTTGAATTTCACATATAAAACAAATTGCTTTTGTTATGTTTTTCAACGTCCACTGCTATCAGTGTGAATCCTGAATACTTCTTGGTCATGCTGACAAATTTTTATGAATTTATTTGTAAAAGTACAGACAGTGGAAATTAAAATGTCCTGTGGTGCCTCTCCTGCTATAATTCGGTCCGTTTGACATCCTACCCCCGTTAAATGGTTTTTCAGATTCTTCTGAGCATGAGCTACATCAGACATGAAATACAGTTTCTTAACACCTTCCTTGCAATTCATCTCAGACTGACCAAATGTAAAATGAAGGTGATAAATGAAAACTGATACTGAAATGTAATATGATCTGGAATTTTTATTATGAATAAAGTAAACCTAAGGAGACAGTAATATTAAGCAAAAGAGTGGGAACGAATAAGAGAAACAAATGATCTGAACTAAGTGCCGTGAACCTTTAACTTGAAACCAAACATGCTACCCATTGTGCTACAAAGGAAACTGTCTTAGCAGTGCTAAATTATTGGATATGAAAGGTCACTGTTATTTAATTTTCAATGAGATATATATTTAATTTATTTCACATAGTGTATCAAACTCGTATGACAATGTATCTCTCCTTCCAATTTGATGCTGCCATAATGTTGCATCTTTCCACATACTACTTATCATCTTGTCGAGTTCTAAGAAGTCTACTACCACACTCTGCCCTTGAATAGCAGTTCACTGCACAACACTGCTGCTTTCTTCGCACCAGAAAGTTGACACATTTTTGTGGGCTCTTGACATAATATAAAATGACTCTGCAAGTCTCACAGACCCCTATTTATTAAAATATCTGTGAATTGGATCAATTCTTCCACTTATTCTCAAGTACTACTTGAGTCCAAGATGGTTGCCTGGTACCACAGGATGTTCAGCTGACTGATGGCAGTACTCAACCTCAGCAATCCTGACATAAAAGGAAAGGTTGGGCTACTTTTTATATTCAGAACTTCGTGCTGACAACACACACACACACACACACTGACATGGTATTGGTATCAGTACATAATTTATGGATGAAACTCATATACCACTATGTTATTTGCAAATGTTACTGTATTCACCAACTGTTATGTTACTGTTACTGTAATAAATATTTTTGACGAAAGATGATGTTTCCTGCATATGTTTAAACTGCCACTATTACTGAGATTGAGATCAGGTTAAGTTGTGTTTGCTACACAAGTATAAAGTGAACAAACCTTTTGTAAAACATAGTAATGCAATCTGTTATTTTTATTCTCTAAGCTGATAATTAGAATACCATTGTATTCCATAAATATTACTTTAGAAAATTTTGACTCTTTTTTTAAATACAACAGTACTGAAGTAAATACCTACTTTGCTTTGTTGTCCTTAGAAGTCAGACTAATGCCACTATTTGACTCAAAATTACCAGTTTTGTAATTACACATATGGTGTGCTAACATTTCTGCAGCTGTGGCTGCACTAAAATAAACTTCTGTCTAAACTTAGTGGTATTCACAAGTTTCAGTGATGTTTGCAATTTCACTGTTACCCAGTTACCAACACAACCAAATGAATACTGACTCATTCCATAACATAGTGAGATGTCATCCTTATGATGCACAGAGTAATATAGCTTAAGTGGATAGATGACAAATCTACTCAGCAAGCGGTGGCAGGGAAACACTCACACAAAAGGATTTAACTTTTGCAGGCTTTTGAAGCCCATGGCTCTTCTGGCAGGAGAGTTGAAGGGGAAGGAATAGGGGCGAAGGAAAAAGACTGGAGAGGTTTAGGGAAAGGGGTACAGTTCAGAAAGTGACCCAGAACCCTGGGTCAGGGGAGACAGGTTGAGAAGGAAAGCTTGATTGCTGGGGACACCATCAGATGAGATTTGAAAACCAGAGAGCTTAAAGGTGGAAGACAGGGTAATATGCAAGACAGAGATTACTACTAAAACATATATAGTATTCCTTAACAAATAAATGTCAAGAATGTTGGAATGCAGTTTTGTGGACCATTTCTGACACTATCATTCTTGTAACAGGTGTAACCTATGCTTTTTTTCAAATATGGTGTTTCTTGAGAGATGTACAGTTTATTAATGTATGTCTGCATGATGCCTCTTTCCTCATGTGTAACTGCACACCCAGAGGAATAAAAGTACATGCACCAAAATCAGTGGAAAGACACATGTACACATGGGCATTGTCATGTCTACACATGGCCTCATCATACACAGTCTGCTGTCGAACCCCGTCTTTGCTTGGGAGATTATGCTGTGTTTATTCTAATGAAAATTCAACAGAAAAAGAAAATATAAAAACATATGTAGGTAAAACAACAGGAATCTAAATGACAGTGGAAGGATAAATATAAAGGGACGACAATGTTTTCTCTGCAAATTTCAGAAAGTCACAGCTAGATTTTAGATTTTCTGCTTGGGGGCTGTAGCAACAAGATTAGCAATAACCTTTATTAGCTGGTAATTGGTGACTTATATAACAGTTTGAATTATTTATTTTGCATTTCAAAATAAAAAACTTCAGTGGTTATTCCTACAACAATACCCGAGTAATACTTGAAGGAATACTTAGTCATTACATGAAAGTTAATTAACTTTCAGTGCATCATTTGTATTCTATTTAATAAAAAAAGGTTGTTTACACAACTTTAACCATGAAAGATCACAATTACGTAGATTCACCTCCTTGAACTCTACAAATCTGGAAATGTCACAAACACCACGATCCACTAGAACAGAGGTTGTGCTTTCAATACTGTATGTCTTGCATCTTCAATTTCTAATGTGGTAGTATGTTGAGGAGCTACAGGTAAATTAACCCATAACTTCTTTTGTTCAGTTGTCAGGCTCCTCTGTTGTTTTCCTATAAAGGCACCAATAGCATGAATATTTGTCCATATTATTCACATACACTTTTCATAAGTTTGCAGGCTAATTGGTCTTGGATTTCCTACTTCAGGATTTATGTAATCTTATACTTTACAGGTATGTGATTTGAGATTTTTTAAATCTAATACGCATAGCTCAGGACACCATATCTCAAATTTTTATTCAGATAATCTGAAGTGGCATTCTATATGACTTCTCTTGATGTGTAATCATCTACAAATTGTAGCACACTTTCTCTTTCAGTCTACAGACATTACTGCTTGTGAAGCACCTTAGCATAACCTCAACGCGCTAGTAGACAATGGAACAGAGGGGCTGCAGCTTCATGTCATTTGCTAAACAGTGCAAGTGATTCCCACTAAACCCACGAAGCAATGCACTTTTATGGTGTGTGTCAATTTGCAAACAAACTTCCACAAGTTGCTTGCAGAAGCAGCAAGTTGTTTGAAATGAAACACCTTAGCAAGTCGACTTTGTAAGTTTTATCAACTTGCAGAGGTAGCTTCCGCAGGTTAGTGAAAACAGTTTCTTGTATCTTGCTGCAAGTACTTACTGAACTTGCCAGTTACTCAACATCTTTCTCAAAGTTGTAGAAGTTTTGTGTGTTTAATAATGGTACAAAAATGTCAATGTCGATAAGGTGACTGCCGCAGTGACAGATGGGCAGAAATGAATGTACCATCCGAACCCTGAACATACATAGGGGATACCACTATCAAGGAATTTGACATTAATTTACAAATTACTTTGTTTCACTAGTAGGAAAGGCAGAATCACAGTACACATGTCTTTAAATTTCAACTGATTTTCTAATGTTAGCATAGACATAAATAGACATAAAAGCATTACACTTTTAATTTAGTATCTAGAAAGGCATAACAAATCCACATCATTACACAGTTAGTGCAGGTACTTCATGGGCCAATGGAGGCTTGATAAGCCATGGCTCAGAACCCTGTAAGGGGGAAAGGAACTCACCATGCAAATCAGTCTATGGGAAGCAGAGAGTCTGAACTCAGATAGAGACAAGCACAGGGAGAACTCAGCACATGGTTGGCATGGACAGCTAAAGGCTAAGCACTCAGTACAAAACATGGCTCGATACTCTAAGCAAGGTCCGCAGTGGCCAAATTCTGAATAAACACTGACTTGACTAGCCTACTTCAGCCCACAGGTAAACATCTCCACCAGCAATCCTGGCCATCCTAGATGCCATGTTTGACTTCCATGTCAGGTTTCTGCATTATCCAGCTGCATTACCCACACCAGTTTGTCTGCCTCCATCATGATGTCCAATTGTGGGGATACTAAATACCTCCCCCCTGGAAAGTATATGTTGAACTGAAACTGACTTGGCTTGAATCACGACCTCCAGAGCAGAACTGGAGAGGTCTATTGAGAACTTGAAAGTGGATACCCCACCAAAGGAGGCAACAGTGATACTGCTGGCTTCATCAAAAGGACAGAATACCACAGAGGCTGCAACAACAGGGGGTCCACCCGGCAGCAATGGATGTGATGCAACTCCATTGGCAAGTAAAGAGGGAGGGGGAAGGAGGAGGGAGGATCAACACAGATGGGCTTCACATCAGTGAGTGTAGGTGCTGGCTTCACTGGAACCCACTGAAGCAGGTTACAGGAGGGACAGCAGAATGTGTGGAGAGGGTGGCAATGGGAAAACAAGGTGCTGCACATGGAAGCCCTCAACACTGTGACCCAACCTGCCACTGACAGACCAACAGACCATTGTAGTGATGTTCCAACATGGTGCACGCATAGCTGATTGGCATGGCGGGTCAGCTGATCCCTACCAACATCCACCACTAACACTGCCAAACTTTCTGGCCAAACTCAATATCTGGCAGCCACCAATGCTTCCAGTCAAAGGACCGGGCCCAAACAGCAGCCCTGGGAGGAAAATATGGCAGCCCACAGCGGCCCATGGCATGTGACCCAGGGCACTGCAAATTCAGGAGACCTGCAGTTGGCACCCATGCACAAATACTGCTGGTGTCACCTAGTACATATCTAGAAAGATCACCAATGAATTATCACGGGATGTGGCAGACAAGATCTTACGGGCATCATAATTTGGATTTTAAATGTACGCAGGAAGCAAGAAGCTGTGTGAAACGGATCAGTAGTCAGATGTCAGATACCACTGTGAATGCAAAAGTCCTCCAACCCCTCTTACACAAACTGCCAACCACTGTCGGATACCAGGGTCATGATGGAACCATCAATGGAACAAAAAGGAAAGAGAGAGAAATTTATGGACGAATTATACAATTCATCAACCAACAGGAACCACAAGCTGTCCAAAAAATTGCTGGCGAAATGGAAGTGCACCCTGTCCCAAGCCAATGGTGGTGGGATTGGCCAAGGAGAGAACTGGCGCAGCAGTGAAACTTGGTTCTGTGCACAAGCTCTGCAGGAATGCATCATATGTTCGATGTCACAATAAATCACAAGTCAGTAGATGTAATTTCACGTCAATGCCTTCATATGTGTCATACCCCAGTGTGAAGCATGCAGCTGGAGTATGAGAGGTTGCAACACCAGGGTAAGGACGACATGACAGAATTGCTCCTCTGTGCAAGCATGAGAAACCGCTCGACAACACTGAGCCTTTCATGTAGAAGGAAAACCATACACCACACCTGGTATGCACCTGAAGAGATGCACTCCAACAACCCAAATGGACCACTGAAGCAATATTCTGGAAATGCAGGTCAGCGGTAATGGTGGCTGCAACTTTGAAAGACACCAGTAGGAAGTCTAAGAGGGTTTGCTGCAAGGTATCATCCAAAATAACACAAGAGCCTCTTGCCAATTGACCTCTGAATTTTGGTCCTACCAATAGTTGGGATAGCACATCAGCATTGGCATGCTGAGCCATGGAGCAGTAACAATTGTCATAAGAGTAGTTACTGAGAAAGTAGGCCCACTGCTGCAACTGATGGGCAGTCCTCTCCTGAAGCTAGTAATGAGAGCCAAATAAGGAAATGAACAGCTGGTTGTTGGTGATGAGGAGGAAACTTGCCATGAGGAGGAAGAAAAAGAACTTTTTAATCCCAAAAATAATAGCTAGCAATTCCTTTTCCACCTGTGAATAATTACTCTGTGCAGTGGAAAGTGTCTGTGATGCATAAACAATGAGCTGTATGGTGCTATCTGGATTCCAACAGGACAGGATGGCACCAATGGCGTAATGGGATGTATAAAATGCCAGGGTTAAATGTTTACCTGGTGTTAAGAAAAGCAGACCAGGAGCAGAGCAAAAATGCCGCTTGACAGACTGAAAAGCCCACTGACAATTTTCAGATCAGGCAAATACATCATCCTTTCGGAGCAGCTGGTTAAGAGGCTGGCAAATGTGCATGACCCAGGGAATAAACTGAGTATAAATACAAAATATTACTTAAAAAAGAATGGACATCTGTCAGGTTCTTGGGTGTCAGAAAGTTGACAATGGCCTTGATGTGGTCATCTACAGGGACAAGACCATCTTTACTGATCATGACCCCAAAAAAAAGGAACCTTTGGGGAGAAAAAACAGCAGTTTTCTAGCTTGCAATGAGGGTCATTCACCAGTAAGTGATGGTAAACTGACTGAAGGTTCTGTAAATGCCAATTCTGAGTAGGGCCCATAAGCCATGTGTCATCGAGGTAATTGACACAACTGGGAATATCCTGAATGAACTGCTCCAAATACTGTTCATCCATTCCTGACATGGAAGAGATTGTAAAAGGCAAGCGATTAAACTGCTAAAACCCAAGGGGGTGCTGAGGACCAAGAAAAATCTGGGAAGCAGCCAAAAAGCCACTGCAGGTAACCATCGCAAAAGTTGATGTGGGAAAAATACTGGTTTTCATGACAACTCTGTCAATAGTGCACTCTGCTGGAGATGGCACACAAATCTGTTACACATTGTTAATTGACCATCTGTTTAAAATTTCTGCAAAGGCACAAGGTGCCATTGGGCTTTTGGAGCACCACCAAAGGGTTGGCCCACTAACTCGATGATGTAGGAGAAGTGCTGTTATCATTTTGCCAATGCTGTAACTCAGCCATCACCTTGCTATGCATAATGAAGAGAATGTGGCGAGAATGAAAAAATTTGGGTACCACTGACTGCTTAATCGATTGAGATACTAAATGTACTACGTCAATGATTTGGAAGCCAAAAACAGAAAAGGCATTAAGTCCAAAGGCACCACCAACTGTGAATTGGCCACTAACAATGTAATTTGCCATTCCACATTCTTATAATGCACGGAGATGGAGAATGCTCTGTTTACTGTAAGATACAACGAGACAGACTGACTGCTGCAACTCAGGGTATCCCATGAACCTGCACATACCTAAGTTAATTAGGCTGACTGTTGCTTCCTTGTCTACATGAAATTCAGCTGGCCACCCAGTGACTACCAACATCATCAAAATATGCTGGGGAAACACATGCAGGGTGTCTCGGGCAGTCGCAAACTCTAGTGAGAACACTGGGGCATCCAATAGCTCATAGACTGGCGTGAACAGTTGCCAAATGACTCATCCACCAGCATACACCACACATTGCCTCCATGTGTGGGCAGCTGACAAAGAGGTCAGGACCACTGGCTCACGCAAAGAACTGGAGGAGAACTCTTGCTGATATCTTGAAAAATACTGCAGGCACAATTATGATGCCATGAATAGCGAAAAATCCTTAGAGCTTGGCTCAAGTGAGAATGAATAGTGCTGCAATACCACTGCACCAGAATAATCAACTGCTGCAACACATACCAACTCTGCAGGAGGCAGTCACCTGGGGTTTCCAGTGGGGCACCGGGTGCTGTTTACCATGCACACCCAATTGAGCCACCTGCCAATAATCAGAAAGGACTTTTCTTGCCACCACTGTAAGCCAATGCAATTCAAAAATTTCGGCAACATCAGCTAAAGAATTCTGAGAAGGTCAACGCCCTAGTATCAACCTCATGATCAGGAGGTTACCTGACTATCACATCCCATATAAAAAGAAACACATTTGGGACACTCGAAATGACACTTGCATTAAAGATCCTGTGATCCAGGTTGCATATGACTCCTCAGAGCACTTGAAATGCTGATTAATCTGCAGCCATGCCATCATCACATAGAAATGCTGTTCAACATATTGAAAAAGCTCCTCAAAGGGAAGTTACTTACACACAGTGGAGGGTTTCACATTTTGGACAACTTCATATAAACTTGTGTCGTTGGACAACAAGGCAGCCTTATCCAACTGGACCAATGATACGCCTTACCTGGCAGTGCAGCAAGAACTGTTGCAGGTAATTCTTCCACCTTTCTGTTGACTGACTGAAACTGACAAAAGGTGTCAGGGATGGTGTGCGTGATGCAACCAAAAGGTTGTGATCATAATCAGCATCAGCAGCTGGTAGTGTTGGCAGCTTTCACACTACCCCTAAAACTGGGTAACAGCCTCTTGTGATTCGAGCACCCCTGATCCATTTTGAAGGTGGAGGACGGGGACTGATGGTACTAAAACTCTCAACCCTAAGGCACATGTTCAGGAAGTCACAGCCTGGCTTGTCACAGAAACTCCAAATTCTCTGGTTCAGACCTGCCAACCAGCTCTAAACCAGAGGCTTCTGAACAGTTCTGTGATCCATGCTGCACATTGTGGGTCTTGTAGAGACTCTGTGAGCAAAGCTGGTCATTGCAACCTTCTCTGCCAATCACTGGAACAATTGAAAATGACCTCAGAGTCCAGACACTGGGCATTTTTGTTACAATGTGCAGCTAGTTGCATCTTGTTCCCTCAGTTGCTGCTGGAAAAGCCTTTTCAACATGCTTTGTGAGGTCTCCGGGTATACAAACAGAGTACATAGGGTGATCATTCCCATCCCTTGTTGCCATTTCCTTCAGGGGTACAATTATTTGGCAAACATTTGAACTGTTGACAGCTGTCGGGTTTCAGTTCATTTGCATTTGCTTCTCCCGGACACAGGTCACGAAGGGTTTCCTGACGAGTAAACTGTGTCACTGCCTTCGTTTAGTTTCAATGGAATGCACCACAGAGGGATCAGTATAGCACCCTGAGTCCTCTCTGGTTCCTGTCTACCACATACAGTACATTTACACCTATCACTGACACACCACTCACAGTGAAGTGACGTCCAGTATTTACTGCAAAAGAGACAGTATCCTTTGCAAAATCAATGCATTTCAACCAATGGACACATTCAAAGCAGTGTCCAGTTACTTCACAGCAGTCAGAGCAATATCCGGCTGCTTGCAAAGAGCAACTAACTCAATCGCTTGCCTGAGAAATTTATTTAATGAGGGACTGCATTCTAACTAGTGTCATGTTTATTTGACTATTTCCTTTTATGATCTGAAGCTACAACACTCAAGAAAACGGTTTGTGCACATAATGAGAGACAAACTGGGTGTAAAACTTGATGATTCTTTGAAGCTGTCTTCATATCTTGAACTTTTGTTGAGTCACATGCTCTTTACATCTACAAGACTGCTCTGGAATTCACACTGAAGCGCCTGACAGAGAGTTCATCAACGCACTTTCACACTATTTCTCTACCTTCCCACTCGTGGAAAAAGGAATACTTAAATATTTCCATGAGAGCTATAATTTATTTTATTATGATGAACATTTCATGGCTGGCCGCAGCAACCGAGCGGTTCTAGGCACTTCAGTCTGGAACCGCGTGACCGCTACGGTCACAGGTTCAAATCCTACCTTGGGTATAGTTGTATGTGATGTCCTTAGGTTAGTTAGGTTTAAGTAGTTCTAAGTTCTAGGGAACTGATGACCTCAGATGTTAAGTCCCATAGTGCTCAGAGCCATTTGAACCATTTTTTGAACATTTCTTGTCATGTAGGTGAACAGAAAAAAATATTCTTGCATTCCGAGGAGAAAGTTGTAGTCCAACATTTTATGGAAAGATCTCATCACACTGAAGAAGGAATTTGTTTTAATCATTAGCACTGCAACTCATGTATGGTATCAATGTCACAGTCTCCCTTATTTCATGGTAATACAAAATAAGCTGACCTTCTCGGATTTTTTTTTTTTTTTTATGTCGTCCTTCAATGCCTCCTAGTAAGGATTCCATACCACACAGCAATACTGTAGCACAGGATATATAAGCACAGTTTAGGCAGTCTCTTTTGTTGATCTGTAGCAACTTCTAAGTGTCTGCCAATAAAACACAGTCTTTGGTTTGCCTTCTCACAACTTCATCTATGTGATCATTCCAGTTTAATTTGTGGGGGAACACTGTTGGTCACGTCCACTGGTATTCTCTCAATTACCCTGCATGTGTTCCCTGGTTGGTGCTAAGTGAGCAATAACTATCAAGATGAGAACAAACTGTCTTAAACCAACTCTCAGTCAGAGAGAACAAAGGCAAGTTTTATTTATTTATTTATTTATTTTATTTATCCATCCGTTGACAATAAATATTGTATGGATGTTGTCAAGGGTACATGAAAACCATTTCAAAGAAATGGGACACAAACAATATATACGTAAAAAAGTACAAAACAAAATAATACATTGAAGTTAATAATAATAAAATGAAATTAATATAGCCTATATACATCCCTGCTTGTTATTTTAAATGCATGGTCTGTTTTTCATAAGGCTATAGTTTTGTCCTCCCTAAACGACAAGTCTATATACACAACATTGCTTAAGTATATATTTACATCACACAACAGCTGTCCTTTAAGTATGTAAATGTAATGAATGTTTAGGTAATGAATGATTAAGTACAGATAGAGTATTTTCCATTTTGCCTTTATAAATATCATCAGAAATATTTATTGACCTACATAGTTATTTACAGAATAAAAACATAGTTCTACTAGAAATTTTTAAAATTCTGTTTTAAATTTTTTATCATCTTCTAACTGCCTGATGTTGACTGGCAGTGCATTGTACAGTTTTGCACTGATATGGCTCACATGCCTTTGTGTATTCGTTCTTTTTGTTCGGTGAGTATGGAGTGCTGCGCTATTACAGGTATTGTAGTTATGAAAGTCGGCATTTGTCTGAAAATCTGTAATGTGGGTGCTGACATACAATACACATTTGTATATGTATAATGATGGTATAGTAAGTATTCTAAGCTTTTTGAATATGGGTTTGCAGTATGTCTGTGGATGACTGAGTTATTATTCGGATGGCCCTCTTCTGCAACAAAAAAATTTGTTTTAGGCACCCTGTTGTGTAACCCCAAAATATTATTCCGTATGTGGCAAGAGATTGAAAATAGCCAAAATATGCCATTCTGGCACCCTCTGAGGTACAAACATTTGCAATAATTCTGTGGGCAAAACAGGCTTAATTAAGTTTCTGTGCAAGTTTCATTACGTGGTCATTAAAATTTAAGTTTTCATCAACATGAATCCCCAGCAATTTTGTGAATGTCACTCTGTCTTAAGGCTTTGTCACCCCACACCAGATCGAGATTTGCATTTTGACATCTTTTCCCAAATTGCATATAATTTGTTTCATTTACATTCAATGTAAATCAGCTTGCATTGAACCAAGAGTGGATGGAATTTAGTACTTTATCAGCAGTTGTTGGTAGCAATTGCTTTGTTGCACTTATTATCACACTAGTATCATCTGCAAATATTATTGCTTTGGCTGCATCATCTGAAGTGAGAAAATCATTTGTATGGACAAGAAACAATATGGGCCCTAGGATGCTGTCTTGTGGTACCCCTATTAATACATTTTTTGCCTCTGATAATGAATTTATTTTGTGGTTGGAGTAAGATGATGTCAGTCCTACAACGCTTCCAATTTTTCTATAAGAATGTCCTGGTTCACAGTGTCAAAAGCTTTGGAGAGGTCTAAATTTACTCCTACTACACTATAATCTTTTTCTAGATTTTTGATTATTTGTTCAGTGTCGCACATTACTGCTGTTTCGGTATTTTTATGTGCTTGGAAGCCATGCTGATTTCTGTTTAGTAAATTATGGTCATTTAGATATTTGTTGATTCGGCACTTCATCAGTTTTTCTAATATTTTTGAAAATGCTGGGAGGAGAGATATTGGGCGATAGTTTTTTACCTTATACTTGTTGCCGTTTTTAAATAATGGCTTCACTTTTGAAATTTTCAGCCTTTCTGAAAAAGCTCCTTCACTGAATGATAAATTGGGTACGTGTGCAAAGGGCTTTGCGATTTGTGGTGCTGTCCTTGTTATGATTGACACAGCCGCCTCATCTATGCCAGCTGACATTTTGGGTTTCAAGCTTTGCATCACTTTCAACACTTCACCCTCATTTGTTGCCTCTACCCTCATCCTACAAGCTGTTTTTGGATATTCAGGTTTTTCTTCATTTGTAAATTTTAAGCTTAATGAAGTTGTTACATTTATGAAATAATTATTAATATAATTTGGCAAATCTTATTTATTAATATTGACATTTTTTTTTAATTTTTGAGGCTGATGTCCTGGTTTTCACAACTCTTCCTTGTTTCAGTCTTCACAATACCCCATATGGCTTTTGATTTGTTTTCAGAATGTCTTATAAAACTATCATTACTTATGAATTTTGTTCTAGCAATTACTTTTCTATATATCCTCTTGTAATTTCTGACATATTCTATGAATTGTGGGTCTGTGGATGTTTTCATTTTAGAAATTAGTCTCTTTAGAGTTCCACAGGAAGTTTTGATGCCAGCTGTGATCCAAGAAGTTGGCTTTGTATTGGCATGTGAGCTGATTTTTGACAGATTTTTTGGAAAACATATTTCAAAATATCCCATGAAAATGGAAGAAAATGTGTTATATGCATCATTTGTATTTGTTATGGATAGTACTTCTGCCCATGCCTCATTAGTTAGCATATTTATGAATTCTACACAGTTTTCTGTAGAAAAATTTCTTTTATACATGAAGTGTGTTTTTTTTTTTTTCTCTTTTAGTGGCCTTGAAGGAATTTTGAGGACAAGAGCATTGTGGTCTGATAATCCCAAATCAGTATTTGTTACTTCAACTTCTGTGCATCCTACATTTGAAAATATATTATCAATAAGACTGACTGTATTATTTGTTATTCTTGTGGGTGTGTGTATGTGTGGAAGCAGGTTGAAACTACATAACAGATTTAGGAACTGGTCTTTTAGCCTACTTTCACTCATAAGGTTAATATTGAAGTCACCACACACAACTACAGTGGCTCTATCAGTGAACAGAGTGTTAAGCAACATTTCTAATTGGTTAAAGAATATGTCTGCATCACCAGTAGGTAGTCTGTATATTGCTATGACTATGACTTTTCCCTGTATTTCATTCAGATACCTGAACAGGTGCTTTTCAGGACACTCAGGTTTGTAAGATTGGACCTTCAATATCGATTTACCAACTGTTCATAGGAGGTTTAAGCATGGCAAAGAATGGATGTTTATCCACAACACTGAAAGACCATCAAATTGATATCATCTTACTCCAAGAAACCCACCTAGAAGAGGATGCACAACTTCACAGCAGACAAAGGATTCCGGGGTTTAAACTTGTAACTGCTAACAATGATCCAAATAGACCTTGAAAAACTTATGTAAGAAACAACATTTGTAACTATGAAGCCTTGCCATCAACTTCAGATGACAAAATTTTCACAGTCACAGTTAAAGTGGGGAAACTGATGATAGTCAAGCTACACAAATCACCAGGATACAACTGTCCTTCTCCGCCTTAGCCCTCACCACAACACCCCATTATCATCTCAAGACACTTCAACAGCCACCATAAACACTGAAGATATCAATAATATTATGAAAATGGACAAAACCTTGCTCACTGGATGGAAACAGAAAACCTCAAACTTATATTTGATGCAAAATACAAGGTTACTTTCTTTTCCTGCTGATGGAGTTAGAGCTACACACCTGACCTATGCTTTATCATGCAGTCTCCAAACTTGCCCAGTGAGGGGCACCACAGTCCTAACCAGATTCCTCCACAGTCAGTATTCTCCAATAATTTTCCAGACAAGATTGTTCATACCCATCATCTAATCCTATCCAAAACCAAGATGGAACTTTACAAAGGCTAACTGGTCTGAATTTTCCAAACAAACAGATGCCAACACAAAATGGATAAAACACATCTTCACCAACCACAACAGACTTATTCATGTATTGAAAGGTGCAGCACAATGATGTAGACCACAAACGTTTATCGCAAAGAGTACATTCTTGGCTGGAATGAAGACGGTGAAAGACTTCTCACGGAATACGAAGACAGTGGTGACCCTACTACTGTTTATGACGATCTACAGTCAATAAATGAGAGCAAACAAAACAGATGGAAAGAAACTGTAACTTCCTTGGGTCATACTCACTGCAGCAGGAAGGCCTGGTCCTTAGACAATTAGGAGAACCGACATTTGAAGCTGACTGCTGAATGATCCTACTGCCGCCAACTTTCATTGCATGCAAAGACCAAGAAGATAAGATACGAGAAATTCAGGCTCACATGGAGGCATACAGATAATTGTCTTTCCCTCGCTCTCTTTGTCTGTGGAGCAGTGGAGGGAATGGCTAGTAGTGGTACATGGTACCCTCCGCCATGCAATGTACAGTAATTTGTGGAGTACCTATGTAGATGCAGATGAATCAGAAAGCTGGATACTGCAAATATCGCCACCTGACAACAATATATTGCTCTGATTTCTCAGGATCAAAGGTCTAGGGATGTTGAAGTAACACTATATCAGACCTGAAGATGCGGGATGAATACTTAAAACACAACCCTCTCCAACCAAATCCTCAAAAGATAGTTGTATCAACCTTCCACCAATGAAATAAGCAAGCAAACTACAAACCTTCCATCACATGTACAGATCAGACTCTCCAATATTGCAATACTCCAAAGTACCTATGTGTGAACTACATATGTCTTTGACATACAAAATCCATAGCCAGAATGTGGCAATTACAACCAAAAGTTGGAAAAATATACTCCAGAAGTTAACAGGAACTGCCTGGGGTGCTACTGCAACAGTGCTCAGATCATCATCTCTATTTCTTTCGTACTCAGTCACAGAATACTGCTATTCCATGTAGCTAAACAGTGCTCACCATAAAATAATTGACACATACCTCGACCAAGCATTGTACCTCATCACAGGGTGTATTTGTCCCACAAACACACATTGGCTGCCAGTAATTAGTAATATTCCACCACTGCCCATAAGAAGATCACATTCATTGCTGAATATGTGGGCAAAAAAAGGAACATTCCAAATTACCAATTCAATAAGAAATTTCATCATCAGAACCCCAGTAACTGAGGTCTATAAAATTGTCATGATGCCCAGCAAAAAGCCTGCAGGATACTAAATTCAGCAAGCAAGAAGCTTGTAACAATCAATGGCAGGAGTGATTTTCCATAAAGCATCCTGGGAGTGGGAACAGCAAACAGTACAGCACATAACATTTGAATGTTCCCTCCGAGCATTTAAAGAGACTATGGAAGATCTAGACAATTTGTCTGCATAAGTTTATCAGTGGATTTCCAAACTGGACTTAGAGTTACAAACCCGTTAAAAACTTGAGATTGTGTATATGTGTAAGAAAAGTATATCCAGGTATTTGCTGGAAATAGTTGTCTATATTTCTCTGTCATTATATGATAAATAAATAAGTAGATTTAAGTTCATTAATTAAAATTTCCGAGCTGAACTGCCATGGTCCATATATAAAACTATTTCTCCTTCCTAACGTTTCATTTCCGGCTGCGGGCAACATCTACTGAGGTGAGTCGGTGACTGGCTGCTAGGCGCTGGTGGTCCCCCTTATATAGAGCACTTAGATAGCGCCACCACTCGTCACGTGCTTTCGACTTTAAAACTATCTTTGGCGAGTGCCATCTCTCTCGATTCCAGGTAATCGATTGTCACTTCGTTAGTACAAATTTGACCGCCATATCTTGTCTAGTTTTAATCCTTCTTCTTTTCTATTTAAATTATTTCCATGCTTGTATACTTTTATAGCTTCTCTATACATGCGAGTATAATAATGTGAGGTCCTAGCTATCACATTTGTCTCACTAAATTTCATTTCGTGATCACCGTCTTTCAAAACGTGTTCTGCTACAGCTGATTTCTCAATTTGTCCCAATCTACAGTTCCTTTTGTGTTCCGTTAGGTGGGTATTAACACTCCTTTTAGTTGTTCCAATATAAACCATGCCACAGCTACACGGAATTTTATACACACCTGCAGTAGCTAAAGGGTGTCATGCGTCTTTTACCGATCTTAAACTTTCACTAATTTACTTAGTAGATAGAAAGATTGTCTCCACTTGAAACTTGGCCAATACTTTACCAATAAGGTCCGTGATGTTATGAATAAATGGAAGAAAAACTTTTGCAGCCGACGGTTGTCGTTGTCGTGTATTTTCGGACACTTTTCTTCTAGGGTGGAGTGCCCAATCTATTTCCTTGTCAATGTACCCATTTCTCTTGAAAGCTGTTCGCAAATGGATTAATTCATCTTGCAAGTAAATTGGCTCACAGATGTTATTAGCTCTGTCCACGATAGTTTTTCTGACTCCTCTCTTCTGCCTAGGATGTTGATTCGAATTCTCATGTAGGTAATGATCGGTGTGTATGTCTTTACTATATACCTTGTGCCCTAAAGTCCCATATGCCCGTTTAATAACCAATACATCCAAAAAATTTAGTTGTCCATTACTCTCTTTCTCCAAGGTGAATTGTATCCTTGGATTGAAACTGTTTATGTGCACGAAAACATCACTCAGTTCCTCTTCAGCATGATTCCATAACACAAAGGTGTCATCCACGTATCGATACCATTTCAAAGGGCTTCTTTTTGGCCGACTGCAGCACATGTTGTTCGACAAATTTCACAAACAGATCAGCAATAGCAGGGCTTAGAGGGCTACCCATGGCCACCCCATCAATTTGTTCATAAAAGTCGTTATATTGAAAACAAGTCGAGGATGGACAATGTCGAAACAAAGCTATTATATCAGTAGGAAACATATCAGCTCTGTAAGAAAGAGCTTTGTCAACAGAGACCATGGAGAACAGGGATACTACATCAAAACTGACAAGAATGTCACTTGGACTAACTGTGATTTCCCTAATTTTTTCGATAAAATGCATGGAATTTCTAATATGAGTGTCAGTTTTACCTATATACGGTTGCAACAAAGAAGCAAGATATCTAGCCAGCTCTTGAGTAGGAGCTTAGGTAATCCATACAGTCTAGGAGGGTAAGCTTCAGTTTTGCAAAGGTATCTGTTATCTTCTGTAGGAATGGAAGAGCTTTTTATTAATCGCTGGGTAGCACTTAACATGTTCATTGTAGGGTCCTTTTTCAGTTTTTTTTTTCTTTTTTTTTTTTTTTTAGGTGGTAGGATCCAAGAGGTCACTGATTTTTCTATGATGGTCCTCACTCTTCAGCACAACAGTAGCATTACCCTTATTAGCAGTAAGTACAGTAATATTCCTGTCCACATTAATCTCCCGTAATGCCTTCCTTTCTCCTAGGGATAAATTACTGCTGGGTGGCTTGGCTTTACGTAATATCCTGGCTGTATCCATCCTGATTTTATCGGCAGAATGTGGTGATAACAGGTGAATCCCTGCTTCTATATTGGCAACAATATCTTCCGTGGGAATCTGTGATGGAGTGATAGCAAAATTTCTTCCTTTCGAAAGAACAGAGGCTTCCTCCTTGGATAGTTCTTTCCTGGACAAGTTGATAACTGTATGGGAACTGTAATCAATGTTTCCGGTTGTTGTAAATGCTCAAACTTCTTCTTCTGCCTATTAGAAGACATTTCTGCACTAAGTTCCATAGATCTAAATGTTAATCTATCCACCTTATTCCAATTACCCAACTGCATAGTATTGCTAATACGTAAAGGAAGATTTAACAGTTGACTACTAGTTACCACAAGTCCTCGACGTGTTTGATACATCCGCTCCCACCATGGAGAAAGAGAGTAATGGACAACTAAAGTTTTGGATATATTGGTTATTAAACAGGCAGATGGGACTTTAGGGCATAAGGTGTATAGGAAACACTTACACACCGATCGTTACCTACATAAGAATTCGAATCATCATCCTAGGCAGAAGAGAGGAGTCAGAAAAGCTTGTGGATAGAGCTAATAACATCTGTGAGCCAATTTACTTGCAAGATGAATTAAGCCATTTGTGAACAGCTTTCAAGAGACATGGGTACACTGACAAGGAAATAGATTGAGCACTCCACCCTAGAAGAAAAGTGTCCGAAAATACACGACAAAAGTTTTTCTTCCATTTATTCATAACAACAGAAATCAGCATGGAGACACAGTATTTAAGGATGCTCAAACCAGCATGTCGTCATCAAACAGCTGTGGGAAGTGATGTTATGTTGAGCCTGTGCTACTCCATGCTGCGCCGCTGACAGGTTCACTTCTGTCTCAGCTGGGAAATAAACTACTGCCCACTTCCTAATCCTCTTGGCACCAGGGGAAGGTCCGCACTCTGCCACCATCCTGAAAGAACCACACCAGGATCCAACTGTCTCTTCCCTTCCCGGGGCACCAACAGAAGACCACTACATTCCGAGCCTGGAGCATGATGCAGGCTGGTGCCCCTGTGGTTACTGCTGCCATTCACACTCATTTTGGCCAGGAAGCATGGAAACCTGGCAACGCCCCACCAGCAATGGAATATAGTCAGCAGCCAGAAGTTTTCGGCTCTGGGAAGATGCTGTCATATTCTCTGCTCCACCAGTAATGATTATAATGAAGCCTCAATAAAGAAGTCTTTTAACCGTCATTGAACATTCTTCAGTTCCCCAACATCCTCCCTCATCAGAAAACCACAGCCCAGACTAAGCTACCAGAGCCATTCTGTTATAATTGGTGTCAGCATGACTGCTAAGGATGAACTTAAAAAGGAGGAGATGGACAGGCAGAAGACAGCAGAACCTTGGATCTTCTGCAGCAGGGAAATCCTATGCAACAATACAAGTTAGTGTTGAATTCAAAGTTTTGTTTGAGCATATTTGGTTGTCTTTCCACCCTTTCTTCATCCTTTCATTATTTGGGTATACTGATATTTGGGTCAGTAGTAAGTAGGTAACACAAAGGAGCAAATTTTGGCTCAGGATGTTGTTCAGCAGTTAATAAATCAAGTAGCTAAGCTAAATGCAGAATTAGGGCAACTAAAGGCAGAAAGCAGGAAATTAGTGTGTCTTAGTACACATATCTTGGAGATCAACAACACTGCATTGGTTACACCATTTTCAGATAAGTCAAGGGTTTGTATTATTTGACAATTTGGATATAGCTGCTGGATGGGGAAATTGGAGTAATAAGCAGCTGTTCAGAGTAGCCAACCCAAAACTAGCAGGGGATGCTAGGACTTATGTGATGTATCATGAAAAGTTAAGGGAAACACAGTCATTCGAGATCTTCTGGGAAGGGTTAGTAAGCAGATAAGGGTGGAAGAATACATCAACATACTACTGTAAGCAACTTACCAGTATGTTTCAAAAGAATGGGCAAATCAGTAGATAATTTTGCAGACTTTATTTGCAAATTTAATGTCAATAAATAAGGAGCTCACAGAAAATAACAATGTTAATGAAGCCATCTTTCAGGAAGCTGAGCAGAGAGTACTGGATCTGTCTTTACAGGGGTTACAGCCAGAAATATCTCAGTGTTCAGATGGGATCTTCTAAGACTAAATGAAATAGTAGCAACAGCAGCTGTGCTACATGAAACTGATGTGATCACAGAGCCTCAAGAAAGAAAAGTTGTATTTAATACGGACATTGCATGTTTTAGATTTGGACATACCGGGCATATGAGCTGTAATTGCAGAGAACAGAAGTGGAAGATATATGAGCAATTTGGACACTCTGAGCTGATTGTAGAAACAGATATTCACAGAGAAGAAGACTGCCACAGGGTACACCTCACTCCTTGCAGTTTAATGGGGCACGGGGCAGTGTGTCCACTGTACAATGCTCCCATTTGTCATTGAAATTCACACTAAATTTCGAGTTTCTGTAAAACTTCACCATCCTAATTGATGTTACAGTACTCAGTCTCACTACAATGACCTTGTGGACACTAACCCCTGTATCTTTCCTGATGCTGCCAATTCACTCAGGATTATTTGTTGCTCAAAGGTCAAATAAGTTTTCATAACCATTTACACTTCAAATGAGCTCGTGAACTAAATGCTAAAAATAATTTTTGGAGAAAGTATTTAGAACAATTTCAGATATTATTTTACACCTACCACTGACTTTGAACATGTATTTTTGTGAACGTACCAAGGGTAGATCTCAATCACCACTATTTATAACTGCATGACTGGGGCATGTATTTGAGATGATACTCAATTTTTAACCTTTCAGCAACTGTGTCATCTGAGTCAGTGGGTGGTGGGTGCGGTGGGTGGTAGGGGGGAAGTCAGTAAAAGGAACCAATTATTAATTTATTCTGGTTGTCAAGTACAACCTCTGTCCTTACTAAGTCACTGGAACTATCTGCTTCTATTACACTATAAGATATACTGCTTCCAACAGCAAGAAACACACCACCACCAATTGTACTTAATCTATCCTTTATGAACACTGTTAGGCCTTTGTAAAAATTTCAGCTGAAAGTATCTCCATCATTAGCCAGCTTTTAATACCTACAACAATTTGAACTTCAGTGTCTTCTATTGGTATTTGGGGCTTTGGTTCTTTCCTAACACAACTACAATACTTTACTTCTGCATTACCTATGATTCCTAGGTTTACCTTTATACTGTGCTTGACCTGTACCCTTTGAGACTGAAGCCATTTTTGTTCTTTTCCAAGACTTTCTAACATAAAATAACGCTGAGTCCAGTATCACAGTACTCACTACTTATGTAGCTGCCTCCTGTGTGTAAGGGTCCCCTGACCTATTAAGTGGTGTCTGATACCCCAACATCCTAAGGCACAAGTCAAGGAATCTGCATGGCCACAGAATTATTTAAATCTTTGATTCAGATCCTCCCTTCAACACTGTACAAAAGGTCCACATTCGGTCCTACGGACAATGCTACAGATTGGTGAGTTCTGCTTCCATCTTGAAAGCAAAACTGGCAGTTTTTATCACTTAAGACAGCCAACCAAAATCAAAGTGAATCTCTTACACATATCATCAGCACTGACATGAGCCACCACCTGCAGAATTGTGTAACAGAATCGAAAACTGAACAAATGCACGACAAAACCACTACTGTTAAAGTGGGAAATTAAAAACATAATATTAAAATGCTGCAACTGACTTCATAAGAGCTAAATTTATCCATCAGAATCATTAAAGTCTCAAACACTGACCTTCAGATCATCAGGCACCAGTATCTTAGAGTAGTTTTCAACAGTGTATATGGCAATGTTAAAACTGTGGCAACCAATAACATAAAAGTCCCCCTGAATCAACTACTATCAATGTGTTCTACTTTTGTGTGAAGAGGCACTTTTGGGTTCACCCAAGGAAGATTTGATGCTCCCCAAGGCTGGAGTTGACAAGTACCCTCACTTTCCACACATCGAGCAGATGGCAAACACACTCCATGAACATCGAAGGCACAATCTCCTCTCGTATCCCAATAAATCAGATACAGAAATGCACTGCATCAATACTGGTCATACTATGAAGTATGACAATACCAAAATTCCAGCATCAGCTTCATCAGTCTGGAACTTGATGGTGGAGGATTTAATTGATAGAGACAGCAGTGTCAACATGGGCAAAGTAAAGAATCCTATTATGGATCGAGCATCTGACCATAGATTCAGTTCAACACAGCTACAAGTGCTATAGCTTCTGTCTCTTAGCTCACTTTTAGAAAAGAGCTAAAAGATATACAGCCAAAATAACAGTTGACAAAGTGAAGTTTCTGTGGCTACAAGACTAAAAATATAATGATCAGACAGCTGAATCTGTGGAAGGCAAACATAGATGATGTAGTGTTCCTGGTTATGAATGGCAACAACATAGGGAAGGTCTGAAACACATTAAGAAACATTAGTTATTGTACCAAAATTAAACATGAACAAGTCAGGAAAAATGAGCCCAGGACACATATTAAGCACAAAAGTTCAAGGATGATTTAAGGAGATAGATACTTGAAAAATTTGGGCATTCATTAAATAAAGAATTAAATTCAAAACTATTCCTGTAAAGTACAGAAAAGAACTCTTCAACAGATGCTCAACATACAAACCATAGAACAAAGAAACTTGAAATGTTAACAATAAACTTGATACAAAATTGTTAAGACTTTCGTGGCCACTTGTTGACAAACTGCTTATTTGCTTCTGTCTCGGGTTCTTCGGCCGACGTTCGTGTGATGATTTTGCTGCATTTCTAGATGTGCTGGTCACAAGGGATGGCCAAAACCTGGGACATAGCATGTACCGAAAACCGACGCACACGGACCGATATCTGCACAAACTGTCAAACCACCACCCGAGCCAGAAAAGAGGCATGATTCAGACGCTCGTAACGCGAGCAGCACGAATATGTGAGCCGCAGCACCTTAAACGCGAAATGCAACACCTGGAAAGTGTTCTGAGGAGCAATGGGTACTCCACAAATGATATTAGAAGTGTAACAGAGCCAAACCACCGGCGAAGTAAGAAACCAGAAAAAGAAATGTCGGGTACGGCCTTTCTGCCATACATTCCCAGAGTGACGGACAGAATCGGCCGTATATTACACAAGCACGGCGTAAAGACAATTTTCAAACCGACAAGGAAGATCAAAGAATGTCTTAGATCGGCAAAGGATAAAAGGGACCCACTTGCAATGTCAGGAATATACTGCTTACCATGCACATGCAGGAAAGTTTATGTCGGAATGACTGGAAGATCAATCAACACCAGGATCAAAGAACATAAGCGACATTGCAGGTTGGGACAGGTGGAAAAATCGGCCGTGGCAGAACACGCACTGAGTGAGACCGACCAGGTACATGTAATAAAATTCACCGACACGGAAGTTCTGGCTGTAGAGAAGCACTATCACACCCGCTTGTACAGAGAAGCTGTAGAAATACACAAACACGGGAACAGCTTCAACAAGAAAGAAGAAAGCCTTAAGGTAAACGGCTCCTGGCTTCCCGTACTGCAGAGAACGACCGTAGCAGGTAGCAAGAGGAGAAACGCACCGGAAATGACCGCGGAAATGACCGCGGAGAAGCCCTCGGACGTTGGCGCGCAAGGTACATATAGTCTGCGGCCGCGAGCCCGGCTCCAGTTCACCTCCGGCAATGGAGGGTGAAGCTTTGACAATGCCAGCCACTCGTGCTGGCGAAACGTCAGCAAAATCATCACACGAACGTCGGCCGAAGAACCCGAGACAGAAGCAAATAAGCAGTTTGTCAATAAACTTGATGCTTATCTACACAATATCAAAACCAACTACATGTCCAAGTTCTCCCAATACATCACAACAGTTCCAAAAGAATTATCTCAGCCTGCAGTCATTTTGTAAGTTATGGTACTATAATAATATTCAATATGGTAAGCTGACACTAACAACAGGAATGCCTTGACACTGATATACATTATTTTCAACAGTAGTTACTAAGAGTAGACAGAAGGAGCAGCCATGGTGAGTCGACTTTCACCAGTTGCCACCAGCATGCATATGGAACATTTCAAGGTGGTAGACCTGGAATGAGCCCCATGGAAACCAACTTGTTTTTCCCAATATATCAATGACACATTCATCATATGGCCCAATAACAGAGACTAGCTGAATGATGTCCTTACACATCTCAACTGCATACAACAGAATATCAAGTTTTCCATGGAAGTCAAAGTAGATGGAGTCCTACCCTTCCTAGATGTCCTGATAAAAAGGAGAACTGACAGTATGTTGGGCCAGCATGTACTGAGAAATAATGCACACCAATCCATATATACCCACCTGCAGACAGCTGCAACCAGCTGGTGTGAAGAAACAGAGGGTTCAAAACATTGGTACATAGGGCTTGCACCCTATCCAACCTGAGAGTATCAACAGCAACTTGCACATCCGAGGAAGGTGTTTTGGAAGAATGGCTACAAAGAGAGGCAATTCAAAGAGCCCTACATCACACACTGACTGAACAATTTGTGGAAACAGAAGAGGGTTCTCACAATAATGTGGCCATTGTGTTTATTCATTTTGTGGCACATTATCTGGAAAGAGAGGATGAACTGAGGGAAACACCCTGTGAAGACTGTCTTCTGGCTACCAGCTAAAACACCAGCACTGCTCAATACTGATACGAATGATCTTGGACCATAGATGTCTAGGGTCTATCAGATTTCCTGCCAAAGTGGTATACATAAGTTGAAAGGTGCATACTGATGAAGATCATTGCTGTGAACACCAACTGCGCACCAAACTGTTGCAACCTAACAAGATGTCTGTTGTGGAACACTGTGTATCAGAATTACATCTAACTTCTGTGACTGTGTCATAAAGAATCTATTGAGATTAATTGTGATAGTGGCCCACATGTTTTGAAGCTATTTTGAGTAGGCTCCAGAAGTTTCACTGAGAAATCCTTGCACATCCTAATTACAGTCCCAGTCTCTCCCAATTTTGGAACCTTAATCAATGAATTCTTGGCTGTCGATGTGCTCCAAAAAATTTTTACGAAGGCATTGATTGTTTTATCTCACAGTTGGATTATTGTATTAATCGTTATGGTGACCATAAATTAGCACAGAAATCAAACAACTCATCAACCCTCCTAGGAAATATGCTGGTAATGCATAATACTGCTTCTATCCCTGAAAATGACCTCAATTCAATCACGAAGAAAGCCCACAAGTTTCCTAAGGTATGCCAAATTCAGATGTTCCGAACAGGCTCAAATGGGATCATTTTCAGATAAACATAAATGAGTGTACCAAATTCACAGTATGAAAACTACCCCAAAATATCATGGCACCATCTCTGGGCTGGCTTACGCCCTCTATACATAGAACATTAAATGCCTCACTGGGCCAGTGGTGCACTTCACTTCGCATCATCTGAAAACAGGCAAATCTTGACTTGCTGGACACATTAAATGCCTCCAGTCTGCTACAGCTCAGTTTCTGTGTTGTTTGGCCAACTGGAGCTGAGTAGCCTTTGTGTGAGATTCCCAATACCAAATGTCCATCAGACGGGGCTTAACAATGTTCTGTCAGAAAATGGTTGACACACACCTGCATCCACTGGCAATAGTAATTCCTATTTGGTTTGAAATTCACTGTCATTGACAAGGTATGTCACTCATCTCTGGTCCCTGTCACTCAGAATCTTTTTATGAACACAGTTCCCATGCCACATTACATGGCTGTGTTTGGTGCAACATTCCTCCTTATAGACACATTGGACAGTCTACATCACTGCTACACCAAACAATCGCATTGTGTTATTGGACTTGTACAAATGCTGTAGCTTTTTTGTAACATTCCATCACATCTGCACTGATTCCATATCACTTACCACTGACTGGTGCGCCCGTATACACACACACACACACACACACACACACACACACACACACACACACACACACACACACACACACAAAAAAAAAACAACAACAACGAAGCATACGAGTGTGGGATTTGTGTCTGTGTTGAGATGCCATCATTCGAACTCTCCTGTCGGGAGGGTGAACTTGGAGTTGGAGTGGCTGCTTAAGACAGATATAGGGTCCCATATCGGTTTCGATTCCTGTGGATGTTATTGATAGGTGGGACTACACAAGGCATGGCTTTCATCTCAATAGGAAAGGGAAGGGAAGGGAAAACTGTCTGGGTTGATTGCAGAAAACATAAGGGGGGACATTGTCACAAGTGGTAAAATACCAGTGTTCACAGGTGTCAGAGGCATACCTTTTTTAGGATAAGGAAGAGGAAAAGAAAATGAGTTTTAAGAGAGGTTGGCAGACACACTCAGTTTGAGAAAACAGATGAACAGGAGTCAGACTTTAACATACAGCCTCCATTTAAACAATGTTTAACAGAAAGTAATCAGAAACTGCCAGTTCATCTTCACCAAAGCAGTTATAATCCCATTAGTATGCAGTATCCGTTATCTTTATTACACCAGAACATTCCAGGACTCAGAAATAAAGTTGATGAACTACTCATTTGTATTGATGAAATTGAATTCATCTAAGCAAATTGACATAATCTGCCTCTCTGAAGATCAAGCGACCACTGGTATAGATATGCTAGACATTTCAGGATTTAAGGTAGCTTCCTACTTCTGCAGAGTAGATAAGGATGGAGGAGCAGTTGCCACATTTATTAAAAACTGCCATAAATTCAAGAACATTGACATTAATAAATTCTCTTTAGAGCAGCATCTAGAATCATGTGCAACAGAAGTAGGGTTCAATAATAGATCCTATATAATAGTAACTATTTACCGAGCACCTGCAGGAAATTTTAATCTATTTATAAATCATCTAGAAGCTCTTTTGGCTTACTTAACAGGAAGAAACAAAGAAATTTTGATTGCTAGTGACTTTAATACAGATTTTCTAATGCAGTCTTCCAGTAAACATTTACTGCAGTTAGTAATGTTGTCTTTTAATCTAACTTACACTGTAAACTTTCCAACTAGGATCACTAAATCCTCCAGGACAGCCATTGACAACGTTTTTATAGACAAATCAAAGGAACAAAATCATGTCATAAAACCTGTAATAAATGGACTATCCGATCATGACATGCAGCTCCTTGTTTTGGATGTAAATTCTAAGCAGATTACCAAGACTGCTAAATCTGAGTACAGGAGAGTAGTAAGTCAACCAAAAATTGAGTGTTTTAGAAAACTGCTCAAAGATATGAACTGGATAGATGTTTATAGTGCTCATGACATAAATGAAAAATATAACACATTCATGAACAACATCAGTACCATGTTTGAAAACTGTTTTTCTCTAAAAGTTACTCAAATTAAACAGAAGTCTATAATAAAACCATGGATTACACAAGGAATAAAGATTTCCTGTAAGACAAAAAGGAAAATGTATCCGTCCACCAAGAATAGCTCCAATGCTGTTGATTTAGCTAGATACAAGAAATATTGTAAAATATTGAAAAAAAAAGTAATTGAGATATCTAAACAAATGCACTACGAGAAGAAGATAGCAATGTCAGGGAACAAAATAAAAACAATATGGGATATAGTGAGAGAGGAGACTGGTAGAACCAGAAAGGAACAGGAGTAAATAGCATTAAGGGTAGAAGACACATTAGTAACCGATGGGCATAGTGTCACAAATCTATTTGAGAAGTACTTTATATCCATTACTGATAAAATAGGATTGTCAGGATCAGTAAATAATGCCCTTGAATATCTGAAACTAGCATTTACAAATAGCTTCAGGTACTTGAATATGTCACTCACTTCACCAAAAGAAATAACTTCCATAATAAAATCTTTAAAAACAAAGCATTCTAGTGGTTACAATGAAATCTCAACAAAGTTAATTAAGGCATGTTCTTGTGAGTTTAGTACAATTCTAAGTTACTTGTGTAACCAGTCAATTACAACTGGGACATTTCCTGACTGGCTAAAATATGCTATTGTTAAGCCTCTATTCAAGAAAGGGGATAAAGAGATACCATCAAACTAAGTCTGATTTCACTTTTGCTAGCATTCTCAAAAATTTTAGAAAAAGTAATGTACAGGCAGCTTCTCAACCATCTGACCACAAATAACATATTATCAAGAACACAGTTTGGATTTCTGAAGGGCTCTGATATCGGGAAGGCTATTTACACCTACAGTCAAAATGTACTTAATTCATTAAATAACAAATTACAAGCAGCAGGTATTTTCTGTGATTTGTCAAAGGCATTTGATTGTATGAACCATGACATGCTTTTAAATAAATTAGAATTCTATGGTGTCACGGGCAGTGCTGCAAAATGCTTCAAGTCATACCTTGCTAACAAGAAACGAAGGGCATCAGTGTAAGGGACTAGTGAATTAAATCATCAGTCATCATCAGAATGCGAAGAAATTACATGTGGTGTCCCACAAGGATCCATCTTAGGGCCATTGCTTTTTCTTGTGTACATTATTGATCCCTCATCAGTTACACTGCCAGAAGGAGAGTTCGTTTTGTTTCCAGATGACACAAATATTGCAATAAATAGTATCTCGAGTGTAGTTCTAGAAAGATCTGCTAATGATATTTTCATGGATATTAATAAATGGTTTAAAGCCAATTCGCTAACATTAAACTTCGATAACACTCACTATATGCAGTTCAGAACCTGTAAGAAGTTTCCACCCAGCATATGCATAAAGTATGAAGAAGAGCAGATAGAAGTGGTTGACAGTCCTAAATTCCTGGGATTACAACTAGATAATAAATTCAGTTGTGAGGAGCACACCACAGAACTGCAGAAACACCTTAACAAATCTGTATTTGCAATTTGAGTGATAGCTGACATAGGTGACATCAAAATGAAAAAGCTTGCATACTTTGCCTACTTTCATTCCATAATGTCATATGGTATAATATTTTGGGGTATCTCTTCAAGTCAAACAAAAGTTTTTACAGTCCAAAAGCGTGTAATACGTATTATTTGTGGAGTAAATTCACAGGCATCCTGTAGAAACCTCTTCAAAGAACTGGGTATACTAACTACTGCCTCTCAGTATATTTACTCCTTAATGAAATTTGTCCTAAATAATATATGTATTTTTCCAACAAACAGCTCAGTTCATACATACAATATCAGGAACAAAAATTATCTGCACAAGGACTTAAAAGCACTTACTTTAGTTCAAAATGGGGTCCACTACTCAGGAACACTCATCTTCAATAATTTGCCAGCAAACATAAAAAAATTTAGTTACAAATAAAGATCAGTTTAAAAGGAGCCTGAAAGACTTACTAGTGGCCAACTCCTCCTACTCAATTGTTGATTTTTTTTATATAAAAAAGTGATGTATTGTATATATTCATACTATTAGTATTGTTATTTCAGCTTAAAAAAAAAAAAATTGACATGTTCCACATCCACGAGGATCTCCTCAGCATGGATCTATGGAATTAAGAACTACTCTAATCTAATCTAATCACTTCACTTTCATGACTTATGCCAGCTATGGAAGGTCACATGTTAGCCTGCTACTAGCTCTACACAATCTGCAGCACTCGAAAGTGACCAGAGTGTTCTTTTTAAGGAGGTACCTAATATTCTGTCTGGGGGGGGAGGGGGAGGGTGGGAGGAGGTGGGAGCTTATCATATAGCAAAAATGAATGATGACCACACCTGTGAAGGAACTAGGAAAGCCCTGATGGATGATGAACTGTTTGCAATTCATCTAACAAATTTATCTCTCCTACCCTACCCACTCCCTGCTCTCCACAACATGCTATCTCACTGTTTGCTAGGAACACAGACTCATGTCATATAGACCACCATCAGGCATGTGCTGGCCAGCTACACCTAATGCCATTACAACAGCAGAAATTCAAAATCTCGTTTATTTTTCACATCCCATTATGAAGAGTAACACCGTTAATTGGCTAAAAGGAGAGACTATACAGTACATTTCAATGAAAGAAGAGAAGAACAAAGAGGACTTTCGCATATACCTGATAATACAGTACCTCAAATTCAAATAAATAAAAAAGTACAATGAAGAATTCACCATTTTAAACCAAACTATACCATAAATATAACAAAACAAAAATTATGCACCATGTGAAATTCCCTGATGTATAACAACCTCAACATTTACTTTGCCTCTTTCTCAAAATTTTACATCCATATTCCATACTATGAGAAAATAAGATTTGAGTTACTTACCCTACAGAATAAGAACTGTTGTGCATTTGATTTTAGGCAGAGGAGGTTAAAATCAATCAAAGACAATTACTGCCATACTCTACATAACACTAGAATACTTACTGCTGCACCAGGCTGTCTGCATGCTACACTTTGAAGATTCCACTGACGGAATCTGCACAGGCTGGCCACTGGAGGCTGCCTGCAGTGGGTCAGACAACTTGTGAACATGGCATGGCATCCACCACGCCATCTAAGAGAACCCTGCTCTTTATAAGTACTGTGGAGTAGGCACTCGCCCTTGTATTGTGTTCATACTTATTGTCAGCAACTGCCTGTAGCAGTATCTGGATTGTTTCTATATTAGTGTCTATGTTCTCAATTGCTGTTCGCTTGTATGAGGAAGAAGAATAAACTTGGGTTCACTATGGCTGTGCTGTTTGTTTGTGTATTACAGTACAAAACAAAGACAAACTTTACTTTATTTAACAAATGGCAGATGAAGCCAGGAAAGCATTCTGCAGGAAATCATCCTGGCCTGCAATGGAAATATGAGCACTGTAACTACAATAAAGGCAGTTCTTGAATCTCACTTCTGGAAAGGGGAGGGAAGTGAAAAAGAGGGGGGGGGGGTTGAATTGTATAATGTGGCAGTCATTTCATTTCTGTCTTTTGGTTTCATAATTTATAAACAGTGGGGAAGTATCAGATTGCTAATCCAAAGGTTGCTTCTGCCAATAATATGACAGTTTTGATTATATGTTCAATTGTAGGTCCCCTATAACTGTCTGGGTAAGTCAGTTGAAAATATGTCCAAGACTAGTGAAGCACTGCAGTCTTCAAATAGTTCCATTCCTCTTCTAATATTACTTCATCTTCTTAATCCTCATAATTGTGGCAGATGTCTTTAACTATTCCAATTGGTGTTTGTTAATAGTAATACAATAACAGTGACAAAATTCTATACCACAAAATTAAACATCCTGTAGGTACCTGGAAAAATATGTTTTGTATCTGTGGAAACCACACTGTTTGCAATGAAGACTTCACTGCCTCAATCTGCTTGATGATAGTTTGTTGAAAATCTCCCAAATCCCATGCTCTCCTGTTGGTTGTAAATTCATCAATATTGATTAGCCTCAGATCACTGCAAGAGAAATGGAAATCAAATATGACTGTATTTATTTAAGTAAATGATTCAATTTATTTAAAATTATGCTGACATTCGTGTTTTATGATTTCAATAATTGTCCAATAGAGGCAAATTTAGTTCATGTATGGTAAATAGTTAAAATTAAACACTGTTAAATGTTTATACAAGAGGAATAAATACTTCAATAAAACTTTGCAGTTATTGCAGGTGCATGATATTATTTCAAAGTAAACATCATGAGATAATTGCTGCACTGCATTACAACTCAGGATTATTAACACAACTGTATACACCACTACATGAACAAAACTGGAATTTGACAATGCTGACAAAGACAGTAGCCACGTGTTTTATAGCTATGCTTTTTTGTCCTTCTTCACTTGGTTAACCAATATAATGTTTCCTAATTTCCAACTGACTTTATTACTTCATTTTTGTGTACAATACTTCTATGAGTGGCTAGCCACCTTCTTAATGTGCTAATAACACCTTAAAAAAGCAAACAGGCCACTCATTACAATACTGTTTGTGAACTTGCAATCATCAGGTTAATAGGAGATCTGAGAACATACTATTAATAAAGAATCTCAT
Source organism: Schistocerca gregaria (assembly GCF_023897955.1). NCBI lineage: Eukaryota > Metazoa > Arthropoda > Insecta > Orthoptera > Acrididae > Schistocerca > Schistocerca gregaria. The sequence continues at coordinate 122,268,587 of NC_064921.1, forward strand.
ATTGAAGAACCTTTTAAAAGAACTATCTATCTGTCTGAGTTCTCAGACAACTGTTATATGTAAAGAATCACATACTGATACATAATCACAGTTGTAACTAACATTTGAAAAGAGTGTTCACTTATGGCTTCAGTGATCATGGTTAGACAGTTTCAAAAGAACAATCACATGATTCATTCATCAGGTTCTGTATATAACAAAAAGAAAAATTGGGAAAAGGAAAACATCAAGACATCAATTAACAAAGGACAAGAAAATCATCCAAACTTAATTTGTGTACTGTATTAACAGTATGGTAACTTATGACTATAGTGTTCATGCTTATGCCCAATAAATGGCAAAATGGTATAAAATCGTGAAAGAGGCATCTCTGCACTTGCGCATCAGTATGAGTGCAGTTTCACTCACAGCGTAAGGAGTTCACCCTGCAAGGTGCCAACTGCCACTTCAAAGGACAGATGAACAGGAAGATTGCAGCAGCTGATCCAGAATGAGTGGCTGCAAACAATACCTGACCCAGACCAGGGACAGAACCTGGTTGGGACACCTTCTGCCTGCATGCAAAGAAGTGGGAAGCAATCACACTACTGTTTCCTTAGACATGCACTGTACTGACATTCATGTAACAGATTCTGAACTTAAAATACCTCCTTACATAGATCTCCAAGAGGAGGAATACATTGAGGCCATGTACTGAAAGTTAGAAATTCAGAAGAAATTAAGTAAAAAGAGGGAATGGACTGACATAAATATAAAATTGAATACTTTGATACACCTATCTCAAGGCAAATCATAAAATTCCGTACATGAGAAAATACAGACGAAAAACTGTATGTACTTACTACAGCCAAAATAATAATAATAGTTGAGATAATCAATTTTACTACTCATGACATCAGAGTTACAGAGTTGGGATACAACAGGCAAGAGAATGAAAGACAATTTATGAAACTAAGATACTTAAATAATAATAATGAAAAATTCTGTGAGGGAGCAATGCATAAAATAAAAGCAAGGCAATCACTTGCCTATGGTGATTTTATGCATAGAGCACAGTAACAGGTAACAGAAAACAGCATTCACATTAGCTTTCAACCACTAGCTCGTTTTCTAGTAATAGTACACACATTCACACACGGAACCCCACAGACTTTGAAATGCACACTCCCATGCACACACCACTAATATGAGTATTTATTAATCCAACAAAGATACGAAAATAGAGAGATGCAAGAAGTTACCTACAGATTACAGGAAGAGGGAAAAAATAAGACGACATAAGACTATTTTGTAGGAAATTCAGCATGCTTTAACCAAGTAACATCAATGAAAGATGGGAAAAAATGTAAAAAAAATATTTAAATAAGAAAGCGATACAAGTGCTAAGATTAAGGCCTAGAGAGAGAATGTGGAAAGTGTAGATAACTGACGAAAGATCAATAAACTGACAGGAATGATGAAGTAGAAGAACGTAAACATGGAAAAATGAAAAATAATATACAAGAGTTTAAATAATGAATAAAGAAGGCAGGCAGACTGCGTCACATAGAAATGGATCAGGAAGCAATGTAACAACTTAGTTAACAGTTAGAGAGAGATGACAGGTATGAGTATATAGGAGTGTTGGGGTTGATGTTGGACAAGGGACAAAGAAATCATACAGATAGAGAGGGTGAATGGTAGGATGGTGCACAGCCCATGTGAAATTGAACAGATGTGGAAAGAAATACAGAGAAATTATATGAAGGGGAAATATGATAGTAGAAAGAATAACTTGAACTGAAAGTGTAGTGAATGAAGTAATAAAGGGCTATAACATTCTAAAGAGTGAACTGGAGACAGTTTTTAAGTAAATGAAAACTGGAAAGGCTACAGTGATTGATGAGCTCCAACAGAAACACAAATAATGGAAATATACTCAAAGAGAGAGTGGCCCAATGGCATCTTGAAATCAATCTTTGCATCTCTCACAAAGAAAAGAACGCCAGAAAATGTGAGGAACGTAGGTATTTTAAGTCTGAAACCACATGTAGTCAACGTTTAACTGGGAATGGTGAACACATGGGTGTATAGTAAGCTAAACAGCATCATGGGACAAATGTATCATTTCAGAACAGGTGTAAAGTAAGTACATTCATATGCGATGATTGGCTAAGAGTCCATTAAGAGGGATTTTCAGCCACCTGTGTGCAAGTTCTTTCAACTGGATGCCATTTTGGTGACTTGTGCTTCCTTAACTTCCCTCAGAATTCCTACCAGGGAAAGAGCATCTACAGTTAAATATGGAATCCGAGTCACATGTCGTTCTTAGCATATCTTCACATCACTGAGAGATGAAGGCTAGCACAAAGACAAACTGAAGAAGATGGAGGCACAATAGGTATTACATCCTTACTTTTACTTCAAGCCTCAGGAAACAGGTACATAGAAAATAACTTGATAGTTTATTTTGTTTTTTATTTATTTGCCAAAAGGTTTTGACTGAATAAAGTGAGATGGACTCATTTTTATTACAAGAAAATATGGCATCAACTGGAAACAAATAATACTGATTTAGTAGTTATACATTAAGCAAAATTGTTGGAAACATAATGGACAGAATAGGAATAGGAAGAGGAGTCAAGGAAGGATGTTGCATTTCACCTATGTTATTTAACATCTATCCAGAAGAGATTCTAGCACAGTGCATGGATGAAATGAGAGGAGTGAGTGTAGGAGGCCAAAGGTGACATATATATGTTGTGCTGGCAACATGTTAGTTTTAGTGAGTCCAAGAAAGTGCTTAATGAAATGGTGAAAGATCTAAACAGCAATGCTAAGAATTACAATTCCAATGACTTGGGAAATATTATAAAACAGAATCTAAAACATGGCACAGATTTCATGAGATATACATAGGAGAAAGCATATATTGACTGACTCTTCTAAGGAAACACACTCTCCGAACCCCAACAGTACCCACAGTATGATGCAAAACAGCTCTCATGCAGTGACTGGCTCTGGAGTTAGCTGAGCATCTCTGCAATGTTTTCATGCTTATAAAATGAACTGTAATGATATGTGCTGCTCTTCTTTGACTCTGCTCTAATTCCTTTATCAATCCTATCTGGAACTTATCCTGGGCTGCCAAACAATATTAAAGGTTTCACTGAACATAGGTTTTATAAGCTACCTCATTTGCTGGTGAAGTACATTTCCTGAGAGTTCTTCCAACAAATCTCATTATCACATCTGCCTCACTTGTGGTTAATTTTATGTGGTCATTCCATTTTAAATATGTGAATGGACTCATTCACATATTCCTAGACATTTTTTAGAAGTAAGTGCAGCTAGTGATGTTCTGTAATCATGTAGTCATACAATGAAGTGTCTTTTTGTGTAGATATATTCAATATGTTATATTTGTTTGTACTGAGAATCAACTGCCACTCCCAGCACCAAGTATTGATACTCTGTCGGTCTTCCTGCATTTCACTAAAAATTTCCAAAATTGCAAAGTCTCTGCATACAACAGCACCATGTACATAAAAGCATCATGGAAATTCTGCCATTATCTACTTGGTCATTTGTATATATTGCGAAAAGTACTAACTTCAATGTCTGCTTGTATCAATTGACTACTATACCAGTCACATCATACAAAGGTGAAGCATTAACATTTAGAAAGAAAGATAAAGAAAAACTATGAACGCTCAAAGGAAAAATAGTCAGAAAATTTTTTGAACTGGTGTATGACAGAAATAGCATGAAATAAAAGATATTAAAAAATGAAGAATTAAGAGAGCTGTACAAATACTGTAACAATGATGTTACAGTAAAGAAGAGACAGCTGAACTGGGCAAGCCATATAACAAGGATGACAAAAAACAGACTACCTAAAAAACATTCAGCAGGATAACAGATGGTATGAGAGGAAGGTTGAGACACAGAATTAAATGGCAAGATAACATCTACGAGGACATAGCTAGGATAAACATAAAGACCAAATGGACAAACAGTGCACTGAATAGAAAGAAATGGAAGAGGCTTGTAGAGCAGGGGTATAGCTGAAAAGGCCCTTGCCACATGTATAGCACAAATTAAAGTAAGTGAAAAGTAATGGTTCGAAAACACTACCTCGATGTACAACAGAAGTTATTTATCACATCCAAATACTTCTCTTTACCAAGAATGCCATACTGTGTTCTGTTTACCAGGAACTCCTCAGTCTAATCACATACTTGGCCTGATATTCCATACGCTTGTGTTTTTTCCGCTAGATGGCAGCATGGAACTGAATCAAGAACCTTTCTGAAGTAATGGAACACAATATCAACCAGAGTACTGTATCTACTGCTTTCTGGGTCTCATGGATAAACACAGTGAGCTGGATTTCACATGATTGTTGTTCCCAGAACCCATGTTGATTCTAACAGAGATGATTTTCCAACATCAGATATACAGGGTGATTTTTTCCACCATGTACAAACTCCAGGGAATTTTTGATAAAAGGATATGGCACAAAAAGATCCAATGGACTTATGTCTGGAAATACATAATTTCCATACTAGAGAACATATATCCAATCATACATTCTTACAGAGATTGCAGTCTAATACGCTCTGTACCATGCACAGTTACAGTATGTGTTGAAAATGGTTTCCATGTGCCTCAATGCATGAATCTACGCGTGTAGCATGTTCTGTCTCACGCACTTACAATGGCCAGGCTGCACCTGAACAGTGTCACAGACAGCATGAATATGCTGCTCCTGCGTCTCCACATCTGGAATAGACTATGCATACACAATACCTTTGAAATGGCCCAATGACCAGAAATCGCATGGGGAGATCCAGTGAATGAGCAGGCCATGCAACTGGACCCCCTCATCCTATTCATTGACCAGGAAGACATGGTTGAGATGCAAAGAGTGCTGGAGCACCATCATGTAGCAGCCACACAATCGAATCATCAACAGCACTGCTTGTACCAGGGGAGGTAAAGTCATCCACAAGAAACACCAATAGTTCCAGCCTGTTGGGCAATGTGGAACAAAGACTGGTCCCAAAATATGGTCGCCAATTATCCTAGCCCACACATTCCTGCTGCATCAATGCTGATGATTGGCTGTCACCATACCATGAGGCCCTGCATACTATTTCACAGATGACTGTTATGAAAGTTGAAGATACCAGTCTGCATAAAGGTGGCCTCATCTGTGAATAGGATGGATGACACAGATCCCAGAATTGTGGTTGCCTGGTGAAGAAACCAGTGACAAAACTACTCCCAATGTGGAAAGTCTGTTGATAGTAAGCCCTGCACACACTGTTAATGATGAGAGCAGTATCAGTTGTAAAAGATAATGTTCCACACGGTCATCTGGCTTTACCCTGTACTGGCAGGGCAATGGCCTGAATATGGAACAACTGAGTACAACACTATCACATCCATTACAAGGTGAGCCAGCAAGAGAAGTGAATTGCACGTCCTCCACAAAGTGAGACAGCGAGAGAAGTGAATTGGACACAATGTTACCAATTCCTATGGCAGGAGGGACACTGCAGCGTGACATATGAGGAACAGTACAATCCTCTATGAGGAAATCAGGCACACTGTAACTGTGGCTGCATGATACAGCGCATATTAGACTGGAGCCTCTGTAACGAAGTATGACTGAATAAAAGGTCTCTAGCAGAAACCATGCATTTCCAGACATAATTTCACCAGACCTCTTTTGTTCTGCATCCTCTCATCGATCAATCACTACAGTTTGTACACAATGGAAAAAAATCACCCCATATACACCTATAGTTTTGTGCACCTCTTTAATGATACTTCTTGAAAATGGGAATGGCCTGTGCTTTTATTTCAGTCATCAGGAACATTTCACTCCTCCAGAGACCAATGGACACTGCTGCTAGAAGAAAAGATACTTCTTTCACATACTTTATGTAGAGTCATACTGGTGTCCCAGCAGGTCCAGTGGCCTTTCTTCTGATGGGCAATTTCAGTTGCTTTTTATTCAATGGTTTCTTGCTTTGATATCTGTCATTTTGTTATTTGTGTGGAAATTTAGAGGGGAGATACAGTGTGATCTTTCTCTGTGAAACAGTTTTGGAAAAATATGTTATTTCATCCTTTTCTGTGTCTTCCTCTATTTCAATTCCATTGTGGTCGCAGAATGTCTGGGTAGATGGCTTCCATCCATTTGCTGATTAACATACGACCAAAACTACCTACGATTTTCTAAGAAGTTGGTAGCTAGAATCTTACAGTTAAATTCACTGAAAACTATAGGCATGGGTCTTCTTATATTAACTGTGGCTTCATTTAGTTTTTATTTGCCTGTGAGATTTTGGCTATGTTTAAATTTGCAGTGAGCCTATATTTTCTTTCAAAGCAGCTTTCCAATACACTTGCCAAACCACAGTGGACCTTTTCCATCCATCATAACTTTGCGCAGCATATAGCTTTCTAAAGCATATTGTACAATGCTCCTGAACTTTGTCCACTCACACTCAACACTGTCAGTGTGTACACCTTCAACGTAACGTTTTGTATATGGCATTTAGAACAATTTCACATGATTTCCTCATCTCTATTACTTTAATCATTTGAGTCTCCCCGACTACAGCAGCTAAGTTGAAATCTTCAACTAAAGCTATAAAATGACCAGGAAATTTACGGAAAATATTCTCCAAGTTTCCCCACAGATGAGGCAGGGATCACCCAAACAATTTTCCTTTCTAAATCTGTAATAATCTGACTAGACATTATCATATTTTTTATGATTATAAAAATACCTTCACCACCAGCATTCAACATATTTTTCAATAACATAGTTCTCTAGTACCAGTACCTTGTATTGAGATTGTGTAGATCACAGTTCAGCTGCAACTAACTTTCACTGTCAGAAACAAAAACCATTAAGGAAGTGAGGCATAAAATTATTGTAACAGCCTCAATATTTTTGATCCTTTTTCTGGGGCTGAGGAAGAAGGGTAAGGATCCACATGACACACCACCACTGCTGATGCTGCATTATCAGCATTGATGTCGTGGTGCTTCCCAGGTGATCAATGAGTTTTTACCAATAAGATTGTGTGAGTTTTAGCAACAGTGAATACAGGGGGCAGCTCAGACACTCTCACTCTCTTTCTCTCTCTCTTTCTGTCCTTAGGATATATCTCATCAGTCTTGGAGAGACTGAAGTTACCTGCAACGCCTCCCCCTCTGCAGGACCTACATATCCCTTCTTTCCCATAAGTCACTTTGTTGTCAATTATGCATCCTTATTATTATTCACAGTCCGTCCTTTTTAAAGATCTTTCAAATATCATGAGCTGCACTTGAAATGTTTATTTGTAGCACCAGTATTTGGGTGTATAACACATCCCTCACAGTCCATGATGGACCCATCAGTGGCATCTGATGCAGAGTTGCCAACAACTGCATGTAAATCAATTTCTACAATACGACAACTGTCATGGCAGGTGAGTCTTGAAACATAACAGCTAGAAGTTTTCCTTTTCTTTAGAGTTTCCTTATCACCAGATTCTCACTCACATTAATTAATTTGAAAGCTAATAACATGTCAATAATAATCATAAGCTTAATCAAATATGGGCAATATATGTATACAACACTTTGGGAATTGTTATAATGTAATAAACCTGCACAAAGTATTCTTTAGACCTCAAGTAGGAATATCTGACTACTTTCAATGTGAATGAGACTGTAGTCTGACAAGGTTCATATACTGTGTAATGGTATTTTATGTTATGATTTATACTCTGTTATTTTATAATATGAGTCATAATTTACTGTATTAATTTTCTGTTTTAACAATCACCAAAATTCTAGCAAAATCTATATAAGGTGCATCTGGGACCACTGTTATAGGCTCTTGCTGCTCAGTCTTTGGAGGTGGCTTCCTTGGTACTCTGATTAGTAAAGTTCGATTACTCAAATGACTTCAAGACAGAAGCAATTACATTGAAACTCATAATCACATGTGACATGAATTAATCTGAGCATCTTACCCACTTCAGTCAGTTATTGTTATACCACAATTTGCACATTTTTTTTTTTTCTACAGCAAAAGCTGCACATCAGCTTTACACTGCAGATAACTCCAATTAAGTGTATCTTCAACAAGCTCACCTAACAATTCATTTTCTACAGATACTGATAATTAACTGATAACTTCAAGAATCTTTATTAATGAATTATTAAATTTACTAACTTTAATAAGTGTATTGTATTAATTGACTTTCAAGTATTTGATCCCATCCAGGGAGACTTTTCAGTTGGTGGTGGAGATGGGATCAACATAGTTCTCACTGGAGTGTTTACTCAATTCTGAATTTTTGGGTATTTTTCAGTGACATATTGTAAACCATCAGTATCTGAAACAAAATTTGGACAAAGAACTAATAAAGAAGGATGAACAACTGTTTATATAAAATATGATGCAAGTTTTAACTGTGATCATGGCAAACTACAACACTGTACAACTGAACCAGCAGCAACGAGGTATTTCCAACAATGTTCTCTATTTTTATTCAAAGTGATAGTGAGTGCAGGTTTTTTTAATTTTATTTTAAGTGGTATTTCTGAGTAGTTAAAGATTTGAGAAATATGGGGGATGTAAATGTAGAAAATGTCAATGAAAGAAGGGCGAGGAGGAGTATGTGGATTTACAGAAGAATAATGACTATGTAGTGAGAAGAGTCACAGTAGTGTAGAGTCTGAAGATGAACCAGTAGATCGCAAAGTAAGTAATGTCTGTACACCTTTATTTGGGTTTCATGAGACAGAAGGCATGAACAGTAGGAGTAGCAACAGTTTGCTTGATAGAATAGCGAATTTAATAAAACAAACTTCAGAAAAACAGAGTCAGAAACTTGATAAATACAATAAACAAGTGAATGACAGGTTTGATAACCTAGAAAATTGTATTATGAGGCAAGCAAAGCTTTGAATGTAGTGAATAAAGACTTAACTAAAACAAAAATCAAAATAAGGCAAACAGTAGAAAAACTGAAAGGCTTCAGAACACTATGGTTAATTTAAAAGAGGTTTTCAAAAATGAACATCACAAATCCAGTGAAAATATTCAGGGAGAAGAGATCAGGACCAAAAGGTTAGAAACAACAATAGTTCATGAAATCAACAGTAATGATACAAATTTCAAGTAAAAAATGAAACACAAACTCTAAATACAAAAGTAGAAGAAATAATTAAAAGTTTTAATGACAATTATTGAAATTTGATGTTGATGCATGCGTGAGCAGTATTTCAAATGTAAACCAAAAGTAGGTTATCTTGAAGAAACTATTGTAACTAGATATTTTTACAGTAATAATAATAATATCTGGAGTACCATTAACATCAAAAAGTTTCCAAATTATAATAAAATCCACCCAGTAGATTTCATTTGCCGATGTAAAGATAAAGTTGTCACCAATATGTCAGATAACCTGAAAATCAAATTTATAAAAAAACTAACTTAGACAGTGAGACCCTGTCATGAGCAAATCAGATTATTAATCGACATATGAGTTTTGTAAAATATGAAAGATATTTGAAGAGGTACTTTTGGCCAGAAACCAAACAATAAAAAATTCACAGAATGAAAACCTTTTGTGAAGAACAGATTAAAACATAAGTATACCTAGAAAAACCTTTAAACAAAATAAATCAAAATCAAGAATGGCACCCAAAAAAATTGGTCTCGTGTGTATGAACTGTATTAGTGTGAATATGTGTGTGTGTTTTCCATTTCAGAAGAAGGTCTTCTGGCCGAAAGCTTGTGTTTGGTAGTCTTTTGTTGAGCCTGAAAGATTTGGACATTATGGTTCACTGAAGTGTATTCAAAAAATTTGGAAAAACATGTATTTTCAGAACTCTGACAAACGAGTCAGAAGGTTTCTTGCTAACTGTGGTAGATGTCAAAGAGTAAAGTTTAGCAACAAAATGATAAGAGGCTATTTGCAAAGAATTACATCCAATAAATAAATGGGTTTAGTAGGCATTCACAATACAGATTTGTTATGGTAGTTTTGTACTCAAAATATGTAAAACTTTATGCTATGAAGAATGCAAGCTGCACAAAAATCATTACTATAATCACAAAGAACTATTTTCACACAGTAGGCAAACCAAAAAGAATTTTATCTCATAATGGAAACCAAAGCACACCAAAACCATTGAAAGAATTTATCGAAGACTACAACATTAAATATACTCATTTCCACTTACTCATCAAGTTGTAACCTGAATGAACAATACATTAGTGAAATAAACCATTTATATAGAACCTACTGCAGTAAGGATAATTCAGATTGGTTAGAATAAATCATTAGTTTTGAAGATGTATTAAATAGCTTACATCATACCACAACAGGATTCTCATCTTACAAAGTTTTGTATAACAAGAAACCCACTTATCTCGTTAGTGAACTCATTGAACTCCCAGTATGCAAAAGCACATCTGTCACTGACAGAGAGGATATTGTAAGAGACAATATGAAACAGTATTACAGTAAGAGAAAGCAGAGACATGATAGGAAAATAAAACCTGCACAATTTAAAACTGGAGATTTAGTGTTATCAAAAAGTTATAGAAAATCCAAAGCAGTGAGCTACGAAATTAAGAATTTTTTTTATATTCACATAAGACACAGTGAAATTCATGAAAACCCATATCCTAATGCTCACAGGCTCACTCACCCAAAATCAAAGAAGTTTTATAGTTCAACTGAAAAACAAGTGAAACTATACAATTATCCTGACTAAGTTGATATCTTTTAGATGCCAGTTTCTTTATTCAGAAATTTTATACGAATCTCGAATTTTATTCACACACATCTGATCATTACATACACCCTGTAGGGAATGAAAGAGAAGAATACCCTCAGGGGGTTGCATTAGGTGTGAGCCAAGCACAGAACCCTAGTCATGTGACATTTTCTTCATCATAAACACAATTTCTGATGTCACATTCCTCTCTTTTCCTATTGTTTATACCCTTTCTATACACACACAACAGAACGCACACCCATACAAAGCTTGAAATATACAGTTCACATACACTTGGAAATTCTTCGTGCACATACTGATTTGAAATTCCTGGCACTCGTTTTGCACATATACAACAACCGCTCATGCTACCAAAATATACAGGGTGAGTACAAAGTCTTGCCCTGATTTGATATAATAATTTACATTTGATGCCGTTACAGAGGTTAGTGTTACTAGCTATTTTTCGGACCACTTACGTTAGTAAATCTCAAAGTTGTGTTCCCTTGATAGCTCGGAGAATGCCGAGGTAGTATTCCAGGTCCCGCCAGGTGTTTCGTAACATGGGTTCTGTCACAGTAAGCGAAACAGCTTGTATCCTAGCATTGTTGATGTCAGCAACTGGTGTGACGAAGACTCTGTCCCTAGGAAAACAAGTCAAGGGGCGTAACGTCTGGAGAGGGGAGTGATGTACGGATCGGTGGATTGGAACGAACGGTCCAACACCCTGGCCAACCCTCTCTCCAGACATTACGCCCCTTGACTTTTTTTTCTGGGGCTATATCAAGGACATAGTCTTCGTCACCCCAGTTGCTGACTTTGACGAACTAAAGGCTAGGATACAAGCTGCTGTTGGCACTGTGACAGAACATATGTTACGAAACACTTGGTGGGAACTGGAATACCAACTCGGCATTCTCCGAGCTACCAAGGGAGCACATGTTGAGGTTTACTAATGTAAGTGGTCTTTTAAATAAACTATTATCACTAACCAATGTAACGGCATCAAATATAAATTATTATGTCAAACGGTTATTCTGTAATAAATTGTTAAAGTCAGGGCAAGACTTTGTGCTCACCCTGTATACTCCTTTTGGATGTAGCCTGCCAGTATGCTGATTGTGTCAAGGATGGAAACAATTCCACATGTCCATTCCTTTAGGCATGAGAAAGCTGATAATAAATCATCTATACTCACCTACCTGAAAGTATTTGCAGAATGTATTGCTTACAAAAACCAACGTTTGTCAATGTGGTTATTGTCAACTGATTTATTACATACAAAGTTGTATTGATTCTACAGTACATTGCATATTCCTCACTCCTGTCTGCATTAAACCAACACATGTTGCTTTGCTTACTGTCATTCAATTTGTTACACACAGGATTATATGAACTCTGTAGCAATGTCCTTTTTATTCACATACTTATGAAAACTTACTCTTGTCGCTTAGTTTATATATTTGGTTGGTTAGACCTACATTTGGCCTTTAGACTGCTTATATGAAGCTACACTTGTGGCTTTGCTTAACTTCACTCTGTTAATTATACACTTAGTTGCATAAACCGTTATTTGTCACAATGCTTGGAGAGTTACTTGAAATTGTATAAAGTTACACTTATATGGATGTTGATTACCTATACAAACATATAAATGAACTTCTGCCTCTTTCATTACATACAAGAATTTATGAACATTCAGTTTGCTTGTACATATTACATGGAAGAACCATACACACATACACATATTTGCAATTTTGGGAGATCCTAGTATGTTTTTGCATAATGTGTTGAGTGAGTTTCTCATCCTATTACACTAGCATATACACTGTGTCACTATCTTTTACACACTGTGATGACCTGGTATCCCAAAAGCAGTTAATAGATTAAATATGAAGTGAGGTAACACACTTGTTTTCTCATAGTATAAAGCTATGAGACTTTGATAATACTGAAGTTAAGAGCAATAGTATCCTGAAGTGATGAGATTTTGCTTACTCTATGTCATTTATTTGTAACTATGAAGACACATTTACTTGATATGATGAAGAAATTTGTACCTACCTTGAACATTACTTTGAAATTTACACTAATCATACATTGCATTCAGTTACACTATCATGATGGCTATGACATCACTCATAAGGAGTGGTAGATAGAACGAAGCAATATTGTTAATACTTTAATTACTACACCTCTAAATGTTTATTCTCTCATGTGAGACTGATTAATTATCATACATATAAACACATACATTCATGATTTGCTGTGCAGAGGTTTACGATGTTGCACAGAGACATTTAATATGAGGCATACAAAAGAGATTTGTAATGAGTAATTCTACAGTTGTGAATAAAAAATTAAATAGTGCACTGAGAAATTGCAACATCATTTGCAATGTATGCTGAAAAAAGATCATATGACTTTGCATTTGCTTGTGGAAAAAGGATTGCCTTAAGGTTAATATCTTTTGTCTGTACTGGATACATACTCTGATGTCTAACATTGATGATATTTTCTTGGAAGTTTCATTTGGCTTGAGCTGTCTCTGACCAAAAATAATGACTACAATAATAGAAGTAGGGGGAGATTTGAGTTTTGCCCATGGTAGGAAAAGTTTGCTTACATTTTAAAACAACTATGCAACAACATCACTTGTCAATAAGGAAGTAATAGGATGTAATGTGAAAAAGTTCCTGTAAAAGTATGTACATATTTAATTTATTAACTGGAGTTCACAGTACTATGATTCATACATATCTGTTTTTTGTTAATGAGCCCTGTTTTGTAAATGAAAGACACACTTTACAAATTCATAGACTAAAGGTTGGGGCCTCCTGGCCAACAATGCCATACGATCTTTTAGACAGAGACTTGATTATTCTGATATAAAATGATACATAATCTTTGAAGTTGGGTCTTACTTGTGACAGTGAAAGATCGCTATTATGATGCACTATGCTGTCAATCTCGGGAAAAAGTAGACTGAGAGTAAATTACTTGTTAGTAGGATTACTGTACCTGCCTCCTACACAATTTTTTTTAAATGAATTGGAAACTGAAAGATTATTAATGAGTGTAAAACATTTGCAAAATGAAATAAGTTAGAAATTAACAGTGAGTAAAATCAAAGTTAGAAGTTTTGCCTCCTGCCTCCTCAGACTCCAAAGATTGAAAAACAAGGTTTTTTTTTTTCCTTTGCAACACCAATTGAACTGCCATTCTCATTTGAATGTAAAGTTTTATTACCTGTCATATTATGTAAACTGCATTATTAAGAACAACTTATTTTACACTTAATATCTGTGCTTGTCAGAATAATGAAATGTCTTGTCACTTGAATTACAGTAGCAAGTGTTACCTGAAATCTAATTAGCAATCAATAAACTGCATATGGAATATTATTATGTGACATCCATTACTTGATACTTATTAATGTATTACATTATTATCTGCAAGCCTATAAACACAAAACAATGCCAGTAATCATACTTAAGTATTTACTTTGTCTGCAATATTTTCATTACTTCTTTCGATTTTGAATCATACTGGTATAATGACAATGTGAAAGGTTATTCAATTTTATCTTGAAGTCCTAAAATTCATACCTGTTCATCAGATTTAATTAGGAATGATACAACTAATGTAATAATGTTTGGTGCATCTGTGGGCCTTGTAAATTAGTGCCAAGTTATAAAGCATACATTGCACCTATCGTTCAAATAGTACAGTTTCACAGGAATGTTTATGCCATTGGTATTCTGATTATGTAAATTTGTATCATACATACACAAAATAAGATTTATATTAACATTTCTCTTGTAACTTACAGAAATGTAAAAACCGTACCTACCTGCTGTTACTCGAGTAGGCTTCAAAAGTTTCGTCCAGCCTTCAGGCACAAAAATGTTTTTTTTTTTTTTTTTTTTGGGGGGGGGGGGGGGTGTCAGGGAAGTGAAAAATTAAAGCTAGAACCTTCCATCTTCTTTAAAGTTTGTTAACACCAGATTCTCACTCAGAATATTAATTAATTGAAAAGCTAAAAACATGTCAACAATACTCCTAAGTATAGCCAAATATGTGCAATATACCTAATACTACACTTGGGGAGCTATTATAATGGGATAAACCTGCGCAATACATTCCTTATGCCTCAAGTACATGCTCTAATTGGTAGGAATGTTTGAAACCATACTATTTACTTAAATTACTAACCTACAGTTATGATCATCGTGTATGATGCACATTTTCAGCCTGGTGTTATTTGAAACTAAAAGGCAGAATTAAATTAAAACATGAATCTTACTATGTAACTGCAAAGCATTATCCTGACTGTGTGAAATATAACTGTTGTGAGTAACAAGAACAGTAATTGTGAATAATGTGAACAAACTACTTTAAGGAATTTCCACACTATTTTTTAAAGTCTGTTATTACTAAAATGAAATATATTTTTACTGAAGCTAGGAAACATGCTACAAAAAAATTTCATTCAATGTTTTTCACAAAATCTGCTAAAATGCAATATGTATTGTTATATTTACATATCTGAATATTTTAATTGTGAATGAGACTGTTGTCTAACAAGGTTCATATACTGCATAACGGTATTTTATTTTGCTATCTATACTATTTTATTATCTATTCTAATATGTGTCAATATTTACTGTATTTTGTTAAATTTCAGTTGTAACAATTACCAAAATTCTAGAAAAAATGTATACAGGACCCATGTTGGACCACTGTTACAAGCCAGTTTTGCTCAATCTTTTGAGGTGGACTCTGATTTATAAATATGTAACCGATTCTTAGAGGCAACCACTGTACCAATTTAATTCTGTTGCACCATGGCTTGTTTCATTACTTTAATGACTTCAAGACAGAAAGAAAATTATGTTGAAACTAAAAAAACATGTGTGGCATGAATTAATATGAGCATATTGTCCACTTACGTCAGTCATTTTTGTACCAGAATTTGAACTTTTTTTCTTTTCTATGCCAACAGCAGCAAATCAACTCTGCAATGCAGGTAACTCCACTTAAGAGTATGTTCCATGAGTTCACACACTAATTCATTTTCTGCAGATACTGACAGTTAACCGATAACTTCAAGAATGTTTATTACAGCATTATTAATTTCATTAACTTTATAAGTATATTGTATTAACTGACTTTCAGGTATTTGACCCTAATTGGTGATGGAGCTGGGATCAACAAAGTTCTCACCAGAGTGCTTACACAATCTTGAAATTTCGGAAATATTTCAATGACATATTGTAAATGATCAAGATCTGAAACAAATATTTTGATAAAAGAAAGAATGAACAACTGTTTGGACATAATATGATTAAAGTTTCAACTGTGAGCACAGCAAACTACAACACTGTACAACTGAGCCAGAAGCAACATCATTACTTGCCACAGGGTATTTCCAACAATTATTTCTACTTTCCTTCAAAATGATAGTAGGTCATATGAAGAACTTTTTGTTTATGGTTGCAGTTTTTTTACACTTTATTTTAAGTGATATTTCTGAGTAGTTAAATGTTGGGGAAATATGGGAGGTGTAAATGTCGAAAATGTTAATGAAAGAAGGGAGGAAGAGGAGGAAGTAGATTTACAGCAAAATAATGACAATGTAGGAGAGGAGAGTCACAGTAATGCATAGTCTGAGGAGGAAGCAGTAGATCACAAAGTACAAAGAGTCTGTACACTTTTACTGTCTCAAATGTCTCTGACCACTATGGGACTTAACTGCTGTGGTCATCAGTCTCGTAGAACTTAGAACTACTTAAACCTAACTAACCTAAGGACATCACACACATCCATGCCCAAGGAAGGTTTCGAACCTGCTACCATAGCGGTCCCGCGGTTCCAGACTGTAGCGCCTAGAACCTCTCGGCCACCCCGGCCGGCACACTTTTACTCAGGCATGATGTGACAGGAGGCATGAACAGTAGCTGTAGCAATAGTTTGTTTGAGAGAGTAGTGAATTTCATAAAAGTTAATTCAGAAAAACAGAGTCAGAAAGTTTGATAAGCAAGAAAACTATGGTATGAGACAAGTAGAAGCTATGAAGGTAGTGAAAAATGACTTAACTAAAACAAAAATCAAAGTAAGGCAAACAGTAAAAAAGAAACATAAACACTGAGATATGTTAACAAAAGTAAGGGAAAATTGAATCATTCAGAACACTAGGTATAATTTATGCTATACTATCAATTGGTCTGCCATGAGGAGAATAATGAAACAGACACTTTTTGCATTCTTGTGATTGCTTCATACACTCTGTAATAAAGCCTTGTGCATCACAATAGCTTCAGTGTTTTCACTGCTTTCTACTCAACCTGAAAATCACATAGATTTCTGTGTGACTTCAGGATGATACCAAAACCCTATAGGTATAATAAAATGACCTACAATCATATGCTCTTTGGAATCAGACTTGACTCATCGTTAACCACTATAACCAGATAATTCCTTTTCGACCTTCCATGACCAAGCAGGGTTGCCAGGAATCCTGATTGAGGCAGGACTGTCCCAAATTTTCACTTGAAAACTCAGTTCCCAATTAAAACTTGTCAAAAATACATAAAAACCTGATCACACAAAAATGAACAATATTTCATATGATATTATGGCTTCACATTGTGTGCCTAAAACTGAGTTGCAGTATTGTAAAAGTTACTCAACTTTACAATTCTGCTTTTAGTTTTAGTCAGAGAGCTAAAATGGCAAACCTAACTCAACAGCAGTTGTTTTCAAATGGCAAGTTAGAAGTCAATGAGAAAGCACTTACTTGTTCTCTGCAAGAAAAACAAAGTGGTGTTGTGGAGTTTCCTTCCTCCTTAGTCATCGGTAAATGATGACACTGGAAAACGATTTGCCTTTGAAGAAAGTGCTTACAAATCTTTCAAAGCATTTCCATTAACAGGCAAACAATATTCAATTTCAGAATTCATGGAAGTGACTTCTCAAAATGACCTTCATGTAGACAAGGATTTGATGTTCGAATAATGTGTGCAATTAAACATCTTTCTCAAGCAAGAAGAGGAGAACAAATATTAAGCTAAAGTCTGAAAAGTGGATGAAATTTTTTAATCACTGTGAAAACCTTTTCAAAGTTGTCAGTTTTGTGTTTTCTGAACCTCTCTCCAGTATTGCTCTAGAAAGTGTTTTCAGCTTCATGAGGAACACTTGGCAGATTGAGAGAGAGAAACTATTTGTCAATGGCTACATTAAAGTTGAAGATGAATTACTCATTTACATGCCTGAGTTTCATAATTTTCTTGATGGGGAAGAAAGGGAGGTCCTACTAATGAGCACACAGAAATATCAATGAGGTAAAATGCAGTGCTTTGTTCTATAGTGTTTTGAATTTTAGTCCTGCATGTGTTTTGTCTAGGTTTGGTAAAAAAAGGAAAAGCTGGCAACCCCAAAAATAGTATACCTATTCCCTTTCACCAAAAATATTTATCACTAAACCAAATTCCAAAGTTAATACTTTTACGTTTTGCTAAGCATAACTGCTTTATACATTTATGTCAGACCTGCAGTGAATCTAATCGAACCACTATCACATAGAACTCTCCATTCACACAACAGTACCACTACAATTCCCCTATAATGGTTGATATTTGTTCTACAGAAGATTCTCTGATCTCCCACTGAAGAGTGGAAAACCGGTGAATCAGACAGCAGGAATCATTGATAATGTGTCACAGCCTTTTCACATTGGGATTTTCCATGCTGAATTCTATTTCTTTATGCATGTTGATCTTACAAGCAAACTTCACAATGCCGTAAGCTTGGTGCTGTCTTGTAAACTAGCTGACAACAAACAAACTCCTGCTCAAACACATGCAAGTGTCATGTGTCATGTCACACTATTGTACTCAGCTTGGCAATTCTGCCGCTCTTCAGTACCGTTATGCTATACTAGGAACCATCAATTTTTATTTTGTTCTTGCATTTTTTCCATCTATCAATTTAACATTCTGCTGTATCTCATTACCTTCATGCCAGTAGCAGTACCTTGCACAGGGAGCAACGGTGGTTCTGGGATAGCAGTGACATGGAGATGTGTTTTTGCAGTAACAGTTTTCTGACAGAACGGGGCTGCTGCAATATGAAAAGGTGACGGTAGGCTGTTGGTGGGATTCCACGGCTCAGGCAGCTCTTAAGGAACAGGATATGAGACAGGGTTTTAGTCAGGGAAAGGGGTACTTTTCTGAACTGGTGCAGAAACATGGAGCAGGATTCCATTGTGGCAGGGATGGCATAGGGGAAATAGGAAATGACATTGAAATGGGCAAATGAAGATGATAGGTGGTTGTGAGGTGAGCTGGATAGCGGAAAAAGACACGTAAAAATATGTATAAAAATGCAAAAATACATAAAAATATGCACAAACATGCACAAATGCATGGAAAACTGTAAAAAATACACAAACACAGGAAAAAAGGATGGATGGATCAGATGAGGTATGGGAATGTGTGATTGGATACGTATGGAAAATAACATGGGAAACTATGCAAGGAAGAGGGAGGAAAACGGTACCAACAGCAATAATTATACTTCCACATGGGAAGAATTTGGGGCATGAGAAGCTGCCCCAACAACTTATGTGGTCACGTGGTGATGTGTTATGAGCAGGTTGAGACCATTGATACATTGTGTCTTGGATGTCAGAGCATGTGCAGTTTGTAAGGCAATGAAAAAATGCAGAAAAGAAGAGCAAGAAAGGACAATGATTAATACTTTAAAGAACATCAATGTAGAAAAACATCAGAAGGTTGTGGGATGGAAGAAAAGCCATTAGGCATAATCAAACAATGGGAAGTCCAGGTTGGAGTATCAAAAATCATAAAATGGATCTACATCTACATATATACTCCACAAGCCACCATATGGTACAGGGTAGAGGGTACTCTTTACCACAACTATTTGTTTCCTTTCCTGTTCCACTCACAGACAGAGTGAGGGAAAACCGATTATCTATATGCCTCCGTATGAGCCCAAGTTTCTCGTGGTCTTTATGAGAAATGTATGTTGGCAGCAGTAGGATCATTCTACAGTGTAGTAGTAGTAGTAGTAGTATTAGTAGTAGCTTTATTCATCCGTAGAGCTCTTTTTACAAGGTTATAGGACATGTTAAAATATTTTCAACTTTAGATCAATTTAAAATAAGCTAATTCGTATACACATATATTTACAGACTTCTAGTTAGAGACAATCATTAGATTTACTCTTGGTATACAAAAACTTTTACAGATAACTTATTAAATAATGTAATACCACATTGTTCACACAATTAGTCACAGCACACACTATACACACATTTTTTCACAACACTTAACTCACTAAACACACACACACACACACACACACACACACACACACACACACACACACACACACACTGGACATCCCTGGGCCATTTTCTGTACTGCAACTTCCCATCTGCTATCCTGAAAAACTGAGTCAGCATCCCTCCATAATGATTGAGATGTTAAGCTCAGAAAGAGGAACAGGTGTTAGTATTGTGCTATGCATAGCTTGAGGGTAATTATTTCTAGAAAGGAAAAAAACATAAAGTAAAGGTGTTATGTGGAATGCTGGATATTTTATAATTATTATTATTATTATTATTATTATTATTATTATTATTATTTATTTGTATAGTAGAGTCACGATTATCCGACCTAAACCAGCTGTGGCAAGGTCGGATAAGTGAAAAGGTCGGATAACACGGAAAATAATACAAAAAAACAGAAAAATTAAACTAAAGTAGGCCAAATGAGTTAAACATTTAATACAATACAAATCAAATTAGACTGAATAGATATTTACTGTGCGAAGAAGTTAGTAATTGTCTTTTGTTTGCCTGCTGTTTGCCATTTTTTTTGCCGTTAAATCACGTAGTCTCTTAAGAATTAAAACCTCGGTAGACGATGTTTTCTCCAGCTGCTCTACATATTTTAAAGCAGTTTCTAAGGCCTTGTGTCCTTCGTTGAGAGAGATCTCGGGCACACTTTCCTCCACTACATCCGCTTCTTCATCTTCTTCTTTTTTGTTTACCATGTTGACTATTTCTTCATCTGTCACTTCAAATTCTTCATCTTGGACAATCCATTCATTTATGTCATCTTCTGTTGCGTCAGCACATCCTGGAACTTTTTGTAACAATGAAAGCAGGGTAGTATTTTCTGGTTCCAACTGTTGCTGTAGATTTTCATCATCTGGAGAATTTTCTTGATTTTCCTGTTGCAAAATTTTCCAGGATTTTGCAATTGTAATCGTTCCAACACTCTTCCAAGATTTGGCCACATCACAAGCTACATCTTTCAAATTAATACGGCACAACTGCTCAAGCATGTCTTCTCCCTTGCCCATAGCATTAATTAAAGAGGAAAGCAAGTTTCTGCAGTAGTTTCTCTTCAGTGTCTCTAAGGTCCCTTGGTCCCTAGGCTGACATAAGGATGTGACATTTGGAGGCAAAAACATGGCCTTTATATCTTGATCTTGAAGTTCATCTTCATTAGGATGACAAGTGGCATTGTTGGCTTTCAAAAACTTTTCAGTTTGTGGCACAAACTCGTTAAAAAACCATTCTTTAAAAATGTCTCAGCTAATCCATAATTTTTTGGTTGTAATATTTCACCGGTAAATCATTTTTAGATAAATGTTTAAATGTTCTCAGTTTTTTGGCTTACCTATCATAGACAGTTACATTTTCAAATTTGCTGTGGCGTTACTGCATGCAAGAATTGTCACTCTTTCTCTGCTAAATTTGTAGCCTGGCACTGCGTTTTCGGCCTTTGACACAATTTTTTTTTTCTGGTAACATTTTGTAATTGCAACCAGTCTCTTTGCAGTTAAAAATTTGAGTTCCTGTTAAGTTTCCCTTGTCCAATACCTTGTGAAGTTTATTGCTAAACAATTGAAAAGCTTCAAAATTTGCTGAAAGCTTTTTGCCACAGACATTAAGTTGCCGAATTCTGTATCTTTTCTTCCATCTATCGAGCCAGCCTACACTATCTGTGAAATCAGGTTCACCGTTGTTTAGTTCGTTACAAAACTTTAAGGCTTTTTCCTGCAAAATTGGTCCTGACATGGGTACAGCTTTATCTCTATGTTGGTAAACAATAGGAACATAGCTTCACTTAATTTTTTATTATAATATTTTTTCATGGTTTTCCGATCTTCCAAGCTCACTGAGAACACCACTGCTCAATTTCATTGCGGCTCCTTTTCCAGTCTCCAACTGTTGTTTTCCTGATGTTATAATCTTGCACCACTTTTAATAAAGTTTCACCATTGTCTGAGTATCAACAAATAATACGTTAGTCAGTGACCTGTCATCAGATGGCGCACGTCTGGCACGGTGAAAGGGTCGAATAACACAGAAGTTCAGATAACCGAAGATCGGATAATTGAGACTCTCTGTATAACACTTTTTATCAAACACCTACTCTGTTTTAGCTACGTAATTCTTCAATGTATAAAATGTATTGCATAACAGGTACTTTTTAGCTTCCTTATTAAATAAGTGTATTTTGGCAATTTCTTTAATCGCTTTTGGTAATTTATTGTACAGTTTTATTCATCGGAAAAATGCTGTTTGGTGTTTTATGTTTATTTTTTCTTGGTAAATGTAAGTTGAGTCTATCTCTTGTTGCATGGTCATGGACAAAGCTGTTTGTGCAGTAATTACCAATGTATTTTTGATGTGTACAACTAACTGGTAAATGTATTCACATGGAGCAGTTAAAATCCCAAGTGTTCTGAACAGATCTTTACAATGAGCTCGACTAGTATTATTGGTTATTATTCTTATAGCTCTTTTCTGGAGTTTGAAAACTGTGTTCATATTTTGTGCATTTGTTCCCCAAAAAAGAATGCTATAGCTAAGAATTGAGTGTACATATGAATAATATGTAACTAAAAGACACTGCATGCTACATACTGATGATAGGATTCTAAGGGCATAACATGCTGATGACATTCTGTTTACAAGTACCTTTGTGTGTTCACACCACTTCAACTGAGAATCAATATTCATTCCTAGAAATTTTGCATTTGTTACACAGTCTATAGAGGTGCGATCTGCATTTAATTTAACATTGTCATTTTTCCTCTTAAAACTGAAATTCATGGCATTAGTTTTCTTTATGTTCAATGTCACTTCATTACTTATTGACCAATGATAAACTTCCTTGAGAGTTTCATTGGCTTCCTTGGCAAGGAGTTCTCTTGTTATCTCAGTGGCTATAATATTGCTGTCATCAGTGAAGAGGATTGTTTCACCATGAGTAACACTACTGGGAGAGTCATTGATGTATATCAGGAACAGTATTAGCCCTAATATGCTACCTTGTGGAACCCCTATATTAATGTATTTTGGTTCTGATAAGTGTTTTACTAAATGTTTGGATCTATTTGAAGTATGTGTTATCCCTACTCTATGTACCCTATCTGTTAGATATGATAGAAACCAGTTGTTAGCTACCTTTCTTATTCCTAATGCTTCTAACTTATTTAATAGAATCTTGTGGTCAACTGTATCAGGGACTAGAAAGATCCAAAAATATGCCTGTGGCACACTCATCTTTATCAAGAGCATCAAGTACTACTTTTGTGAATTCTACTATGGCTGACTCCGTATTTTTGCCACTTCGAAAACCAAACTGTGATTCACTTAAAAGATTGTATTTATTCAGGTAATTCATTAATCTGTCTTTCATAATTGCTTCTATTATTTTTGAGAATGCTGACAGCAGGGAAATGGGCTGGTAATTTTCTATGTCTTCTGCATTACCTGTCTTAAACAAAGGTACAACTCTTGCCTGTTTTAACTGCTCTGGAAATGTCCCTAATGTGTAGGATTCAATTATTATTTTTGTTAAGGGGCCTTGTATAATCCCTATGCACTGTTTCAGTACACACATTGGTACTTCATCTAAGCCTACTGACTTTTTATTTTTTAGTTTTTGAGTTGTTTTACTGACTTCATTTTCTGTGGTTGGAAGTTACATCATTGTATTTAGTGCAACATTATTTACAGGTGTTACATTTGTTTGGGGTAATTTTTGTTGTAACTTCACTGCAATACTTGAAAAATGCTCGTTCAGATGGTTTGCTAAGTGCTGTGGATCATTTATTACTTTATCCCTCTCCCTTAGCAGTATGTTATCCTGTGTTTGTTTGCTTCTCCCCCATTTCCTTTTTTTATAATATCCCAGACTGCTTTGCTTTTATTCTCTGCATTGTAGATTATTTTGCTTTAAATGACTTTTTTCCAGCAATCAGCACCTTCCTATAGGCCTAGATCTTTTTGTATCTATGATAGAAATTTAAGAATTCTGGATCATTGTGTATATTTTCCGAGGAACTGAGGTGTTTTACTGTTTGGAAGGACTTCTTAATACCTGCTGTTATCCATCTGTTATTGTGAGATGTTGATACAGACATGCATATATCTGGAAATGGCTTTTCAAAGTTCAATTTAAACAATGTGGAAAATTTAGAGAATTTCATATTCACATTGGTTTCCTAATACACTTCATCCCCACATTGTTTTTCTAGATCTTTTGAAAAATCTTTTATTTTGATTTCTGATAGATGTTGTTTGTAGGCTCATAGTTTAGGGAATGATTTGATGCCTGACTTTACTGTTGTTATTTGACAGAGATGGTCTGATAGTCCAAGATCTTTTACAGCTACATCACATTTTTCCCTGTCTATATTTGTGGCCAATTGATCATCTACTGATGAAGTCATTGTGGTAACCCTTGTTGCACTATTGACCAATAAGGCCATGCCAAAACTTTGAAGGATGTTTATGAAGGTGCTGCTGGATTCATTTATAATGTTAGTGTTGATGTTAATGTCCTCTCACAGTATGTTGACCTTTGTACTTAAGACTGTATCTAGAACTTTTGTTAACTTACTGAAAAAGGTTTCCACACTACCAATGGGAGATCTATACACATGAAATGATTAATTTCTTGGTGATATCAAGCCCTCTTAATTCAATAGCTGATATTTCAAAGTGTTTCTCTTGACTTACCGTACTGAGGTCATGTCTTGATTTGAACATTTCTGATATAAATGCATGATCCTCCACCTCTTGAAGTAGTTCTGCAGTAAAAGTTTGCCTTTTCATACAATGATGATAATGTTGGATTTCTGTGTCTCTACACCAGTGCTCAGTAATACAAACTAATGTGCAGTTCAAAGATTGGAGCTCAACTTCTAATAGTTGTATTTTATTTTTTATTGATTGCATGTTTTGATGGAGGATTCTTAAGTCTCTGAAATTCCCCACATCACTCTTTCCAATGATTTGTTTTTCTTTGTGACATCTGATATATGTGATGTTTGAGGTGTTAAAATCTGTGCTGTGAGTGATTGTTTCATTATTTTTTAAAATGCCGGAGATACTCTTTAGGCAGGGGAACCTATTTTCTGCATTTATCCTAAAAAAAACCTACTTTTCCTACCTATGACAACAGGTATTTTACCATGTGTGGCCTGAGATCCATCCCCTATACTTTCATGAATCAGCTGTACCAATCTTTCCAACCCAGTCCTGTTTAGCTGTAGGCCATGCCTGGTGAAACCCCACCTGTTGACAGGCCCAAGGGGCACCAGAGAAACATGAGCAATCCCTAACCCGACATTGGTTCGCCTCACAGCTCCATCTAGGTGTGGTCGATCATGATGCCAGAACAGCTCAACAAAGTGTACATTGGGGCCATGAATCAGGGAAGCTATCTTGTACAGGTCACCACCTATGTCATATGCCCCATCCCTGTCCAAACTGTTTCCCACTCCACCCACTATCACTACATGGTCCTCTTTTGTAAAGTCCTCACATAACGACCCTAGGTCCTCTATCACATGACTTAGCCCTGCATTTGGCTTGAAAATACTGGTGGCCTGGTACACTGACCATAAACTTTCCTGTAACTAAGAGCTTACACCTCGCCAATGGCTACTACCTAGCAGCAGCACTTTCTTCTTCCTGACACTTTGTACATTCCTAGGCTTCTTGGCCTCGATTGAAGTGTGCTGCACATTTCCTTCTCCTTGTCCTACCTGAGGCTCTTCTCCACTTAACTCTGGCAGTGGTAGATACCTGTTTTTTGTGTTGTTGGTAAAACTGTCTGATTGCGTTCTCTTTCTTCCTATCCTCCTACCACCTGCCACTTCCCAACCACCCTCCTACCCCCTATCTCCCTTGATCCTTGTGAGTTCCTTCCTTGCTTCCTCCAACTGTGTCTGAAGGGCACAGATTTTCCTTTCCTGTTCCTCAATCAAAATGTTCCTACTGCATACTCCACAGTTCCAGGAGAGAGCCTCTTCCGTTCTCCCAACATTCTCCCCACTGCATCCCAACCCCCACCCCCCACTCCCAGTGAAAATATTTCCTACAAGATTGGCAACAAATCCCTCTACTTTTTTTTACTGTTTTAGAGATATAATCACAGTAGAATGAATTTGTAATTAATTTCCTTTTATAGAATTTACGTTATCAGGCATGTTTGGTCAGGTTTTTAAACATTTCTAACTCGGAAAATTTTGGCCTAGATCGCGTCTATCTAACTAGTAAACAATACGAAATGTGTTAGTTAAACATGATTTAGAAACGTTTAATTACACTTTTATTGTGACAATAGACACTGATGAAACTAATAGCAGTCTTTCTTAAACGAATTTTGCACTACCAAGAAAACTTGAATAGAATTTTTGTGCTTATGTCACACAAAATTTCGGGTTTAGTCGCGATTATCGGGATTCAGCTAAAGAACAAGTTTTTTTTCAAGAACAAGCACTGCTGGGACGCTAATATTCAGTTGTGTGACAAGACCGGTCACTACAGCAAGTATACAAAACAAAACAAAAAATTTTAAATTGACACTATTTTCTCTTAAGTAAGTTCTTTTAGCAGACGAAGAAAATACCTGTGATCTCACTCGTCGGCCATCTTGATGTCTTGCAAGTGAAATTCAAATGCCAGTTCTCTAAACTTTTTTAGTAATTTTCTTCAAAATGAATGTCTTCTTCCCTAGAGGGATTCCCACTTGAGCTCCTGAAGCATACCCATAACACTTACATGCTGATCAAGCCTACCAGTAACAAATCTAGCAGCTTGCCTCTGAATTGCTTTGGTGTCTTCTTTCAATCTGACATTGTGCACTCTAGCAGTACTCATGAAAATGTCACACTAGCATCCTGTATGCGGCCCCCTTTACAGAAGAACCACACTTTCCCAGGATTCTCCCAATAAACTGAAGTTGACCAACTACTTTCCCTACCACAATCCTCACATGCTCATTCCATTTCATATTGATTCACAACATTAGGTCCAGTTATTTAAATGACGTGACTGTGTCAAGCTGGACGCTGCTAATGCAGTATCCAAACATTATGTGTTTGTTTTTCCTACTCATCCACATTAACTAACATTTTTCTACATTAAGTGCCAGCTGCCATTCATCACACCAATTAGAAAATTTGTCTACATCATCTTATATCAATCTACAGTCACTATCTTCGAAACCTCCCTGTACACCACAGCATCATCAGTGAGCAACTGCAGATTGCTGCCCACCCTGTCTGCCTTATTTCTCTACATACAAAATAGCAACAGTCCTATCATACTTCTCTGAGGCATTCCTGATGGATCTTGTCATTATCCATAGTTTGCAATGAATCGTGTGAGGAAAGAGCAAGCTGGATTTTGCACAAGTGGTGTCTTCTAAAGTGGACATGAGCTTTTTGATATGTAGGAAATTTATTATATTTGAACGCATAATGTGCTCTACTATTCTGCAGCAATCTGATGTTATGGATATTGGTCTGTAATTTTGTGGGTCTGTTCTTTTACCCTTCTTATATACAGGAGTCACCTGCACTTGTTTCCAGTTGCTTGGCACTTTGTGCTGGTCGAGAGATTCATGATTAAAGCGAACTAAGTAAGGGGTCATCATCTTATATCAATCTACAGTCACTATCGTCGAAACTTCCCTGTACACCACAGCATCATCAGTGGACAACTGCAGATTGCTGCCCACCCTGTCTGCCTTATTTCTCTACATACAAAATAGCAACAGTCCTATCACACTTCTCTGCGGCATTCCTAATGGATCTCGTCATTGAGGGCAACAAATTGGGTTCTATTACTTAAGAATTTTTGAGCCAGTCACATATCTAGGAGCCTATTCCGCAAGCACAGTCTGCATTCTTTGTCAAACTGAAACGAAATTCCATCTGGACCTGGCAACTTATTTGTTTTCAACTCTTTCATTTGTTTCACTGTGCTAGAGATGCATATTACTATGCCATCCATATGGAACTCTGTGCAATGGTCAAACGACAGTATGATTGCACAATTCTCCTACACAAACAATTTCTTAAACATGGAATTTGAAACTTGAGCCTTCCTTTCGCTATCTTCTACTGCTAAACAAGGCTGGTCAATGAGCCTGGATGGGGCCTTAGACCCATTCAAAAGATTTTACATAGGACCACGGTATGACGTGGTAGCTGTTCTATGCTACGTGCACACAGATGCACAAATCTAATTAACCTTTGCCTGTTGCCATTTGCACACCCTTTTTTGAATTGAAAGTGCTTCCTCAGCATTTTCCGAATTTCGTTATTAAACCATGGTGAGTGTCTTCTGTCCTTAATCCACTTACTAGGCACACACCCGTCCAGAGCATGATTTAAAATCTCTTTAAATTTTGCCCATAATTCCTCTATGGCCATCATTCTGTAACAAAATTATTGCAGTTCATTGCCTAATTGAGATACTAACAACTTTTTATCTGCTCTATCTGGCAGAAACACTATCCTAGCCCACTTGACTGATTTATTAACTTTCGTAACAACAGTTGCAATGATGATATCATGATCACTAATCCCCATCTCTATACTGATGCCATCAATACGATCCAGCCTGTTTGTAGCTGCAAGGTCCAAGATACTTCCACTGCATGTAGGCTGCCAAACTAGCTACTCAAGACAGTTTTTGCAAAATACTCACTGTAAAGGTGACACCTTGGGTTGCGGACAGGCACAACAAAAAGATTGTTATACACTGAGCTTTTCGCCAAAACTTTCTTCAGAAAAGGAAGAAAAACACACACAAAGTCACACAAGCTGACACACTTCATGTACAAATGACCTCCCCCCCCCCATCTCTGGCCACTCTGGCCAGACTGTAGCTATAGGGTTAAATGAAAGCACCAGTCCTTAGTGGGGCAGAGAAGGGGGAGGGACAGCAGGGTACAGGTGGGGAGTGTGTGTGTGTGTGTGTGTGTGTGTGTGTGTGTGTGTGTGTGTGTGTGTGTGTGTGTGTGTGTCGGGCAGGGGGCGGGAGGGGGGGGGGGGGAGAGGAGATGAGACCATAATGTTGTGTAGGTATGCTGGGTGACAGAACACCACTTTAGGAGGGGTGGGAAGGATCCTGAGTAGGATGTCACTCATTTCAGGGTATTAAGATAGACAATCAAAGCCCTGATGAAGGATGTGATTCAGTTGTTTCAGTCTGGGGTGGTGCTGAGTGACAAATGGGTGCACTCCTTTATTCTTGGTGGGGGGTGTAGACTGGGGGTGTATGGGTATATGGCACAGGAAATCTTTTTGTGGACTAGGCCTGGGAGTAATACGTACCAGTGGAAGCCTTTGTGTGACCTTCAGCATACAGGGTGAGGAAGTTTTTTCACTGCATATACGCCATCCATGGGTGGTCAGGCTACATGGCAGGGATTTTTTGGTGGGGAATGGATGGCTGTTGAAATGCAGGTACAGTTAATGTGTGGTGGATTTAATGTGGACAGAAGTGTGGATTGAGCCATCAGAGGGGAGGAGGTCAACGTCTAATAAGGTGGCACACTGAGTTTAGGAGGACCAGGTGAAGCAGATGGGAGAGAAAGTGTTGAGGTTGTGAAGGAATGAAGATAGGGTGTCTTGGCCCTGAGTCCATATCATGAAGACATCATCAATGAACCTGAGCCAGACCAAGGGTTTGTGGTGACTAGGAAGGTATCCTCCAGATGGAACCTTAAACTGGTTGGCATTGGGTGGTGCCGCATGGGTGCCCATGGCTCTGCACACCTTCCCTTCAAAGGAGATGTAGCTGTGTGGCACAACATGCAGATGAACATAAAATGCTTGACTTCAATAGCTGCTTCACAATCTGGATCCTCCCTTTCACCGTCAGCTTTTCTACACTGCGCAGATTGGAGTTTCTTTACATCTCACTCTCCAGTCTTGACATTATCCCGGCCACAATCTAAGGCAACCGACTGCTCTCACATCCATTACTCAACAGTTTCAAGCCCCTATGTCCTGTCACCCTGCATCCCCTCTGTTTACTTTGCAAACGTGGTGCTGGCCCCTCATACCACCTGACATCACTCGGGCCTGTGGCGGGCTGGACCTGCTATGAGTTGCCCAACTCGCCTTCCGAGCACGCATCTTTTCAGCCCTCTCTGGTTGGTGCCAGTGGCTGTAATCGTAGGTATATAAGCAGGATATTGTGCCAGTCCCTGCAGCCAGTAGTTGTACTCCAGACAATGATGGTGGAGCTATCCATCAAGAGCTGAAAAATTTAATTGGAATTGATGCTCCTTGAAAACCGAGACGATTTTATCCAGTCATGCTGCCACAAAACACTCTGAGGACACAATAACAACAACATCATCTACAGTGACAAACAGAGATGAGTATTGTTTTCAACTAACAACTTTTCACAATGTTCACATACCCTAATCAGGTCTATGTTTATTAAACTCACAACAATTACAATTAAAGCAGATCATGTTAATTTTAAAAAAGGCAAGATCCAAATATTGAATGCCAAGATTTTCCAAATAATTTAAAAACAACTTAATTTAATAAAATTTGGCAATTCAATACAGTGTTAATTAAGAAAAGCTTTCACAATTTAAATGAACCTAATAAAATTAATCAATAGGAAAGAGTCTTTAAAAACTTCAGCCAAAATTTAAAAATAAATTCCTACTGCTCTTCTGTGAGAGACAATACCAAATTGCAGAAACTAACTCCCTGTCGCCTACAATCAGGAAGTGTGACTTCAATTTCACAAATCACAAAAACAAAACATTGGGATACCGTGCAACACGGGCAACTGGGGATTACGCAACACTGCATTAAAACAGTTTTTAAGTAAGATATCAGGCACAAAGGCAGGAGTGAACAGTAGAGGCACTACAAAACTCAACCTAAGCAAACACCATCCAAGCAGAATACAATACACAATATACCAAAAATAGTAGTTTACACTCGCCATATGTGAACACACAAGGACTATGATGTTGCCTTATGATACCAAAGTTAAATTACACAGTAATATGCTTTCATCAAGTAACAGACAAAGGGGAATTTACAGTGTCACAATGAAACATAGATTTTTAAAATACCTCTTCACATAAAATATGCCATGTGGGATGAAACACACTTCAGTACAAAATATAAGCATCAGCAACTTTTAATTTAAAAAAAGTCTTAAAAGGCCAAGGCTTATTAGGCTGTATGGCTGAGTAGGGGGGGGGGCGGGGGGGGGGGGTGAAAAATGGCCAGTATGAGGGACCAAAATAAAGGAGGACAATTTCACTCCAAGTAGCAAAGAATTAGCCAGCACACCAACATCAGAGCTTCTCCCAACAACTTGGCTAAGTGGCTTACTAATGACCAAGCAGTATTGCAAAACCCACTAACAATATAATTTCTGCAGTGATGTTTTGGCACAAAAATGCCAGTGTAGACACAATCAGTGACCACGACGGTCACCAATCAAAGAAAGTGACACAATTGGCAACAAGAGAACTGCAGCAGAAAACTCCACTGGGAAGATGTACAATCCTGAGCCCTGTCGAGGAACTTCTCCTCTTGTACACAAGAACATGCCCTGCACATCTCACCTCAGTAATGGACTCTGTATATGGCACTATCCATGCCTCACAACTAGACCTAGCAGTCTCGCCATCTCCAGCCCTGCCCGGACTCTCTGCCGCAAGACCCTGCCAGCCACACAATGAGAGTCACCACATGTCCTGGCAGTGTGACCACACATCTACCTTCTTGGGCAAAGACATGACGTAACTATCTATTGTGGTACAGCTCTGAAATGTTAGCCAAAATGAAGGATTTGCAATCAACAACTAACTCCAGTAACAAATCTTTCATGCCTAAAATTGGAAAATTAGAAAATACAATTAACTCCAGTGACAAAGAAACCAGAAACAAACTGAAAGCAATTTACTTTAAACTCAAATTTGTTGTCAGAAAAGAGCAAACAATTGAAACAGAAAGTAGCAATCTTTTTGTACAGGAAACCTATGTGAAGATTTTACCATCTGCAACGAACTCTAACTGAGATTTACAGTACAGCTGAAAGGAAACGAGATAAATTCCCATATTCTGTTGAAGCATTATATACTTATAAGCCAATGTGATTTCCACAATTATGATGTAAAACTTTTTTACCTATGAAATACTGAAATATAGTGTATGGGAGTCAGGCTTAAAATAACCATAACTGTCTGTGTGAATATAGTCAGTGAATAATTTTACAGTATGAGAAATGGGGCAGTTTCAAACAAAAATATAATGGTTCAAATGGCTCTAAGCACTATGGGACTTAACATCTCACGTCATCAGTCAAACAAAATTATACGATTAACTTCTACAATCTACATCAATTTGTCCAGCTACGTTTGTTCTTGGGAGAAAATGTTTATTAGAGCTACTGTCAGATACAAGGAAATACTATGGGATATCTGAGAACTGCAAGGTAATGAGCTATTTGAGTAAAAATAGATGGTGTTGTCATGAGTGGCACACACTGATTATTTGTGGAACATTATTTAATTAGGGCATTCTCAGGATGAATGGTCTGGTCATTTTGAAGACATATGATGCTGTAATGATGCAAGTTGAAGTTTATGTGACACAGAATATTGAGGTGTTGCTTATGATGTATATCACACTGATCTCCAAAAATGGTGCTAACACATGGCCACTCCCAAGATAATGAGACGCCCCACTTAATGCGATGATATTAGAATTGATGATGTTGTTACATTGAGGATATGTTAGGGACATAATGATACTATGTTATGTAATTTATATTACTTCCACTCATGATAATATGCTGTGTGTAATGAAGAGAAGTGGCATGGCAGGTTAGTGTTGCCAGCTAGACTACAACTTTGATATGTGATTAACATGTTTCTGAACTAACGATTGTTTGTCTGGCATATCTACAGCATGTACATCTTCACTGTATCATTACAGAATTGGAATAGGAGTTATTTGAATAAAACAAACACAATGATAGGATGTATTGATGACCACGATGATGCACATAACGATAAGTAACTGATAACAAAAAATATTTAAATCAAGATATTGATATGACTAAGCAGTTACACGATTGAAATTAAGGGAAAATATGCAATTGAATCAACTGTGGGTTCTTGGTCAAACATCGCAAATTAACTAAACAAACACTGTTTTTGGCCTTGTTTCACAATTTTATTATTAATATTACAGCACAACCTAGGTTTCGGGTTATACGCCCATTTTGGAGTACATTACTGATTCTGAAAGATGATAATGCACAAATAAAAACGATGACAAGGCAAAGATAACCATCTCAACTTCTTAAGGTATAAATCCATAGATTAATGTGCCATTACATCACTGACAGTTTTTTAATAAATTAACTACATTATTACACATCCAGCAATTACACCACAATGACTGGACTAAAGTTATGCATCAGCCACGAACTTTTTAAATACGATGGACTGGGGCCCAGAGTTTTCCTTCTATCCTGGGTTTGTGATCTCATCTAAAAAAGGTGAATAATTGAACTGGGTTTGCTCGTTCAATGATAGGTGTGAGAATTTACACATTTGTCTTTTCATTTCAAAAAGTCTAATTGGTTGAGTTTGGCCCCCTTTTCCTCTGTGCATAGGACTTGTACATCTATTATGTATTTGTGGTTGGTGTTCAGGCAATGTTCTGCAAAAGCTGAATCAGGCTTCTTCAATCTGTTGCTTCTGTGGTGTACTTTAAGCCTGATACGGACTGACCTTCCTGTCAGTCACACGTAGCAAGACTGACACTCACAGCCTGTGATTTTATAAACCTCACTGTTTGTGATAGCCGGTTGTTTGTCTTTATGCATTGAACTAGAAACTTCCTCCTGTCTGACAGACATAGAAAAGCACAGAGAAACCCTTTGCCTTCAAGATGTTACTTATGCTATATGTTGTTCCTATAAAAGGTAACCAGCACAATTTCTTTTCCAGTTTGTCTGTGTTTTTCATTGGGGACAGTAAGGACCCCGACTACTTCTTCACCGTTTTACCTCTTTTTTTGGTTTCTGCTTGTGAAATCAGTTTAAAATAATTTTCAGTTTAGAAAAAAACACTTTGTAATTTTGTACAGTGCGTTCATGTGATATAACACAGACGCTGAAACCAGCTATTTAAAATTTAAGTTTTAATGTGAATAAAATCATCATTATTCTTGTGAAACATTTCTTTTTGTGTGGATAAAACTCCAAGTACCATTCATCAGGACCTCCTGACTAGCCACGTGGTCTAATGTGCTGCTTCCCGAGTGGGAAGACATGCCAGTCCCCAGCACAAATCTGCCCAGCAGATTAGTGCCAAGGTCCACTGTGCCAGTCAGCCTGTGGATGTTTTTTAAGGTGGTTTTCCATCTGCCTCGGAGAATGTGGGCTGGTTCGCCTTATTCTGCCTCAGTTACACTATGTTGTCAACTGCTGCGCAAACACTGACTCCACGTATGCGTACACCATAATTACTCTAACACACAAACATTTGGGGTTACACTCATCTGATATGGGGCGTTCCCAGAGAGGGGGTAGGGGGGGGGGGGGTGGGAAGGTTTGAGAGCAAGGGACTTCCGTACATACTAAAAAATATTTTTTCTGGGAAGGATAGAGGAACTTGTATAACAATACGTGAAGAGTACTGAATCTGTAGAGACAAGAATCTTTCATTGTCACAAGTAGCAAACATTAAGAACCAAAGAAATCAATTGGAATTTTGATTTAATATTAGTTTTTAGAGTATTACACCAATTTATGTGTACAATTAATAAATGTTTAATTTCCAGTTAAGCCAAAGTCTTAACCAAACTACAATTTCCTTATAACGTTTCATCGACAACATTCTCTGCCCAAGGCTCAAGTACGATAATATAAGACCTGTCTGCAGCCACATATGATATATAACAGGTGGACTGTAGATGAAGATTTGTGTAAGCATTAGTGTTGCCTTAAGTACTTTACACTGTCTGAACAATGAGTGGCAATGCTGACTTGCTAAAGAACATGTAGCTTCAAGTGGCAGGTGTGTAATAGTGGCTCCAGGTGGTGCAATCAGCCCACTAATAAATGAAAACAGTTTTAATTATTACCATGTGATGTACATGATGATGGGTGATCAAACTTGTGGCCCTCCATACTGCCTTCTTTGTGTGTGTTACATATCACAAGTTAGTCCTACGTGATAAGCTCACAAACACTAGAGCAGTATTCGAGGATGAGTTGCACAAATATTTGTAAGTAATTACTTTTGTAAACTGACTGAATTTTTCAGGTGTCCTACCAAAGAGCCAAAGTCTGCCACCAGTTTCACTTACAAATGACCTTGTGTGATCATTACCTTTATATCACTCGACACGTGCAATTGCAACTCACACACATGATCATTGTCGCTGACTGGCGAGACCAGGCTGCAAGTGGCTGTGCATGTGGGAGAAGTTATCTGTGTGGTCGGGGTAAGGAGGAGGATGGGGTGGGGAGGGGGAGGAACGCTAGAATAGGGGTGGGGGACAATAAAGTGATGCTTGCAGGAGCACAGACGGACAAAGAGGACATAGGATATGACAGCTAGGTTCAGTCAGGAGATTAGACAAAGGGCAGGTGGTGGGGGGATGTGGGGGTCTTGCATTTATATCTACTACAGGGATACGCATCATGGGCAAGGGGTTGGGATCGGGGTTGTGTAGGAATGGACAAGGATACTGTGTAGGTATGCCGGACAGCAGAATATCACAGTACGAGGGGTACGATGGAGAGTGAGTAGGACATTCCTTATTTCAGGGTACAATGGGAGGTAGTCAAAAGTCTGGTGGAGAGTGTGATTCAGTTGCTCCAGTTCTGGGTGGCACTGAGTCAAGAGGGGAATGCTCCTCTGTGGGCAAACAGTGGGACTTGAGGTGGTGTAGGGCGACTGGAGAGACAAGGAAGTATATCTGTTTCTGTACAAGGTTCACGGGGTAATTATGGTTTGTGAAGGCCCCAGTGAGACCCCTGTTATATTTCAAAAGGGACTGCTTGTTACTGCACATGCAACTGCCACAGGTGGACAGACTGTATGGAAGGGACTTCTGGGTATGGAATGGGTGACAGCTGTCAAAGTGGAAGTATCCTGGTGGTTGACAGGTTTGATATGGCGTGGAGACATAGATAGGGTCTCCTCACCGTCAATCCAGATCACGAAGATGACATCAATGAATCTAAACCAGGTGAGGTGTTTGGGATTCTGGATGATTGGAAAGGTTCGTCTACATGGCCCTTGAATAGGTTGGCATAGGATGGTGCCATGTGGGTGCCCATCTGTACCCCAGATACCTTCATAGGGGAAGTAGTTGTGGGTGATGTGACAATTGGTCATGGTGACCAGGAAGGAGATTGTAGGTTTGGAATTCTTTGGGCGTCGGTAAAGATAGTGCTCCACAGCAGCTATGCCATGGGCATTAGGGACAATAGTGCAAAGGAAGGTGGCATCTACAGTGATGAGCATAACCTGTCCCATCAAAGGCAGGGCTACCTGTGAAACAAGTCACATGACCCACAAAGTAAGCAGCAATCAATGTGCTGTGTTCTGTGTGGGCATGACAACCAACAAGCTGTCTGTCTGCATGAATGGCCACCAATAAACTGTGGCCAAGAAACAGTTGGACCAACCAAATGCTGAGCATGCTAACCAACACAACATTCTTCATTTTAATGATGGCTCCACAGCCTGTGCCATCCGGATCCATCCAAACAACATTAGCTTTTCAGAATTGCAAAAGTGGGAATTCTCCCGGAAATATGTCTGATGTTCCGACAACCCTCCTGGCCTCGACCTTCATTAGTCATTGTCCTTCACTCACCTATACCCTTTGCAGTTCACATTCCAGCACAACACAGCCCTCTAATTCTACCAACACACCCACAGTCTTTTATTTCTCTTCTTTTCCTGCTCCGCCACTACCCCTCCCTCCCCACCCCTGCCCCTTCTAACCTCCCGACTGCACCTAGCTGTCCTACACTCTCTCATCCCTGTATTCTCCTACAATAAGTAATTTACCGTCCACCCCCCCCCCCCCCCTTCTGCTATCTCTCCCCGCTCCAGTCTTCTCCTTACCCATACAACCCAGATTTCTCCCTCTGGAAGCAAAGTTCCCTGCAGTCTGCCCTCAACAGCCAGAGACAACAGTTATGTGTGTGGGAATTGCATTTGTGTGTGTGTGTGTGTGTGTGTGTGTGTGTGTGTGTGTGTGTGTGTGTGTGTGTGTGTGTGTGTGTGTGTGTTATGTCTAATTCGGAAGGCCTTTTTGAATGAAAGCTTACTTGTTTTGACAGTCTCTTTGTTGTGACTCAACATCTCTACAAAGGTGAATAACAATCTAGCATTTATAATATTGTCATTATCTCATTCTGTATTTCCCATTGTTTCATTGTTACACCCACGTATTTGCATAAAATGACTGATTTACTACTGTGACTCATTGATATCATAGTTACAGGCTATAAAATTTCTGCATAAAATTGTTGTCAATAGCTGAACTATTTTGAAATCTTATCAAAATCTGCCACCCCCCACCTCCCCCCCCCCCCCCCATGAACCCTGGACCTTGCCGTTGGTGGGGAGGCTTGCATGCCTTAGCGACACATATAGTCGTACCGTAGGTGTAACCACAACGGAGGGGTATCTGTTGAGAGGCCAGACAAATGTGTGGTTCCTGAAGAGGGGTAGCAGGCTTTCCAGTAGTTGCAGGGGCAACAGTCTGGATGATTGACTGACTTGGCCTTGTAACACTAACCAAAATGGCCTTGCTGCGCTGGTACTGTGAACGGTTGAAAGAAAGGGGAAACTACAGCCGTCATTTTTCCCGAGGGCATGCAGCTTTACTGTATGGTTAAATTATGATGGCGCCCTCTCAGGTAAAATATTCCGGAGGTAAAATAGTCCCCCATTCTGATCTCCGGGCTGGGACTCCTCAGGAGGAAGTGGTTATCAGGAGAAAGAAAACTGGTGTTCTGCAGATCGGAGCGTGGAATATCAGATCCCTTGATCGGGCAGGTAGGTTAGAAAATTTAAAAAGGGAAATGTATAGGTTAAAGTTAGATATAGTGGGAATTAGTGAAGTTCGGTGGCAGGAGGAACAAGACTTCTGGTCAGGTTAATACAGGGTTATAAATACAAAATCAAATAGGGGTAATGCAGGAGTAGGTTTAATAATGAATAGGAAAATAGGAGTGCAGGTAAGCTACTACTAACAGCATAGTGGCTAAGATAGATACAAAACCCACACCTACCACAGTAGTACAAGTTCATATGCCAACTAGCTCCAAGATGACGAAGAGATTGATAAAATGTATGATGTGATAAAATAAATTATTCAGATAGTGAATGGAGACGAAAATTTTATAGTCATGGATGACTGGAAATCGATGGTAGGAAAAGGAAGAGAAGGAAACGTAGTAGGTGAATATGGAATGGGAGTAAGGAATAAAAGAGGAAGCTTCCTGCTAGAATTTCGCACAGAGCATAACTTAATCATAGCTAACACTTAGTTCAAGAATCATGACAGAAGATTGTATACATCGAAGAAGCCTGGTGATACTGGAAGGTCTCAGATAGATTATATAATGGTAAGACAGAGATTCGGGAACCAGGTTTTAAATTGTAAGACATTTCCAGGGGCAGACGTGGACTCTGACCACAATCTATTGGTTGTGAAATGTAGATGAAACTGCAAAAATGTGGGAATTTGAGGAGATGGGACCTGGATAAACTGAAAGAACCAGAGGTTGTAGAGAGCTTCAGGGAGAGCAGTAGGGAACAATTGACAGGAATGGGGGAAAGAAATATAGTAGAAGACGAATGGGTAGCTTTGAGAGGTGAAATAGTGAAGGCAGCAGAGGATCAAGTAGGTAAAAAGATGAGGGCTAATAAAAATCCTTGAGTAACTGAAGAGATATTGAATTTAATTGATGAAAGGAGAAAGTATAAAAATGCAGTAAATGAAGCAGGCAAAAAGAAATACAAACGTCTCAAAAATGAGATCGACAGGAAGTGCAAAATGGCTAGGCAGAGATGACTAGAGGACTAATGTATGGACGTAGAGGCGCACAGCGCTAGGGGTAAGATAGATACTGCCTAGAGAAAAATTAAAGAGAGCTTTGGAGAAAAGAGAACCACTTGCATGAATATTAGAGCTCAGATGGAAACCCAGTTCTAAGCAAAGAAGGGAAAGTAGAAAGATGAAAGGAGTATATAGAGGGTCTATACAGGGGTGATGTTCTTGAGGACAATATAATAGAAAAGGTAGAGAATGTAGATGATGATGAAATAGGAGATATGATACTATGTGAAGAGTTTGACAGAGCACTGAAAGACCTAAGTTGAAACAAGGCCCCGGGAGTAGACAACATTCCATTAGAACTACTGACAGCCTTGGAAGAGGCAGGCCTAACGAAACTCTACCACCTAGTGAGCAAGATGTATGAGACTGGTGAAATACCCTCAGACTTCAAGAAGAATATAATAATTCCAATCCCAAAGAAAGCAGGTGTTGCCAGATGTGAAAATTACCGAACTATCAGTTTAATAGGCCACGGCTGCAAAATACTACTATCAGTTTAATAGGCCACGGCTGCAAAATACTAACATGAATTCCTTACAGATGAATAGAAAAACTGGCAGAAGCCGACCTCGGGGAGGATCTGTTTGGATTCCATAGAAATGTTGGAACACGTGAGGCAATACTGACCCTACGACTTATCTTAGAAAATAGATTAAGGTGAGGCAAACCTACGTTTCTAGCATTTGTAGACTTAGAGAAAGCTTTTGACAATGAAGACTGGAATACTCTCTTTCAAATTCTGAAGGTGGTAGGGGTAAAATACAGGGAGTGAAAGGCTATTTACAATTTGTACAGAAATCAAATGTCAGTTATAAGAGTTGAGAGGCATGAAAGGAAAGCAGTGATTGGAAAGGGAGTGAGACAGGGTTGTAGCCTATCCCCAATGTTATTCCATTTGTATATTGAGCAAACAGTAAAGGAAACAAAAGAAAAATTCTGAGTAGGAATTAAAATCCATGGAGAGGAAAAAAAACTATGAGGTTCACCGATGACATTGTAATTCTGTCAGAGTCAGAAAG
This sequence comes from Schistocerca gregaria, assembly GCF_023897955.1. Taxonomy (NCBI): domain Eukaryota; kingdom Metazoa; phylum Arthropoda; class Insecta; order Orthoptera; family Acrididae; genus Schistocerca; species Schistocerca gregaria. The sequence goes on from NC_064921.1 coordinate 122,308,888, forward strand.
GACCAGGAAGAGCATTTGAACAGAATGGACAGTGCCTTGAAATCATGATATACGATTAACACCAATAAAAGCAAAACAAGGATAATGGAATGTAGTCAGATTAAATCGGGTGATGCTGTGGGAATTAGATTAGGTAATGAGACACTTAAAGTAGTAAAGGAGTTATGCTATTTGTGGAGCAAAATAACTTATGATGGTCAAAGTAGAGAGGATATAAAATGTAGACTGGCAATGGCAAGGAAAGCGTTTCTGAAGAAGAGAAATTTGTCAACATCAAGTATAGGTTTAAGTGTCAGGGAGTCCTTTCTGGAAGTATTTGTATGGAGTGTAGCTGTGTACGGAAGTGAAACATGGACGATAAATAGTTTAGACAAGAAGAGAGTAGAAGCTTTTGAAATGTGGTGCTATAGAAGAATGCTGAAAATTAGGTGGGTAGATCACATAACTAATTAGGAGGTACTGAATAGTTTTGGAGAGCAATTTGTGGCACAACTTGACTAGAAGAAGGGATAGGTTGGTAGGGCATATTCTGAGGCATCAAGGGATCACCAATTTAGTATTGGAGGGTAGTGTGGAGGGTAAAATTCGTAGAAGGAGACCAAGAGATGAATACACTAAACAGATTCAGAAGGATGTAGGTTGAGGTAGGTACTGAGAGATGAAGAAGCTTGTACAGGATAGAGTAGCATGGAGAGCTGCATCAAACCAGTCTCTGGACTGAAGGCCACAATAACAACATCAAAATCTGATTTTTCACAATTTTCTTCAGACAGCACATCATTATGGAGAACCATATCATCTGTAAAGTGTCTGAGGTTATTATTAAAATTGTCGTCCAGTTTATTGATATACAGCATGAAAGCAAATGGCCCAACAAATTCGCTGGGGTTTGACTGAAGTTGCTTGTATCTCTTTTCATGAGTTTTCATCCAGTCACATGTTGCACTCTCTCTACTAAGAAATCCTCAATCCTGTCACAAACAGTTGCCTGTTTCTGGTTATCATGATAACATCAATAAATAATTCATTCCTTGATTCACTATTTGAGAATGTCATGTGAGAAAATTGCATGGGTGAAATATTCAGAATCCATTTAGGTTACCATAGTGGAGATTTGAGGTCATTCTGATTATATTACCTCATACTGGTATCTAAAAAATGGATATCAATAAATGCACAAAATACAGAATGATAAGTATAACCTCTCAACCTGCCTAACTTACATTGAAGGTACTGAACTGTACACTGGTCTGTATAATAGAAGACAATGTAGAGGAAGAGCAATTTGATCTCAGTGAAGGGAGAGAGATACAAGAGAAGCTACTGGACATATTAGAATGTTTGGTGTAAAATATAAATAGAGGGAGGAAAAGGAGTAATTGGTGCTTACTTTGAGTGACAAGATAACGGAATTTTTAAAACTGAAGAAAGTTAACTGGAAGGACAGGTGACTAATTCAGTAGTTATGCACAAGATAGAAAGTAAACATGAAGCTAAGAAATAGTAAGACAGATTGGTTTGCATGTGGAAGAGTAGTAAGACAAGGCTGTTTGTTGTCTTTCGTCATCTCGGATTACCATATATATCAAAAAGTAGATAATGAAAGCAATAGAAACAGATATGGAAAATCACGTACATCAGATCTGTTGATGATACTGAACTGCTTGCAGATTAAAACAATACCTCTCCAAAGAACAGTAACCAGACTGCAAGAGTGTAAAATCAAAATTGGCAAAAAGAAACTAAGGTGATGAGAAGACATGACAAAGAAGACATGAAAGGGAAAACAATCGAAGGTCAAATTAAACAGATTGCACAGAAGATACATTTGGGACACATGATAACTGACAACAACATTAGAGAAGATGAATTAAGGTCAAGAACTGCAAAGGCAAGGCAACAGTCTAGAAAAATAAACACTTGTTTTAGTTTGGAAACGTGGAAAAAGTAAAGAGGAGCTTCAACTCTGAGTAAGATGATTCACTTACTATTCAGCAAATTGGGACTGAAGTTAAGTAAAAGGTCGGTTAAATGCTTCGTGTGGAGTATTTTTCTGTACAGCTGTGAAAATGGACACTGAAGAAGAGAGAAATAGACAAAACTCAATGATTCAAGGCGTATGTTTAGAGGAGACTGGAGAAAATTAGTGTATAACATGAAGAACAGTATTTGAAAGGATAATGAAATGAAGAACTACATGCACCAACCTATGAAGCAGTTGGTCAGGAACAATATCAAATGGAGACAGCAATGGTGTAAGGAACCGGCTACATATGAGGCTACTGTTTTAGATTTTGATTTACACTTGTCTATGTTTAGTTCAATCTCTCTCCCTCTCTATAAAACAATAAAAACTAAAAAAATGCTATTATTATGCAAACAAATTTTACATTTTTGTGCAGTTCAGGCTTAAAAATGCAAAATTGAGGAAAAGCAGATTTGAGGAAAATGTTACAACCCCCCCCCCCCCCCCAAAATACACTCCTGGAAATTGAAATAAGAACACCGTGAATTCATTGTCCCAGGAAGGGGAAACTTTTATTGACACATTCCTGGGGTCAAATACATCACATGATCACACTGACAGAACCACAGGCACATAGACAAAGGCAACAGAGCATGCACAATGTCGGCACTAGTACAGTGTATATCCACCTTTCGCAGCAATGCAGGCTGCCATTCTCCCATGGAGACGATAGTAGAGATGCTGGATGTAGTCCTGTGGAATGGCCTGCCATGCCATTTCCACCTGGCGCCTCAGTTGGACCAGCGTTCATGCTGGACATGCAGACCGCGTGAGACTACGCTTCATCCAGTCCCAAACATGCTCAATGGGGGACAGATCCGGAGATCTTGCTGGCCAGGGTAGTTGACTTACACCTTCTAGAGCACGTTGGGTGGCACGGGATACATGCGGACGTGCATTGTCCTGTTGGAACAGCAAGTTCCCTTGGCGGTCTAGGAATGGTAGAACGATGGGTTCGATGACGGTTTGGATGTACCGTGCACTATTCAGTGTCCCCTGGACGATCACCAGAGGTGTACGGCCAGTGTAGGAGATCGCTCCCCACACCATGATTCCGGGTGTTGGCCCTGTGTGCCTCGGTCGTATGCAGTCCTGATTGTGGCGCTCACCTGCACGGCGCCAAACACGCATACGACCATCATTGGCACCAAGGCAGAAGCGACTCTCATCGCTGAAGACGACACGTCTCCATTCGTCCCTCCATTCACGCCTGTCGCGACACCACTGGAGGCGGGCTGCACGATGTTGGGGCATGAGCGGAAGACAGCCTAACGGTGTGCGGGACCGTAGCCCAGCTTCATGGAGACGGTTGCGAATGGTCCTCGCCGATACCCCAGGAGCAACAGTGTCCCTAATTTGCTGGGAAGTGGCGGTGCGGTCCCCTACGGCACTGCGTAGGATCCTACGGTCTTGGGGTGCATCCGTGCGTCGCTGCGGTCCGGTCCCAGGTCGACGGGCACGTGCGACAACATCGATGTACTGTGGAGACCTCACGCCCCACGTGTTGAGCAATTCGGCAGTACGTCCACCCGGCCTCCCGCATGCCCACTATACGCCCTCGCTCAAAGTCAGTCAACTGCACATACGGTTCACGTACACGCTGTCGCGGCACGCTACCAGTGTTAAAGACTGCGTTGGAGCTCCGTATGCCACGGCAAACTAGCTGACACTGACGGCGGCGGTGCACAAATGCTGCGCAGCTAGCGCCATTCGACGGCCAACACCGCGGTTCCTGGTGTGTCCGCTGTGCCGTGCGTGTGATCATTGCTTGTACAGCCCTCTCGCAGTGTCCGGAGCAAGTATGGTGGGTCTGACACACCGGTGTCAATGTGTTCTTTTTTCCATTTCCAGGAGTGTATGAGCAAAAACATATGTAATTGGGATATATGATTAAAAATTGCAGTCCTCTCCAACACTATGTATAAAATCAGTCTAAGTGAAGGAAATTAAATTTACAACACAATGTCTATACAATAATTTGTGCTAATGAAATCCATCAGTTCTTGAAAAAATCAGAGATGTGGAACAGCATGTAAAGACTAATCAAAAAATTGAAATTGGTATCCGGCTACGGGGTAATCAAGCTGTTTTACGACATGCTGCAACTTCAAATTATACATTCAAAACACATATTTTTGAGAGATTTTCCTTTGTGCTCACCAGGTAAAAAGCAAGCACTGATGAATATGTTGAATTAAACTAAAAGCATCACAGCAGTTAAGTGTTTAAACCATAAGCATAAATGTGACACTTGCTTAATGACATACTTTGTCACCATTGCTGTTAATGTTTAATGCTTTTCTATGAGCTGCAGTTCCTATTCTCACCATCATTGAAGTGTTATTTTAAGCTTGATGACAGAAACAAAGACATGAACGAATGAGTTACTTCCACAATTGAAATTATTAGAAGCCGGCTCAGAGAATTTATGTACACTGTGGAAAATGTAAATTTGAAATAAAGCTCAGGTGCTATAGTTTTGCCTCATGCCCTCTATCACTGTCACCAGTCTTTACTATCTACAGTGTGTGGTGTATGTGATGCAAATTATGTACACGAGTAGTGTATGTATTTGCTGCAATTTTATCATGTTGGATTTGAACACAAAAGTCTTTAGAACATGCTATCACAAAACCTTTGTTCTACTTCTGTGTGACTTCTTTGTCATAGCGCATCATCTGCATGAAAAGTACATTTTCAGCACTTCAAAAAATGCTTTCACCCCTACCAGCACTCCTGTCACTATAGGGCCACTCCTCCTCTAGGGCCACTCCACCTCTCCACACCTCCAGTAGTTGAGGTCATTTTACGTGTATTACAGCGGTGTGGTGGCTATGCTGGCTATTGGACGACTTAAAAATCGCCAGCCAATAAGAGTTCACGCAGACCACCGTCAGTACACCCAATTCAACGAGATCTCACAAAATTGCCAGGAAAGTCAAAAACTACAAGAGTTCACTAGCCAGAAATGGGCAACATGCCCTTGATTATGACTGGGCATATTCTTCGAGACTCAGAGTTTGAATTTAAATGGTTGATTATTGATATTGCTGCAGAATACAGAATATAAATGTTGCAAGCTATGCTGGCAGCACCGATCGTAAACTACATCAGTATTTCCTCTCTCACATCTCCACAACGGCCAATATATCCTTAATTCTGCCACCACCCATAGTGCACTTACAATTTGCTCAGTCACATCAAATGTCAATTGGAAGAAAATGGATGAAGTCAAACGAGATGCCAAGTAAAAATTTAGAACCGAAGTAAATCTTACTAGGAACAAATGTAACATCAGGGAATTTTTAGCATTGATCTTACGGGTTTTTCACAGCGGCTACAAATTTCTGGTGTACTTTTATGAAAAACATAAGAATCAGAAACCATAAAATCAAAGTTCCTGGCATATATATTTATAAATTCTTTTATGCAGAAGGAGCTGTTAAGCAGATTTCATTTCAGTTTATGTTTGGATATAACAAAATTTTCTATTACATTCTCTACTTTATGGGGTAAGTAGTTAAAAATTTTCATGGCTGCACACCCCACTTCTTTCCGTATCATGTGCGATAACTTCTTCTTCAAATATTATAATGTGGTTTTGGAATCATCATTGATCATTGACAACTAACTTAACAAAGGAATTAATGTACCACGAGGCTGTTGTCGGTAGGCTGGCTGTTAAAAAAATCTAACTACAAGAGGATCTAGAGTAGACACTACTCATTATCCTTATTAAGTTGGTTCAAATGGCTCTGAGCGCTATGGGACTTAACTTCTGAGGTCATCAGTCCCCTAGAACTTAGAACTAATTAAACCTAACTAACCTAAGGACATCACACACATCCATGCCCGAGGCAGGATTCAAACCTGCAACCGTAGAGGTCGCGTGGCTCCAGACTTTAGCGCCTAGAACCACTCGACCACTTCAGCCAGCCCTTATTAACTGATTCTGAGCAACTACTACTTTCATCATAAAGGCATGTTACCTCAGAATATGATACGATAAGAGGTTAGTGGATGAAAACAAGAAAAGTAAGACAACTTTCTGACAATGACATCTCCAAAATCTGTAATTATCTGTAACACAAAAGTTCCAGAGCTTAGGCACTTAAAGACGATCTATAACATATGATTTGCAGTTCAGATTCTTATTAGTATAAACATCTATGAATTTAGAACATTCTATTTCATTTACTGATTTGTCCTTGTCCATTTTCTGTAGTGTGTGTTAATAAATACTCAACTAGTGGCTCATTGGCTGAGGATATTTTAATGTTGATTTTTTATTGCCTGATAGTACTGATTAAGGACAGCTATAGTTGTTGATATGCTGCTGTGGTTTGTTTGGTAAGATAAATTTCCCAGTATAAATTGAAGGTCATAGTGCAGCAGCTACTAATAAGTTGCTCTTCACCAAAATACTGTCCGTGAGTTGGGTGTAAATTCTCTTGTAAATAGTTTACCTGACCTTGTTGGTCAAATGACTTACATCTACTTCTACATCAACTTACATACTCTGCAAACCATGATACCACTACCACTCATTTCATTTACTGTTCTATACACAAATGGAGCAAGAAAGAGAGAACTGTCTCTATTCCTCCATATAAGCCCTAATTTCTCTCTTCTTGTCTTTACAGTCTGTAAGTGAAATATATGTTGACAGGAACAGAATTGTTCTCCAATCAGCTGCAGGTATTTGTGTTCCAAATTGTCTCAATAGTGTTTCATGAAAGAATGTCATCTTCATTCTTGGGATGCCCATCAAAGGTCACAAAACATCTCTGTAACACTTGCATGTTGATAGAACCTACCAATAACAAATCGAGCATCAAACCTCTGAACTGCTTTGATGCCATCCTTTACAACCTGATGGTGACGTCATCCTTGACAACCTGTTCCTTATGCAGTCTCCTTTATAGATGAGCGAGACTTTCCTAAAACTTGCCCAATAAACCGAAGTTGGTCTTTCCATCTTCCCTATCACCATCCTTACATGCTCATTCCAGGTGATGTCACATTGCAATATTAGGCCTAGATATTTCGTAGAAATGACTCTGCTGTACACCACACAAAATACACTGTATTCAAACATTACAGAAATGTTTTTACTACTCGTTTGCATTAACTTACATGTTTCAACATTTAAAGCAAATTTCCATTCATTGCACCTAATAGAAATTCTGTCTAAGTCATCATAAGTCCCTCTACAGTTACTCAGTGACAATACAGGGTCATCAGCAAACAGTTGCAAATAGCTGCTCACCTATTGGATCATTTATGTGTATAGAGAATAAGAGTGATCCTACCACACTTTTCTGGGGCACAAAACAGGCATAGATAATAATAGAAAATCGCATTGTTCTACTGTTCATTATATGCCTTAAAACGACTGTTTGTAACTAGTCAAAATCAGTACCCTATAAACATAGATGTAATTACCGAGCGAGGTGGCGCAGTGGTTAGCACACTGGACTCGCATTCGGGAGGACGACGGTTCAATCCCGTCTCCGACCATCCTGATTTAGGTTTTCCGTGATTTCCCTAAATCGCTTCAGGCAAATGCCAGGATGGTTCCTCTGAAAGGGCACGGCCGATTTCCTTCCCATCCTTCCCTCACCCGAGCTTGCGCTCCGTCTCTAATGACCTCGTTGTCGACAGGACGTTAAACCCTAATGTCCTCCTCCTCCTCCTCCATAGATGTAATTGCACCTGACAAAAATTATTTTACCAGACACAAAAACCACAGCCACTTTAAAATCACAGGAATTTTGTGCACCATAAAAAGATAAATATTATGATCCTATTGTCCTTCCAGGTGAGTTGACTGAGTTTCCAGCAAGGTGAAACCACCGATGCCAGAAGAAAGTGGGAATCATCATTCACTGAAATATAAAAGGATTTCAATACATTCACCCAAGTGGAATACATAAAATGTTACACAAGGATACTACTGTACAACAAAACCATAACAATTCAGAGAGTTGAAAAATTAAGGAAAACTAGAAACTATGAAGCAAACAACGTAGACAAATAATCTATTTTTTAAACATTATCGACAGTATTTTGAGTCTTGTTTTTCTAAAAGCAAACAAGGGTAGAGTGCAATAAAAGCATGGAAAATGGGTGGATAACACCTGCAATTAAGTTACCTTGCTTCAGGAATACAGAGCTCTACTTAATTTGGAGGAAAAGCTATAGAGAAAAATCCATTGCCAGTGGTATTATTAAGTCCTCCAAGCTGTTATCTGAGAGGCTGAATCATGTACTATGCAAAATGATAAAACATTAAAAGAATAAAGCAAAAATTAATTTGAAGCATTGTTACACAAAGAAACAAAAATAAAAAAAATAGAAACAACCAAGCCCATGAATCAAAGCCAAGTATATGAATCAAAGATCCCACATCACTGTGACAATGACACACTGAAATTCTTGGCCACAAATATATTAATTAGTTGCTCATGATAGCAGCAAACATTGCACCTGGTAATAAAAAACTGAACACATGTGAATCAGAGTCACCCAAGTATGCACTGTAAACACCATAACAGATACCAGTGTGAAATATACTAGCCACAACAAGGTAACAAAACCATTAGGTCACTGATACAGGTAAATCTTTCAGCTACATTTTAAAATGCCATCCATGAGTTTTGTGATTAGTCATGTACTAAAAGCATCTGTAAAAAATGATACACCCAAATCAGCAAATTGCAAAAGACATTTAAAATCAAGAACCTCTTGAAGACAACAGTATTAATTTATTTTACATACACTCATTCCTTGTAGACTGGGGGAATGCAAACTGTTGTATCAGCACAAAAATTTAAAATGGAGCTATCAGAATCACAAGCAGTGTAAAGCTACAAGATTCATCTCATCCTCTTTCCCCTTAATTAAAGATATTAATCCTTCAAAAGCTGTATGGTTATAAAACAACAGTCATTCTAACGGGATTTCTGTGCACACTCATAGAAGAAGAAGTTGCAAGAATATTCTTGTCTCCCATGCCAAAACATCTGTCTTAATCAGAATAGTCTCCTTCACAGTGGAACACAATTATACATTCATATTCCTAACACCAAGTTGGTAAAGATAGAAAGCCAGTTAAAAATGACCTATATCAGTTACAATGGACCAGAGTTTCTACTCTGTAAATGAATTCCCCACCCAAGGAATTGGAATTTTGTAATGTAGAATTATCAGCCATATTATATCAGTCACGTTTGTGATACATTTTATGATTGAAAGACTGTATTGACATAGTCATTTGTATTTAAAGTCAAACTTGTCCACAGTAGTCGCCCGACATAAATTGCATTAATGTTGTTACAGACTTGTAATGTTCATCTCCGTATTTTCTATCTGCACATCTGTATAAGATGTCACAGAACCAAAACAAAATCAATAAATAGTGAAATTGTATTCTGAGGCTATGAATCTTAAGGAAATAACACAAAATAGTCTCTTCGAAAATTGTAACCATGTATCTTGATTAGTGCTTTTGTGAGACATTGGAGATCCTACTCTCGCTTACAAATACACGTTTCCTATATTATCATATTTGGTAACAATAAACTGTTTCAAATAAACTATAATTTTCCACAATCAGATCTTACCCCATTGGCAATAATATTCGGGATGGGTTGCGTATTCTGGTACACAGGTCTTCAACAGTGACCTAATGAATGAAATTTGGAAGCCCTATACATAAAAAATAAATTAAAAAATCACTCACTTTTCACTCATTCCATGAAGCACCTAATCACTGAAATTCAAGAACTGATGTCTCCTGTTGAATGGTTGACAATTAGCAATAGCCACTTGAATAATTGAATAAGCTTCTACAGTTACAGGTTTCTAAATATAACCTACCAACAGGAGATATACAGCAGTTACTTAGTACATCTGAGGTACTAGTTCCCCCTCCCTTTACAAAGTAGCGGATTCTTTCCTAATTTTATTATGTTAAATATAGCAGGAGAGAGAGAAAGAGAGAGAGAGAGAGAGAGAGAGAGAGAGAGAGAGAGAGAGAGATTATAAGAGGTCTTGTGAATATATAAGATAATCCAGATAATCTACAGCTACCAGCTACTAGAAGTATATATTAGTGTTCACATCTACATGAAAACCACATCTGTAAAATGTTCAGTGTGGAGATGGACAACAAAACCTACATGTTTTATTTTCCAAAAGGTATTGAACCTCCCATACTCTCTACTATCTTTCAGTACATTCCTTTATGGATTTTCTGAGAGAGCCCACTAATGTTAACCAGTTACCTTCATCATCTGATAGTAGGTATGTACTGGAACTTCTATAAAGAAAGAATAACTAGAAGTATATATTAGTGTTCACATCTACATGAAACCACATTTGTAAAATGTTCAGTGTGGAGATGGACAACAGTACATCCCTTTACGGGTTTTCTGTGAGAGCCCACTAATGTTAAGCAGTTACCTTCATCATCCGATAGTTTGTATGTACTGGAACTACTATAAAGAAAGAGTAATCTAGCACATAATTTTAGGCTTTCACTATCAAAAAGCTTTTCTTTAATGTCACACACAAATGGAAAATGACAAATATTGAGGTACATCCATTACAGTATTTGGATTAAAATAACAGCACTGTATTTGGATGACATTCCCATTTGTATGCATCACTTCTTGTTAATTTCAATTCTGATCGCTACTGTAGTTATCTACACCTGTATCGCACTTCCTAATTGTATAATTATGGACACTGTACCTATTTTCAATGTCAGATCCATACAAGTCATAAGTAGCAGCTAGAGTATATATCAGTACAGAATTTCACATTCTTATTTCAATACAGGGCATGTATTTTTATTATTTTAGATACAGTTTAAACATGAAACTTCATACATTCTTAAATATTAAACTTCATACATTCTTAAATGCCAACACATGAACATGTTTTGCACAATTAATGGAGTGATTAACTGAGGCATTGTAAGAAAATCACATGCATTCTGGGGCTGAAAAGAAATATTTAACATACTAATTATTTTCACATGCTTCTAACAGTGAAGTGTGAGAGAACATTAAACATACACAGGAACAATGCATAAGACTGTATCAGTTCTCTAATAAAAACACTAATATTATGAAAATTTATGCATGAATCTAGACTTTAAGCTTCTGAAGTGCTTTACATCAGAAAATGCTTAGTGGTAAATATTAACATGAATACTGATGCTTAGGGGCATTCATACCAATCTGATAAGCAATACCAGATTTTCAAACCTTAATGTTGTTTAAACACTTTATTGATTACAGGACACTAAAATATCCCTTGACAGTGTACAAAATCTCAGGAAATTAATATCAAGTCATGAAACTTGAACTACTTCAGTCAAATCATTCACTGCCATAAATGAGTAATAACAAAGTAATCTACTCTATTAAAATGAGTAATAACAAAGCACTCTACATTATTACAAATCACACAACAATTTACAAAGTTCCTCATACCCATTTTTTGAAGCTATTTGTGTCAGAGTTTCTTTATTTATATTTTTGCAGTTTTTTATGGCAAGAAATTCGGAATATTGTGTATCCTTCAATTCATTTAACTCTTTTAGCACTGTATTATCCTTTTTCCTTATTCTGGTAAACATGCTTCTAATCAGTTTTAGAGTCTCTGAAACTTCTTTATTTCCTCCTTCTTGGGCGAAATGTAGAGGTGTTTTTTTGCCCGTTTTCGTTTTGGCATTATACACTGCACCATGTTTCAGTAAGGTGCACAGTATTACATGATGCCCAAATTTTGCTGCATAATGTAAAGGAGTAATTCCATTACTGTTGCTGAGATTAATATCAACCCCATTCTTGAGCAAAACATTAACAACGGCTAACTGTCCTTTCCAACATGCATACGTAAGTGGTGTTTCATACTTGATACTTCTGCTGTTGACTGGTGCTCCTTCTTGAACACATTTTTCAATTTCAGCGCAGTTAGCTGTTTTCACTGCTTGAAACAGCTTTCCGATTGTGTGCAATACAGCGCTTATGTTCTCGTTTCTTTGTTTCGCAGCAATCTCTGAAACGGTTAAGTTACCAAACTGAGACAAGGCCTTCGCATCGTAATATGCACCATTCTCTAACAGGCACCGAGCAACTACCGGATCGTTAGCCTTTACAGCTAGGTGCAGAGCTGTTTCATCATTGTTTCGTTTGGCATTTATATCTGCTCCGTTTTCAATGAGAATTTTCACGGTATTTAGTTTCGAATCTCGGCCCTGTGCACGACATTGTTCCGACTTTCGGAGAGAACCCTCTTCTGCTGCTAAATGAAGTGGCGTACAGTTTTTGTTATCAGTTACATTAACTTCGGCTCCTTTAGCCAAAAGATATTTGACTACTTCGGCATGCCGGTAGATTGCTGCGAAATGCAATGCTGTTGTCTGCTCGCAAGTCCTCGCATTAACTTCAGCACCATTGGCGATAAGAATTTTTATAGTATCCAAACAGCCTGTAACAGCTGCACTATGCAATGATGTCCACTTTCGGTCGTCAGTGGCATTGACGTCAGCTTTATTCTCGATCAGGATGTTCGTTATATCAACGGAATCGTACATTGCAGCAAGGTTCAATGGTGTTATTCCAGTCCTGTCCTTTGCATTCACGTTAGCTCCTTTCGCAATCAAAAGTCTGGCGGTTTCTGCTGGGTATCCGCTCTGTGCTGTGTTATGCAAGGGAGTCCTCCATCCCACGTCATCTCTTTCATTCACATCTGCTCCACAGTTAATCAAAAACTGACTTACTGCAGACTGTCTGTTATGTGTGGCAGCATGCAATGGGGTGATGCCTGCCAAATTCTTTGCATTAATCTCAGCCTCGTTCTGGATCAGCAGCTTTGTTATGTTAATATTTCCCTTTTCTGCTGCGAAATGCAATGGTGTCGAACGGTCTGAATTTCTAGCATTTATGACAGCACCCTGTTGTATAAGAAATCTGGCTACGTCTTCAAAATTCTGCGCGGCAGCACAAAATAAAGGGGTATGTTTTTTGTCGTCCTCAGCATTTACGTCTGCATTCGCAGAAACCAACGCTTCCACTATGGGCAAACGGCCGTTCTGTGCTGCAACGTGCAGCGGAAACACTCCGGAGCTACTCTTGGCGTTCACATTAGCGCCGGCATCAATCAAAGTGAGCGCGAGGTTCGGGTTAGCATTTTTAGCTGCTATATGTAACGGCGTCATGCCCCGCTCCAATTTCTTCGACATTGGAGTTGGGACGGACGCCTGTGCATTTACATTACAACCCCGTGTTATAAGTGTTTTAAGAATGTCCAAATGGCCCTGTTCGGCAGCGATATGTATCGGTCGTACCTTGAACAAGTCTGCGGCTTCGACGTCTGCTCCTCTCGCCAACATTTCCATGACACCTTGCAAGTTGCCGGCTTCTACTTCCGCATGGAGGAGTGCTGTCACGATGTCGATCGCGTACATGGTTCACAAAATACGTCGTGGACAAGGGAAAGAGCTTAATCAAACACAACCTTCTCCTGAACAAACTCTTGAAATTTCTACCACAGTCCACCGTCGTATGAAAAGCTGCTTGCGAATCCCTAACACAAGCACTCAAACAAATGAAAATACATCTCTCAGGTACTCCAACATCGGCGACATTAATCCACGTCGGTAGTTCAAAATCAAGAAAAATGTATCTACGAAGTGGTCAAGCTGATACTACCGCAAAATAACACTACAATCATTGCAGAATCTCATTGAAATACTAGCAATACACAACACTTCAAAACTCACACTCCGCTCCTCGAACAGCCCTATTCAAATATGAATAGTACTGCCGACACGTCGAATCCTTCAAAAATGCGTGTACTTGGTGAATCCCCTTCGCGGCGTCAACAGGTACACCAAATTTAACAGACGGACTTTTGCGATTAACAACTACACACGTAATACACCTCCACTATCGCAAAATGCAAAGAAAACTGTAATATCACAAATCCGTATGTGTGTTGTGACAGCAATAGCGAACATTCAAACGTACACTCTGCACTCAATATGTGCACGTAAACTCTCGGAATCTGGCGCCAACTGTCGAGACAAAACTATCGCCTCGGATCCACCCCTGTGCTCGAATCTGCCGACAAACGCCTTGCGTTTTCCCCACCAGATACCGCTCGTGCTGCTTACTCCACAGCTGATTTTAACTGATGCTTATTGACCGGTCCGTTGCCGGTCCACACACAACGATTTGTCTGCGCTCATCACAACTGCGCAGACAAAGTGTAGCATGCGGACCGGAAATTTGCGCATATATGACATGCGCCCAAGTTGGAGGTTATCTGAGAAATCTGTGCACACAAATCACCTCTACGCAAATATATCGCGTTTGGATAGGAGATCGCCGCAATCCTGGCGTGCGAAACGTTTTTGATTCAACTGTTCGTTCTTCAGTCTAGTGAGCAGCGAAGCGGTTAAACACTGTAATTGAGTAGTTATACAAAATAAAAATAAAAACATTCTTTTACCACAGAGAACGCAACGAAGTCTATTCGATCCAGAGACTGGGAACATCAAATATATATGCAAGCTTGTGTTATTTTGAATTTCTCTGATTACTGACCAATCGGGAAACACGGAGAGCCAGTACGAACACGATTGATTGTTTGGCAAACGTCTAATCAAACAATAACGGACCTTCCCGCTTATTTGCTGTACACACACTACGATTTATTTATTTACGTTTAGGTCCAACTGCCAACTGAACCTTCCAACGTTATCCGCTAGGCAATTGTGAGCAGTAATGTTCTTAAAACAGTCCCTTGTGGTACGCCAGACGCTATTTTTACATCGGATCATATCTCTCCGTTCAGAAAGACATACTGGGTACTATTTTCTAGTAATTCTTCAGCCTAGTCACATAGCTGGTCCGATCGTCTGGTAAGCTGGTATTTCGTTCATGAGGTAATTAGGGAATTGTATCGAACGCAAGAGGGGGGTGAGATTGCAAACAGGATAATCCGCCCCCCCCCCCCCCCCCCCGCCACAAACAGGAATCTGGAGTACAGACTTCTTATTCAGTGCAGAAAACTCATACACATCTAGAAATAAGTGTGTAGGTTCCGCTAGAATGTACGTTTAGACAATATGAGCTGAATGAGGCCGACTAGAATGAAAAATACTATGCCTTTAGCAATTGCTACATGACTTACGTTTGGTCCCTACAATGTTCATGTGAAATTGCGCCATTTCCTCTGGCGCACTTAAAGTTTCACTCTGACCTAAAGTCGAGGCAGATGCAGAACACCGCTGGAATGGGGCGCCAAACCTCTCTCTCTCTCTCTCTTATCGACTCTCCCCGTACCTGCTGTTCGGATACAACCCGACGCAAAGACTTCTACAAAGCAGATCGTAGGGCTAACCCCTGAAGAAAAGCGGTCGTGCTTGTTACAAACACAATAAAGCCATTGCAAAAAAAAATCGCCAGTTGTCGGAAAAGTACGATATGTTTCTTAAAACATTAGCTTACACGTTTTTATCTGGTACATAGTCCACACTCTGCGAGACAATTGTCATTTTGAACGAAAGTTCTAATTTATCTAGTTTTTTTAGAAATATTATTCGTTTACAACTCGAGTTAAATTGTTATAGCAGTATTCTGGGTGTTTTAAGGTTTTTTGAGGTGCATAATCAGAGTTTTTATGCTTTACGTAGAAAAAGGCCACTGCCAGCCAGGACGAGCCTCATTCATCGCGCCCATGATTTGAGTACATAAAGTACATCATAACATTATCAACCTTTCAAGGTGTGTCGATGGACCCGTATTTTAGTTCCGACGAAAGCAGCTCCGTTTAATTACATTGTACGCCTATGCGCACTGCATGCCTTTAGTCAACTTGGCAGTCAATGTCGAAGAAGGCAATAACGGAAGACGGCAGGCATTGCACAAAGGAGCGGTTTATTTCCCACCTCCCTTTGTTACGCGGTACAGCAGCGAACTCAGAAACAAGGAAGGAAGAATGAAGCACAAAGGAAGGAAGCATGCGCTCCGTAAAACATATGTTTGTCAGATTCGTTGTTTCCTAATCACTGGATTCGTGAAACAAGCACACAGACGTACCAACACAGTTTGTCAAATTTGACTTCACTCTGAGGCCAACTGCCACGTTGTGTAACGTGTTGCTAAGTGTTTTGACACTGTACGCTATTCAACAGAGGGGTGGAAATGGATAGGTTAAAGTTAGATGTAGTGGGAATTAGTGAAGTTCGGTGGCAGGAGGAACAAGACTTTTGGTCAGGTGACTACAGGGTTATAAACACAAATTCAAATAGGGGTAATGCAGGAGTAGTTTTAATAATGAATAGGAAAATAGGAATGCGGTTAAGCTACTACAAACAGCATAGTGAAAGCATTATTGTGACCAAGATAGATACGAAGCCCACACCTACTACAGTAGTACAACTAGCTCTGCAGATGACGAAGAAATTAAAGAAATGTATGATGAAATAAAAGAAATTATTCAGATAGTGAAGGGAGATGAAAATTTAATAGTCATGGGTGACTGGAATTCGAGTGGAGGAAAAGGGAGAGAAGGAAATGTAGTAAGTTAATATGGATTGGGGCTAAGAAATGAAAGAGGAAGCCGCCTAGTAGAATTTTGTACAGAGCACAACTTAGTCATAGGTAACACTTGGTTTAAGAATCATGAAAGAAGGTTGTATACGTGGAAGAACACTGGAGATACTAAAAGGTATCAGATAGATTATATAATGGTAAGACAGAGGTTTAGGAACCAGGTTTTAAATTGAAAGAAATTTCCAGAGGCAGATGTGGACTCTGACCACAATCTATTGGTTATGACCTGTAGATTAAAACTGAAGAAACTGCAAAAAGGTGGGAATTTAAGGAGATGGGACCTGGTTAAACTGAAAGAACCAGAGGTCGTACAGAGTTTCAGGGAGAGCATAAGGGAACAATTGACAGGAATGGGGGAAAGAAATACAGTAGAAGAACAATGGGTACCTTTGAGGAATGAAGTAGTGAAGGCAGCAAAGGATCGAGTAGGTAAAAAGACGAGGGCTAGTAGAAATCCTTGGGTAACAGAAGAAATATTGAATTTAATTGATGAAAGGAGAAAATATAAAAATGCAATAAATTAACCAGGCAAAAAGGAATACAAACGTCTCAAAAATGATATAGATAGGAAGTGCAAAATGGCTAAGCAGGCAAGGCTAGAGGACAAATGTAAGGATGTAGAGGATTATCTCACTAGGGGTAAGATAGATACTACCTACAGGAAAATTAAAGAGACCTTTGGAGATAAGAGAACCACTTGTATGAACATCAAGAGCTCAGATGGAAACCCAGTTCTAAGCAAAGAAGGGAAAGCAAAAAGGTGGAAGGAGTATATAGAGGGTCTATACAAGGGCGATGTACTTGAGGGCAATATTATGGAAATGGAAGAGGATGTAGACGAAGATGAAATGGGAGATACGATACTGCGTGAAGAGTTTGACAGAGCACTGAAAGACCTGAGTCGAAACAAGGCCCCCGGAGTAGACAACATTCCTTTGGAACTACTGACGGCCTTGGGATAGTCAGTCCTGACAAAACTCTACCATCTGGTGAGCAGAATAGGCGAAATACCATCATACTTCAAGAAGAATATAATAATTCCAATCCCAAAGAAAGCAGGTGTTGACAGATGTGAAAATTACCGAACTAAGAGTTTAATAAGCCATAGCTGCAAAATACTAACACGAATTCTTTACAGGCGAATGGAAAAACTAGTAGAAGCCAACCTCGGGGAAGATCAGTTTGGATTCCGTAGAAATACTGGAACACGTGAGGCAATACTGACCTTACGACTTATCTTAGAAGAAAGATTAAGGAAAGACAAACCTACGTTTCTAGCATTTGTAGACTTAAGAGAAAGCTTTTGACAATGTTGATTTGAATACTCTCTTTCAAATTCTAAAGGTGGAAGGGGTAAAATACGGGGAGCGAAAGGCTATTTACAGTTTGTACAGAAACCAGATGGCAGTTATAAGAGTCGAGGGACATGAAAGGGAAGCAGTGCTTGGGAAGGCAGTGAGACAGGGTTGTAGCCTCTCACCGATGTTATTCAATCATTATATTGAGCAAGCAGTAAGGGAAACAAAAGAAAAATTCGGAGTAGGTATTCAAATTCATGGAGAAGAAATAAAAAGTTTGAGGTTCGCCGATGACATTGTAATTCTGTCAGAGACAGCAAAGGACTTGGAAGACCAGTTGAATGGAATGGACAGTGTCTTGAGAGGAGTATATAAGATGAACATCAACAAAAGCAAAACGAGGATAATGGAATGTAGTCGAATTAAGTCGGGTGATGCTGAGGGAATTAGATTAGGAAATGAGGCACTTAAAGTAGTAAAGGAGTTTTGCTATTTGTGGAGCAAAATAACTGATGATGGTCGAAGTAGAGAGGATATAAAATGTAGACTGGCAATGGCAAGGAAAGCGTTTCTGAAGAAGAGAAATTTGTTAACATCGGGTATAGATTTAAGTGTCAGGAAGTCGTTTCTGAAAGTATTTGTATGGAGTGTAACCATGTATGGAAGTGAAACATGGACGATAAATAGTTTGGACAAGAAGAGAATAGAAGCTTTCGAAATGTGGTGCTAGAGAAGAATGCTGAAGATTAGATCGGTAGATCGCACAACTAATGAGGAAGTATTGAATAGAATTGGGGAGGAGAGAAGTTTGTGGCACAACTTGACCAGAAGAAGGGATCGGTTGGTACGACATGTTCTGAGGCATCAAGGGATCACCAATTTAGTATTGGAGGGTAGCGTGGAGGGTAAAAATCGTAGAGGGAAACCAAGAGACGAATACACCAAGCATATTCAGAAGGATGTAGGTTGCAGTAGGTACAGGGATATGAAGAAGCTTGCACAGGATAGAGTAGCATGGAGAGCTGTAACAAACCAGTCTCGGCTGAAGACCACAACAACAACAACAACAACACGCTATTCATACTATGGGCGGCAATTGATCATCGGTCTTAGCACACGTTCACGGCCTTTGTCACGCCATTGCAAGTAGGCCCAAACTCTGTCAATTTAGTTTAATTTGTGTTGAGGTCTTATGGGACCAAACTGCTGAGGTCATGGGTCCCTAAGCTTACGCACTACTTAAACTAACTTTAACTTACGTTAAGGACAACCCACACACCCAACCTCCGACGGGGGAAGCCACGCGGACCGTGACAAGGCGTTCTACACCGCGTGGCCCCAAATTATGTATTAAATATTTACCGTTAATGAAAGTTTAAAGAGGTTCTAAAGCAAGGTTACACAACTCACAAGTAGTCTAGGGCCAAATCAAAACTAGCAACTAAATCACAGGCCACAGCATCAACAATGTTGGATGTAATCTTTGAAATCAATGAAAATTGTTCATTATTCCAATAATTAATTATTATTTTATCATATGTCTTCGTTGGACTGTGACAAAGAAATAGCCGACATGCCGTACAGATATATAAACTTGGTGAAATCAAACAAAATTTATTTTTAAACTCATGAATAAATACATTGTTTTCAAAATATTTTTATTAAAAGACGCATTTAATAACGGCGAGGAATACATATTTTTATAGGATACAAGCATGAGAAACGGCTACTTATGAAAACAGTATAAAAATATACTAAACTGAAACAAAGCTTTAATGTGAGACGTTGCATCTCACGTCAGCTGACAAGTTTTTCAAAGTAATTTCTAAGATTTTCCCGGCGTTTTGTTGACATCTCGTAAAAACGGGTGTACTGCCGGTGGTCCGCGTCTTCCCAACACGATATTTCGACGTCGTAACTCGGCGTCTTAATCAGGTGTTCCCTGACTGATTCGTGGGCTGACCTCGTCCCGTATTTATGCCTGGGCGGTGTGTGGTGCTCCCTATGCCGTCCGCGCCCCCTGTGGCCATTTCTATCGGTGGTATCAGTCTCTAGGCGCTTCCTCTTCGGTCCACGCCCGTTGCGGCTCTCTTCTGAGGTAGCGGAAGTCCCAAGGCCTATTGTTGGCGGCGTCCCGTAGGTCCTTGTTCGCCTTGGGGATTGCCACCACCTCTGCATGTTTCCATACAGAGGGGTAGACCCCAGAGCGAAGGACCTGGTTGAAGATGCCCGCCAGGAATGGGTGTGCACCCGCCGGCAGGCTCTTCAGCAGATAGTTGGTGACGCCGTCAGCCCCGCCAGCCTTCTTGGTGTTGAGTGCCGTTATGTGCGCGGCCACCTCCTCGTCGGTGATGGGGGCCAATCAGCCTGCTGCCGGCTCTCTCGAAGGTGTTCGAGCGCCTGTACGCCAGACGCCTGCTCCGCCACGTGACAGCAGAAGGCATCATACCCGACGAGCAGTTCGGCTTTAAGAGGGGCCATTCCACCGTCCACCAGCTGATGCGGCTGGTAGAAGAAGCCATGCGCGCCTTGGAGACTCGGGAATACCTTGGGGCGGTGTTCCTCGACGTCTCTAGGGCATTCGACTCCGTGTGGCACGACGGCCTCGTGTACAAACTTTTTGTGCACGGGGTACCGACGTCACACGGAGTCCTCCTCCGGTCATACCTAGCCGAGCGGTCCTTCCATGTCAGGCTGGACGACGGGTCATCCACCCATCGATACATCCGTGCTGGAGTGCCGCAGGGGTCCGTTCTTGGGCCCCTACTGTACTCCCTATACACCGCCAACGCCCCGCGCGTGACGCCGGTGAATTTGGCACTATATGCTGACGACACTGCGCTGTTCGTGCGGAGCATGAAGGCGGTCGAGATGCGCCGTCTTCTTCAACGAAGTTGCGAGGCCCTTGGCGCCTGGTCGACCAAGTGGCGCCTCAAGCAAAATGTGGCGAAGAGCCAGGCGGTGGTGTTCACGAGACGACCACTGCCGTCCGATCTTCCGCCAGTCACCGTCATGGGCAGCCCCGTCCCATGGAGCAAGACTGGCCGCTACCTGGGTGTAACATTGGACCACAAGCTGACATGGAAGGCGCACATCGAGGACGTCAGGGGCAGAGCAATAGGGCGCCTACGCGTCCTGTACCCTCTGGTCAATCCCTCGTCTGCGCTGCCGCCTCACCACGGCATCACGCTGTACCTGGCGTTGGTACGTCCAGTGCTGGAATACACGGCTGTATTGTGGGGCAACGCGGCCGAAACACACATCAGCAAGCTGCAGAGGGCGCAGAACAGGGCGCTCAAGCTCGCTCTGCGCCTGCCGAGGCTATACTCGACCGCTCGGCTACACGAGCAGACCGGAATACCCCTCCTCCGCGACCGCTTCAAGCAATCGGCGCGGGCCTTCTATGAGCGGGCCGAACGGTCCGACAACCGGCTCATCAGGGATCTGGGCCATCCTGCACACCACAGGCCAACAACACGCTGGCCTGACCTGCTGCGCGAGTGAAAACTTCCGCAATAGAGACAGGACATCCCCATCCAGAAAAAAAAAGGAAACAAACCAGAGGCCAATCCACGAAGAGAGGTAGTCCCTCCGAAATGTAAGGTTTACGCAGGAATAGCAGTTGACTGCTTAGCCTGCTCCTGCACGGGACAGGGCAGACCCGTAAGGTAGAAGAGTGAGTGAGTGAGTGAGTGAGGACGTCCCAAGGCAGACCAGAATCCCCCTCCTCCGCGACCGCTTCAAGCAATCGGCGCGGGCCTTCTATGAGCGGGCCGAACGGTCCGACAACCGGCTCATCAGGGATCTGGGCCATCCTGCACACCACAGGCCAACAACACGCTGGCCTGACCTGCTGCGGGAGTGAAAACTTCCGCAATAGAGACAGGACATCCCCATCCAGAAAAAAAAGGAAACAAACCAGAGGCCAATCCAAGAAGAGAGGTAGTCCCTCTGAAATGTAAGGTTTACGCAGGAATAGCAGTTGACTGCTTAGCCTGCTCCTGCACGGGTCAGGGCAGACCCGTAAGGTAGAAGAGTGAGTGAGTGAGTGAGTGAGGACGTCCCAAGGCAGACCGGAATCCCCCTCCTCCGCGACCGCTTCAAGCAATCGGCGCGGGCCTTCTATGAGCGGGCCGAACGGTCCGACAACCGGCTCATCAGGGATCTGGGCCATCCTGCACACCACAGGCCAACAACACGCTGGCCTGACCTGCTGCGGGAGTGAAAACTTCCGCAACAGAGACAGGGCATACGAAATATAAGGTTTACGCAGGAATAGCAGTTGACTGCTTAGCCTGCTCCTGCACGGGTCAGGGCAGACCCGTAAGGTAGAAGAGTGAGTGAGTGAGTGAGTGAGGACGTCCCAAGGCAGACCGGAATCCCCCTCCTCCGCGACCGCTTCAAGCAATCGGCGCGGGCCTTCTATGAGCGGGCCGAACTGTCCGACAACCGGCTCATCAGGGATCTTGGCCATCCTGCACACCACAGGCCAACAACACGCTGGCCTGACCTGCTGCGGGAGTGAAAAATTCCGCAATAGAGACAGGACATCCCCATCCAGAAAAAAAAGGAAACAAACCAGAGGCCAATCCACGAAGAGAGGTAGTCCCACGAAATGTAAGGTTTACGCAGGAATAGCAGTCGACTGCTTAGCCTGCTCCTGCACGGGTCAGGGCAGACCCGTAAGGTAGAAGAGTGAGTGAGTGAGTGAGTGAGGACGTCCCTCCGCTTTTTGACAACGCAAATCTCGTGTTCTTCAAATAATTTATCAACGCAGCGAAAAATATCCTTGCCAGCAAAGCATGTTTCTCTGAAGAAATTATTTTGCAAGTATGAAAATGTATAGGCCATGTCCCCTTTCCGTAATCGGTTTTTGAAGTGTGGAAGTTTCATTTTGGAAGCACATACAGCTGCCAATGAATTTACCTGTAGTTTTGATTCCAGCTCCTTTAAGTGGGCCGTCATATCACTGAGAAAACATGTCACTGGCCCAATCTTCATTTTTCAGTTCAGGAAGGTCATCTGCATCGTTTTTCATAAATTCTACCATTTCCTCTATCAGAGAGAAAGAGCACTGTAATACTTTCCCATGACTTAGCCAACTAATGTCCGTATAATACAAATAAATCACGAATTTCTTGCTCACTGTTTATTCAAGAAATCCACGATATGTTCATTTTTAAGCCCTCTTGATCGGATGTAGTTTATAACAGAAACATGATATAGTCGTACCCCAGAATTTTGCTACATAACACTTATTGATGAACAATATAGTGGAATTTGTTTATTGTTTATCCGGCTTCTTCTTCCAATGGTGATATTGCATATAACGTCTCCAGATTAAGACATTAAAGACTGTGTGATTTTTGTAACTTTTTTAGTAAAATGTCTGAAGTGTACAGTAATTATTTTTCATCAAAGACATAGTCTGAACAATATAGCTACTATCCCTGACAACTGCAATTGTAGATAATAGTATCTTTTCTTGTTTTATAAAAAAGCGCTCGCAATAGCCGCTAAGTCTTCTGTCCGTCTTACTTCCGTTTCCCTTGTTTTTGGAGAATGGGTCATTTACGTTGAGGAAGTGTGTATGCTGTAATTGTTAATATATGTATGAAATGTTAGCCTTGTAACTATTGAAAGTAAACTTCCGATCCCTCATGTCAATGTTTTGAACATTTAAACAATTTCTAGCAATTTGTAGCTGCTGCACCGCCAGGAAACAGAACGTCGCGTGTCAACAATCAGCCGCCATTACAAGGCACATTCAAATGTTACAAAAAATTTCATGTGTTTCCCCACAGCTGCAGCCACACAGAAGTTTAAAGTTTTTCATTTAATAATAGCTTGCATAGCAGAGAGCTTGTTTTATTACAGTGTCAGTATTTACAATATTTTAGATCCAAGTTATATACAGCAGCTTCGGCCTTGACTACGAACGAAAGAATCTCAAAATATAGACTATAAATTTAAACGCTTCTTACGATAAAAGTGAAGCCACCAACATAAAGTAAATGCAAAATCAGTATTCTATTCTCTTTACATATTCTTATTTCATTGGCTTGCTTACGGAAGTCTGACCTCTAACGTATGCAAATTTACGTCCTTTATAACCAGGCTTGGTATCGGAATATCAATTAACAGACCCGTAAGCAAGAATAAAATGAAATCACTGGCACCCTTTTACGTGGAGCCAGAACAATTGATACGGAAATATTAACACATACAGGGTGGTACATTGATAGTGACCGGGCCAAATATCTCACGAAATAAGAATCAAACGAAAAACTACAAAGAACGAAACTCGTGTAGCTTGAAGGGGGAAACCAGATGACGCTATGGTTGGACCGCTAGATGGCGCTGCCATAGGTCAAACGGATATCAACTGCGTTTTTTTTAAATAGGAACCCGCATATTTTATTACATATTCGTGTAATACGTAAAGAAATATGAATGTTTTAATTGGACCACTTTTTTCGCTTTGTGATAGATGGCGCTGTAATAGTCACAAGCGTATAAGTACGTGGTATCACGTAACATTCCGCCAGTGCGGACGGTATTTGCTTCATGATACATTACCCATGTTCAAATGGACCGTTTACTAATTGCGGAAAAGGTCGTTATCATGTTGATGTATGGCTACTGTGTTCAAAATGCCCAACGGGCGTGTGCTATGTATGCTGCTCGGTATCCTGGACGACATCATCCAAGTGTCCGGACCGTTCGCCGGATAGTTACGTAATTTAAGGAAATAGGGTTCAGTCACATGTAGAACATCAACCATGGCCTGCAAAAAGTGATGATGCTGAAGTAGGTGTTTTAGCTGCTGTCACGGCTAATCCGCACATCAGTAGCTGACAAATTGCGCGAGAATCGCGAATCTCAAAAAAGTAGGTGTTGAGAATGCTACATCAACGTCGATTGTACCCGTACCATATTTCTATGCACTATGAATTAATTACATGGCGACGACTTTGAACGTCGTGTACAGTTCTGGCACTGTGCATAAGAGAAATTACGGGACGATGACAGATTTTTTGCACCCATTCTATTTAGCGACGAAGCGTCATTCACCAACAGTGGTAACGTAAGCCGGCATAATATGCACTGTTGGGCAACGGAAAATCCACGATGGCTGCGAAAAGTGGAATGGTGCGGCATTATGGGAGGAAGGACAATTGGCCCCCATTTTAATGGTGCAATGCATGCTGCTTTCCTACGTAATGTTCTACCGATGTTACTACAAGATGTTGCACTGCATGACAGAATGGGGATGTACTTCCGACATGATGGATGTCCGGCACATAGCTCGCGTGCGGTTGAAGCGGTATTGAATAGCATATTTCATGACAGGTGGATTGGACGTCGAAGCACCATGCCATGGCCCGCACGTTCACCAGATCTGACGTCCCCGGATTTCTTTCTGTGGGGAAAGTTGAAAGATATTTGCTATCGTGATCCACTGACAACATGTGCCAGCGCATTTTCAGTGTACGTGCGAACATTACGGAAGGCGAACTACTCGCTGTTGAGAGGAATGTCGTTACACGTACTGCCAAATGCATTGAGGTTGACGGACATCATTTTGAGCATTTATTGCATTAATTTGGTATTTACAAGTAATCACGCTGTAACAGCATGCGTTCTCAGAAAAGATAAGTTCACAAAGGTACATGTATCACGTTGGAACAACCAAAATAAAATGTTCAAACGTACCTACGTTCTGTATTATAATTTTAAAAACCTACCTGTTACCAATTGTTCGTCTGAAATTGTGAGCCATATGTTTGTGACTATTACAGCACCATCTATCACAAAGCGAAAAATGTGGTCCAGCTGAAACATTCATATTTCTTTACGTACTACACAAATAAGTAATCAAATATAGGGGTTACTATTTAAAAAAACGCAATTGACATACGTTTGGCCTATGACAGTGCCATCTAGCTGGCCAACCAAATAGCCATCTGGTTTCCCCCTTCAAGCTAGACAAGTTTTGTTCTTTGTAGTTTTTCCGTTTGACGCTTATTTCGTGAGATATTTGGCCCGGTCACGATCAATGGACTACCCTGTATAGACGTATAAATATATTTATGTGTATGTTGTGTGTGATTATCTAATCTAATATTATTGAAGAACTGAATAAAGTATCTTACTAGCCCTTTAGCCTACCCTTCAACGGTCCCAACGTACCCTCCAAAGCCACTTTGACCAATTCACCGCTTGGTGCAACCAGTGGTTTTTCCGTGTTAATCCCTCCAAGACCCAGGAGATCATCATAGGCCGCACCACCCGCTTCTTCCGCCTCCACGATTTCTACCTCACCATTTATGGCCGTCCTATCCACCTCACTCCTACCCTCAAATACCTTGGCCTCACACTCGACCGCCACCTCACCTGGACTCCCCATCTCCTTGCCATCCAACACAAAGCTCACAACCGCCTCTGCCTCCTGAAACTCCTGTTCGGCTGGATGTGGGGTCTGCACCCTTCCACCATCCTTCACACCTACAAATCCTCTTTTCTTCCCCATCCTCTGTTATGCCAGCATAGCTTGGATTTCCGCCCCTCCCCGGTTCTCCAAATCCTCGAACGCCATGCGCTCTGCCTCGCCTTCTGCATCCACCTTTCGTCCCCCACGCGCATCCTCTATGACCTCCTAACCTTCCCCCACCTTTTCCTTTTCCTTGAACACATCCATACACTATATATTGTCCGCCGCCTTGATCCCCCTCACCCCCTGGTGTCTCCCTTCCTCTCCACCCCCAACCGGTTACCGCGCCTTTACCATTGTCTCCCACCCTCTTTCCATCTCCACATCCTCCATCTCCTCTCCCAACGCAACTTCCACCATCTACCACTCCCGGATGATGAGCTTCGCCCTGACATCTACCCTTCCTACCAACTCTAACCCCTTCTTCCTGCCTCCTCCTCTGGCTCCCTCTCCTCCCCCTCCCTCCTCCTGAGCGGCTTCCCCCTCCTACTCCCCCTCCATCTCTTGTGCCTCCTTTCAGTGTCTCTGTGCTCCCTCCTGCCCTGTCTTCCCTCTTTATCTCCCGCCCCACGTCTCTCCTGCCTCTTCATGTACCCACTGATGCCCCTCCTCTCTTTATCCCGTTGCTTCCCCTGCTGCCCCATGCTCTCCCCTCCTTTTCCATCCTCTCTGCCCTTTCCCTCGGCAGGTCCCGCCTAGCAGTTTTTTTCTTCATCGTGTGTGCTACAAGTGGGTTTTGAGTGTGTTGTTCCGGAGTGTTTTTACTACTATGGCCGACTTTTAACGTGTGTATATTCATTTAGTGTCTTCTCTGAGTCTTGAAGACTCACCAACTGTGTTTTTTAACTTTCTGGTGACTTTTAACTGTCCTCCATGAACGTCTCCGTGTTAGTCTATTTTTTACCTCCATTTTCTGCCATTATTCTGTTTTAAGTTCCCCTTTCTCGCCTTATGTATGTAACATTTTATTCTTAGTTTAAGCTGTTATGTCACTCGGCTGAAGAGCGGCGGATTGTGCTGCTCACAGCCCTCCCATGCCCATATGGGTCAGGGGAATGAAATCACAATAAAAAAAAGTGCCTTGAGATGAGAAATACGAAATATTTTACAGATGAAATCGAATAAAGAAACGCATAAGGTAAGGAGCTCTGTTTTCGAAGGATTTTTTTCCAGATATATAGTACAGTAGATGGTTTAATGGTGCAATGGTGTGCAGTAATACTTCAAAGGGATTTTGCACCGAAAGTACTAAGTAATTAAATAAATAGTTGAATTTTTCCCAACAACTAGTGGATTCTTTTTTTTTTTTTAACATAGTCGTGCATATCAGATGTTGAATTTTTGTGTTACTGGTCGCTGATTCTGTTTTATTGCAAGTCTGCAAGTGATTATATGTATGTAACTCTTGTGAAATTATACTGTAATTTTTGATCAGTTATGGTCAAGGTTTAAAGGAATATAAATTCACAGTGTAGCTCAGATTTCGTGATGCGCGAAAACATGCAAGAAATAAGCAATGTAGGACACGAAAGTGTACTCACTACAGCAACTATCACTATGCAGAGTACTAGTGACGATAATCAGTTACAACCCACTCTACCGAAGACTAGGCAGGACGTAGATCAAACAGATCAGTCAGCACATACACCAATGAGTAGCAGGCTCGAAGTAGATGAAACGACAGCGGCACCGGTGTGTTCACCACTGCCAAATTATTCTGCTGGATTTTTGCGAAAGCTTGAAGAATGAGACAGACTATTAAAACAAAAATTAATAGAGAGAGAGAGAGAGAAAATGAAAGAGCCGATAGCGAGAAGGAAAGAGCTGGCTTATTAGAACAAAAATTAGCAGGAGAGAAAAAGAAAGAGCCGGAAGAGAAAAGGAACGAGGGGGTGAAAGAGACCGGCGACAAGCCGAAAGAAATACGAAACTTGCCGAAAAGATTAACAAGCAGTTCCAAAAATTTCAATCGGAGGTATCTGAAATGAAAAAGGCGTATGGCGAGTTACCAAATTTGGCCAATAAGCTTGTGAGTGATTTACAAAATTTGCAGATTGCCCATGTGCAAAAGGCAACCACTGAACATCACCTTACTGAACAAGCAAAGATGGTAGAAAAGAAAATTAATGACTGGTTAATGGCAAAGGATATCGAAATTGCGAAAAGACTAACAATAAGGTAAAACATGCTATACAGCAAGCAAGTAATGGTATAGCTTTCAGTAACAACAATGAAGTTGAAATAAATAAAACCGATTTAG
This sequence comes from Schistocerca gregaria, assembly GCF_023897955.1. Classification (NCBI taxonomy): domain Eukaryota; kingdom Metazoa; phylum Arthropoda; class Insecta; order Orthoptera; family Acrididae; genus Schistocerca; species Schistocerca gregaria. The sequence goes on from NC_064921.1 coordinate 122,337,602, forward strand.
GACATACTAACGACAAACTTAAGGATGAGCTACCACGCTAACAACGTGAAGTGCCACAGCATGTTTCCGATTTGGAACGCGAAAGCTCGTTTATCAAGAAACCTGAAAGTAGCACTGCACATGGTAGAAACATTTACAGCTATGCAGCAAGCATTTTTGGAGCTCACGAACCACCATATGCATATAATACGGGGAGTTTTAGTCAGCGAAGACAACCGCAGATAAATGGTAATATTATGGGGGCAGCTCCGTCTGTATCTAGTATCATGACAGAAGCAAGCCTCATAAAACAGAAAATTTCGGACCTTCAATGCAGAAAAGAAGTCTGTCCACCCTGTTATATTTATCAAAGGGTTTAGGAATATACCATTTGAAGCTTGCCTAGAGAAACAAAAATAACCAGTTCATTGTTTCCCGCATACAAGGCGATGCTGCACTATGGGAAAACGAGATGATAGATAGGTGTCACACTGCTGACCAATTTGAAAGAGCATTTTTAACGAAGTGCTGGTCGCCTTCAATACAAGAATGACTTAGAATGGAAGTCTACAAAGCCCCGAGACATATATTCCCAAACAGGGAACATCACGAAAGTAGTTTGAGAAATATACAAATAAGACCAGGTACTGGGACGAACTAATTTCGAATCGAGATATGATTAGGATACTGAAATTAAGACTACCGAGTCACGTCAAATATAAATTAATAAATGTGTCGCAAGATGATCCAGGAAAGTATCTTTCAGTGTTAGACGCCACTGACCTGGCACAGGATGGCACGCAAGCGAGCAGAGATCACAGGAATAATTAATCGTCTCCGTGCAAACATGAAAGCCGAAATGCTCATTCCAACAAAGGAAATGGTAATGGGAGGATGTATGAGCAACAATAAGGTAATGGTCACATGCTGTTTAACAGAAAACGGCGCTATAATGACAGATTTAATCCAGGCCATAACATCAATAACAATAATTATCCAGTATAGTGAAACCAGGGCACAGGACCATCATCACATGATAATAAACCTGCGTATCGAAATGACAGCAAAAACTCAGGACAGAATGTAAACCTCAAGCAACAAGCCTGGCCTGATCCGAATCATAACGTAAGAATTGTTGAGGTGAAGAACGAAAGCTGTTGGGGCCGCTCGCGGCCGTCGAACTACACAATCGACAGCAATACGCTCCCCACTGTTGGCCGACTGGCAGAGAGGGGGCACATGTCATGGCAAAAACACAAATACAGAAATCCTGAGGTACAAGGATGTCGATGTGCAGAAAGATCTACTAATGGAAACACATAGGTACAAGAGCACCGAAGCTGAGATAGTGCAGGCAATAGTCAAAGCACGTATGTGTAGCATACTTGCGGACGCATATTTTAACAGAGGAGCAACAGCCAGTGTCCTGAGCTGTGATTTGTTTAAGGCTGTAAGCAATGCACAAAAACTGCCCACGTATCCAGAGCTGAACTGTACAGTGACTGGGGCCATTGGTACACAGGCACCAGCTATTAAATACCAGGTGCAAGTAGACCACTCGAACGGAGAATTCAGCACTGTGAATGAAGGTCCGGGAACTGTTCTGGATTTCGTGCGAACCAATAAGATACACGGGAAGGAATGTCAAAGTATCCAAGTAAAGTGCAGGGGCTGCAAATACTAAAGATTGGCAGCGATTTAACTGGCCAGGAATTTTATTTCTCGGGCACTATGGAAGATGCTGCTCTTCATAGAATAAATTTGATCAACACCAAGGTGCAAGAAGAAAGAATCGGATTATTTGGGTCTGGAACAACAAAAGCAATTGACTCAGCAATTATTTAGATGTTTCTTTTCGGTGAAACCACGTACAATTAAAGGTTACGTCTACACTATTACGGTGGTGCCTCACAAAACATTTTGTCACGTAACTTACTTCGTTCCGTGGACATAGAAGACGCAGTTACCAAAGAAATAAGAAAAGTAATGCAATGGAGCTCAATAGAACCAGCTTTATTGCCATATGGCAATCCATTAGCCGCTGTAGCAAAGTCGGGCGAAAGCCGGCCGCGGTGGTCTAGCGGTTCTAGGCGCGCAATCCGGAACCGCGCGACTGCTGCGGTCGCAGGTTCGAATCCTGCCTCGGGCATGGATGTGTGTGATGTCCTTAGGTTAGTTAGGTTTAAGTAGTTCTAAGTTCTAGGGGACTGATGACCACAGTAGTTAAGTCCCATAGTGCTCAGAGCCATTTGAACCACTTTTTTTTTCGGGGGAAAAACTTACGTTGGTGTTGGACGCCAGAAACATTAACAAGATTATTGTACCTGTACGTACAAGGCCCGAGAGTTTGGAAGAGCAGATACAGAAATTCTATGGAGTTAAGTATCTAACCACGATTCGTTTACATTTTTGACTGTAGTTGTAACTTCTCATTGATTATTGCATAAATTCATGAACTATTTTGTGCCAATTATCTAGCGTATTTGTGCAGATAAGTTTGCACTGGGCAGTTGTGCTAAGCCCTAATCATTTATAAAGAGTTAATCGCATATTGCCTTGGAGAGTAGTAGTTACTATTGAGGATTAATAAGTCGATGACAAAAGGGACCTTATGTTTGTAATGAAATTTCTTTGGTTATTATTTCCATTTCAAATGTAATTTTAGCTTTTTAAAACAGTGATATAGAAGCCGTGTCAGATTTTCATTACTTGTAGTTATATTTATGTTGCAATCATGCTAACGAAAACAGAAAGAGACTTTAATGAGATCAGTGGAGGAAATAATCATGTCTCTAAAGCAGTGAAAATGGCAAACATCATGAATCATCTGTGTTGCTGAAATAGTAAAACATGTAGGGTCACCCGTTTTAGTTGTGTCATGCCATTTGAGCACATGTTCTTGTTAAGTTTCTAAATTTAACTTAGCGACAGAATCTGCGGTTCGCTACTTGAGTACAAATCAAGAATATGCTTGGCGGTCCTATAAAGATAAATGTAATTATAAAAATGTGACTTGGTTTGAAAATAAGCAGGAAATATTGTAAAGTCAGGCCAGAGCCTTGTTAACAGTCTTTTAATCAATTGATCACAAGTCCCTCTTGATATGGGGTGCTATAAGTAACAACAAGTAAATACAAATAAATATGTACCTAGATGTTCACTCACAAGATATACAAAAAAATGTGAACTGTGGCACAGAAAGGAACATAACGTTTCAAAGTAATTGCAGCCAAATCTGCTAAGCTGACACGAACTTTAAAACGAAGCATGTTGGTGAAAGCAATTAAAATGTGATCATTTGTGGTAACGATGACTGTGAATTAACTATGGTTAATGACAAGGAAGTGTAATATTGAACGTTGGCCGTACTATGTACAAACTGCGGCAAGACGTCAGTATGCACAAGAAAACGCGAGAGTTAACATGTTGATAGTGTAGAAACAAAAGATTGAAGTCAATGTGTTTGGAATGGACGCGAGTTGCAACCATCAACAATGTTACTTTCTGCTTCGCTGCAGACTGAGACTGAAATGCATGGCGAGCGGGTGCATGTGAAATGTTTGTAGAACCGTGTGTCGTAAGCAAACTGTGAACGTAGATGATTGCTTTTTAAGTGCCTATGTAGTGACGTCATCATAATTTCACATACCTTACGAATTAATAATTGTTTTACAAATTGTCTATGTACCGTTTGTGAACTGACTTACGTCGTACGAATTAAAGGAATCATACTTCGGAAAATGAAGACACTAAATGCTCACGCAAGTGTAGTGTAAGAGAGAGTGACGGAAACTGCATGTGCGGAACAATGAATAGTAGATGAATCAAATTCCGCCCTTCAACAAAATAACATCTGAGCGAAGTCAGAATTCTATACCACGTTTTAAGTTAATTTTCACGAACCCGTACCGAATCGATCTGACGTGGTGAGCATCGAAGCGTAGGACGTGGGCCTACACGATTCCGACCGGCGACTTTCCAGACCAGCAGCAGCATATATGCGGGTTCTGACTTCGAGACTTGAATGGGGTTTCCAGATGATGCACCGCCACCTTAGTCAGCGTAGACTTATGACGACGTACGGCGACAACGGCGACGCATCAAGACAACGACATTCAAGAAAATACTTAAATACATACAGAAAATAAGAGACTTTCACCACGCAACAAATTTTGGAAACAAATAATAACGGTAACAAAAAAAACTTTAAATTGAAAATATAGCGATCACATATGTGCCCAGAGTAACAAATTTTGAACAAACTGCCAACAGAAAACAAAAACCGAACTATAGAAAAAATTGAACCTTAACACTGCCAATTGAAAAACTTTTGTCATGTGCCATGTAATGTCATGTGATGTGGAGATGATATCCTTTGCATTATTCATTGTAGTATTTTCAGTTCTGTTTCTGTAAAGCTGTTTTAATTTCGCGTTTACATATGGGAAACAAAAGCAAAAAGTGAAAGAAATGAGTGGTTTTGTCTGTCTGCTCTACGGAGATTTTCTGGGGCTATCCTGTCGGTCCGCTTCGAAATGGATGAGCATCCAACGAAAATTATTCCCCAGCATACAATAACCTACAGATTATATTCAACTGAACAAACAATTATGTAGAAATATTTGATGTTTTTAGTCATTGTGACTATGTAACACTAATGAAATGAAGTCGAGATTCAAAGACACTATCAATACAAATACGTTTCTGAAGGTGTGTACGAACATTGTAGTGTATGTGAATCTTCGAATTAAGGGGCTATCCTGGCCAATAAATTCATTTCATTTCGAACTTGTGAACAAGAACTCATACTATTTGTGTAATAAAGTGACACTGAACGCTTAAGTGGATTGCCACTCACAAACTGTGACATGAGTGCTCCTGGCATTCTACCAACGCGACATGGCATGGTCTCGACTAATGTCTGAAGTAGTGCTGGAGGGAACTAACACCATGAATCCTGCAGGGCTGTCCATAAATCCGCAGAGTTCAAGGGGATGGAGGTATCTTCTGAACAGCACGTTGCAAGGCATCCAAGATCTGCTCATGTCTGAGGAGTTTGGAGGCCAGCGGAAGTGTTTAAGCTCAGAAGAGTGTTCGTAGAGTCACTCTGTAGCATTTCTGGACGTGTGGGGTGTCACATTGTCCTGTTGGAATTGCCCAAGTCCGTCGGAATGCACAATGACATGAATGGATGAAGGTGATCAGACAGAACGCTTACGTACATGTCAACTGTCAGAGCCGTATCTAGACATATCAGAGGTTCCATATCACTCCAATCAACCTCCACCAGCTTGAATAGTCCCCAGCTGATATGCCAGGGTCCATGGATTCATGAGGTTGTCTCCACACCCGACCATGTCCATCCGCTCGATACAATTTGAAACGAGAGTCGTCCGACCAGGCAACATGTTTCCAGTCATCAACACTCCAAATGTCGGTGTTGACGGGTTTAGGTGAAGCGTAAAGCTTTGTGTCGTGCTGTTATTAAGGGTACACATGTGGGCCTTCGGCTCTGAAAGCCCATATCGATGATGTTTCGTTGAATGGTTCGCACGCTAACACGTCTTAGTGGGTCTGCGTTGAAATCTGCAGCAATTTGCAGAATGTCTACTGGAGTCTGACTTCTTATTATATGTGAGTTTACACAAATTATGGGCAGGCTTGGTGTCAAAATATCAGTTAATGGACCCGTAAGCAAGAATAAATAAAAGATGCACCAAGCTTCGTTCCAAACATAGAAGGTGCTCCATCGATACAAATGGCCATAGTGCATTCAAAAGTCAAACTCACATCTTCGTGACACATTTTTTCACTTCGTTAGAGATTTCTCCATCGTCATGGGACACAATCCTGCCAGTTCTTCTATGACTTTTAAATTGTTGTTAACACCACCAATGAAAACTAAAAGCTGTGCAGTTACTACAGTCCGTGGATAATGAGTAGTACTTGAATTCTAAAGGTTTCTTTTTTAACTCATCATGAAGGTAGGTATAGATATCGTACGGTATTCTTTGAACTGTCATCCTGGACCAACTCATGCTTTCAATCATTTGATTTTTTTCTATACATAGTTCTGATACGACAATCATAGTGCACTTTTTTGCGAAATCACCTTCTGTGAAAGGTTTTCCAGCAGCAGTAAATTCTTTAGAAATTACGAAATCTACTTTTTAGCCAGTTTACGGACTATATGTCCACAGCATTTCCTATCCAGTTCTCCTACGTGAGTAAACAAAATAACTTCAATTAACTTGTGCTGATATAGTGTAGTTACTTCTAGTTTATTAAATGAGTACTTATTTGACGTTGTTAAGTGAATTATTATGTAAAAACGCTCGAAATCTGGAACTTTCAACTGTCTACCACTGTGAAGATGTTGCTCCAAGTGTAACACGCTGTCAGTATGTATTCCACTATTTCTGTTCCATTGTCTGCCGTACCAGTGATTGGATTTCTTCCCACAGCGGGAGGGGTATCAAATGCATTATCCTACCCTCAGCTCTCCCAACATCTCGGCAGGCCCAGAAGCTTAAACTGACTCATTATGCAACAGAAGTAGGCCACCTAGGTGTTATGGAACATGAGATATTTCAGTATAAGTCAAGCAATGTGTTATAGCAGATTACTGTTCTGGACTTGAACATGACCTGTTCCATTCTATCAGAACATTCACATGTGCCTTGCAAGGCATGCTGAGCTTATGTGATAAGTGACTTCACTCGTTGCTGATATCCAATCTACAAGTGCCAGCAGTTTCTGAATGAAAATGATTTATGCAGTCTACTAGTAGCACAATTAATGGCAAAATAAGTGCAATCACTTTCTGAACATTCATTAACTTACAACTGAGTGATTGCAACACAGTTACATGGCTTTTCAATGTTTTGTCAAAGATAAGCAGCATAAAGTTGCTACATTGACCCATCCAACATCTTTCTCATCAAAACTACATAGATTACTGACATCGCAATTACAAATTAAAACACTTCCCAGCCATTGTTTATAGGAACGTATTTTATGTAATAGGACATTTGACAACTGCATGTAAATACTCACTCAATAAACTCAAAATAACTCCACTATATCAACTCAAACACTGACATAAGAGAACTGGACAGGAAATGATGTTAAGTAAACTCTGACTGTAAACTGAAGATCAAGCAGTGCTGGTAGTGGGGGAAGTAATTGTTAAGAATGTAGTAACTGCCATACTGGTTTACTAAAAATCAACTTCCCCTCTAGCATATGATCAGTGTGCAGAAATTTATGAAGAATCTGTCCATAAGCATTTTGACTGTTAGTTTTATTAGTAACTCATATCTGTATTCCACATGGTGTTAACACACTTCGCGTAAAACAAACACTCCTGTGTGTGTGTGTGTGTGTGTGTGTGTGTGTGTGTGTGTGTGTGTGTGTGTGCATTTCATCACTAGTGATTCATAAGATGAGCTGTGGAAAGGTCAGTATAACCTTGTGACATATGCTGTAGTTGCTTGCTGTGACATAGTGGAATAAATGAGAATGGGGTGCCACCTGACCACTCTTCAGTATGCAAACTATCCAGGAGGGAAGTGCATGGCCACAATTTGGAGAGCTACCTACCCTCGCACTTCTACCCCCCCCCCCCCCCCCCCCCCCCCCATCCACCCACTTACACGCCCAGAACATAATTTATCCTTTAATATGGCTCTACTGCACTTGGAAGTTTTACGCTCATTTAATATTTATTTTTAACCCACATACTTGAAAGAAAAGATAAAGATCAATTTTATACCATTAAAAGAATATTTTAATAATCTGCAATTTTCCATCCCTACATTAGTCCTAAGAAAAAAATAATGGGACCTCTTTTGCAGGAAATTTTATACAGTTTAATTTTGTAATGAGAAACACTTACACTATAAGCCACTGTTTTTGAATTGTTTATGACAAACATAAGAATATTACTTTTAAAAGTGCCACTATCCCCACACTCACTCCCCCTGGTCATGATTTTTAGTATGCTGTTCATGGCACTCCCTTCTACGACTGTACAAAAATTTTTCACTACATGAATTTTTTCTGCTACTTGACTTTTCATTGACTGTGCTACCCCATACGTCGTTCTGAATGGAGTTCGTAAGAGGCGAGGGTGTCATCAGGAGTACTGCAGACAAATGTTACAGGACTGCTCTTGTTCACTGTATTCAGAAACAATCTGATGGAAAGGGTGAGCAGCAATCTGCAGCTGTTTGCTAATGATGCTGTCGTGTATGGGAAGGTGTCATCTTTGAGTGACTGTAGGAGGATACAGGACAATTAAAACAGAATTTTAACTTGGTATGATGAATGGCAGCTTGCTCTAAATAAAGAAAAACGAACATTAATGCAGTTGTGTAGGAAAAGCAGTCTGATGGTGGTCAAATACAGTAATAGTGGCATGGTTGTGTGACACATTCACCTCCATTAAATATCTAGGAGTAACATTGCAAAGCAGTATGAAATGGAATAAGCACGAGGTAGGTAGAGGGGAGGGCAGATGATCAACTTCAGTATATTGGGAGAGATGTAGGGAACTGTAGCTCATCAACAGGGTGTGCCTGAAAAGTTTGATGAATTGGCTCAGAAAATAAAGGAAACAAGAGTTTCAAATAAAATACCTTTACTAGCCTTCAATGTAATCACCAATAGATACAACACATTTGTGGCACTGGTTCAGAATCAGAATCAGAATTTTTATTATCCCATAACGTACAAAGTCAAATCACAGATCTGATGTACTGGGGACTCGTCAACATTACATTTACATTAAAATTTCAATTTGTATATACAGTTTTACAAAAACAACATATCAACACTCCAGTTTACATGTATCACAAAGTAATATAGAACAGCAGTGTTTACGTAGTAAACATATTTTTAAAATCATTTATTTTACACAAAACTGCTAAGCTTAATTTACAGGTGATGTTTCCTTGCTCAGACTGCCACATCCCACATCATCATTCATAAATTCTTCTATGGAGTAATAACATTTCTCCACTAGTAACTTGTGCAGGTTTGGTTTCAGTTGCCCTAGCTCCATGCTGTTTATTTGTTTCTTTTTTAGCATGTTGTAGATTTTCATGCCCATATATTCTGGGGTCTGTGCATATAACTTTAATCTATGAGTAGGAAGCATGAAGTTTGTCTTATTTCTAGTGCTGTATTGATGCTTAAAATTGTTGTCTGTGAATAACGTAGGGTTACTGTACACAAAAATAATCAGTTCATAGATGTACAAACAGGGGGCACTTAATATTTTTAGATTTCTTAATAGTGGGCGGCAAGATTCTTTTGGTCTTGCATTACACATATTTCTAACAATTGATTTTTGTAATGTTAATATTCTAATGATTTTGCTTGTATTACCCCAAAAGATAATGCCATACCTTATAACAGCTTCAAAATAGCTGTGATAAACTACTTTTCTTATCTCCATGCTAGTTGAGTATGACAAAATCTTCATAGCAAAGGTCAGGCTGTTTAACTTGTTTGCCAAGTATTCTATATGTGAAGACCAGGATAAATTTTGGTCCAAATGTATTCCTAAGAATTTAACACAATCTGATTCTTTCAGTTCCTGGTTTGTGCAGGCAATATGAATTTCATTTATTTTACAATTTTTAGTTTTAAACTGTAGTAAGTGTGTTTTTCCAATATTCAATTTTAACCCATTTAGTTGGAACCAGTTTTCTAAACTGTCTAGTAGATTTGTGACAGTTGAGGGAATTTGTTCTGATTGCTTTCGATGAGGGCAGACGTATCATCAGCGAATTTATGTTTAGTGGCAAGTCATTTATGTAAAGTAAGAATAAAATTGGACCCAGAATAGAGCCTTGTGAAATAATCATCCATTCAGAGAAGAAATTTCCCTTGCTTGATGATATAACTACTCTTTGTTTTCTCTTTGTGAGATATGACCTGAACCACTCTAAAACACGACCTCCAATTCCGTATTTTTCCATTTTATACAGGAGCAATTGATGGTTTACACAATCAAATACTTTAGTGAGGTCACAGAACAATCCTGCAACTTTGCTAGACTTGTCTAAGGCAGAACAAATTTTTTTCACAAACTCATTTATGGCGTCTACTGTGTTTTTGCCTTTCTGAAAGTCGTATTGATTATCTGACAGTATGTTTGATTTTTCTATAAATTTTTTTATTTGTATTACTACCACTTTTTCAAATATTTTTGAGAAAATTGGGAGAATAGAAATTGGGCGGTAGTTCCCCATATCTTCTCTTGAGCCTTTTTGAACAAAGGTTTTACCTCTGCATGCTTCAGGGCGTCTGGAAAGTGGCCTTCTTCGAGTGATTTATTGATTATTGAGGAAAGGGGGTGAGCTATTATCTTGGCAGCTGATTTAACTACTTTAGTAGGTATGCCATCCCACCCTGCGGGATTTTTGTTTTTGAGCTGCAATATAGTGTTCTCTACATCTTTGGCTGAATTTTTTTTAAATTTGTGAAAGCATTCTTCTGCCTTCTGACCTAGTTTTACTTTTTTGGTATAACCATCTACATCTGCAACTGATTTTGATACATTTATAAAGCTGTTGTAAAGCTGTTGGAAACCATCAGCAAACACATCTTGTGGAATCATTCAAAGTATCGTGGTTATTTGCTTTTGGATATCTGCAACACCTGCCAATGTTCGTAACCAATAGTGCTTACATTTTATCTGCTTATCTTCAACTCTTCTGCTCTCATTCTCAAAGACAGCCACCAATCATCCATAAGCATGGAGACCACATATAGAACACTACCGTGACCCATTTGTGAGTAGTATTCGAGTGCTTGGATTCCCCACCATATCAGACAAAAGGAATGTACAGAAGCAATGCAGGGGTCTGTCACTAGATTCGTTACTAGTAATACAGGAGTGTTGCAGAGATATTTTAGGAGTTCAAATGGGAATCCCTGGAGGGGCTGTGGATGAAGGGAGGGAGACAATGTTCTTTTCGTGGCAAAACGCTATTGACAACAGAATTGGAGCTCATACAGAGGCATACCATGTCATTTTTTCCTCAGTCTATTTGTGAATAGAATAGAAATGGAAACTCTGATAACGTTATAAGGTGTGCACACATAATCAAACACTACACAATACAAGTGCCTCCACGGCCAGCCTAAAGAAGTCACCCTCACAACCTGGACAGATGGTGAAACATGTTTGGTTTCTTGGTATGATGAACAGCCAACATGTGAATGGAAGAAATTCTTCTAAGTCTTCTTGAAAAACAACGAGCTCTCAGCGACCAGCATCAGGCTCTCACAGTAGCACTAAATAATTTGGCAGCCTAGCTGATGTGTTAGATTCCACTGCCATTGATGCAACCCCCACCGGAACCCCCACCATTTACTCTAAGTGATTGATTCTGCTGAAGATGGGATGCATAAGAAAAACATCTTCAGCAACATTTTCAAGCTTTTGTAGTCCCCTATCCTTATTTGTGTAGTGCTTTATAATTGATATGGATTTCTCATCATTTTTATAATCTTCAGGAACATGCCAATCCCTCTTTTGATGAAATGTGTCACTTGCTCTCCAATTAAAATTGCAAACATACATTATTTGCTATTCATGTTGAGTTCTACCATTGTCAAAAGCGGCTGCAACAGTCATACAGAGCTTGGGCAGCATAACTTCATGGGCTTAGACATATTGCCAGTTTGTTACTGAGGCCAACAAGGACTCATATGCTGATTTGATGGTTCATGATGCTGTAACAGGCATTCGCACCTGATAGGGAAGTTTGTGAATTTGCTTTACAATGTGAAAATCCCTCTCTCACTGATGTTCTGAACGCTGCTCAGCCTTTTTGAAGCACTTAGGGCCGTGGGAAATCAGACAGAGCAAAGTACAAAGTAGCTGCCTTTGCTTCCTCGGCTGCTGTTGGCTAGCTAAAAGGAGAAAACAATGTCACAGCCATGCAACCACGGCATCCATGCAGCATAGGGAAGTGCCTCACTAATCAGCAGCAGCAAACAGCATCACAACAGCGACAACATGTTCCTCTTCCATCATGCTCTTATTGTCTTGTTCAACATGAGGAGCCTGTGCGCCCAAAGCATTGGGCGACAAACCATTATATATAAACAAAGATGATGTAACTTACCAAACGAAAGTGCTGGCATGTTGATAGACACATAAACAAACACACAAAATTCAAGCTTTCGGTACCAATGGTTGCTTCATCAGGAAAGAGGGAAGGAGAGGGAAAGACGAAAGGATGTAGGTTTTAAGGGAGAGGGTAAGGAGTCATTACAATCCTGGGAGCCCAAACTCTTTGCCTTTACAAATGTCTGCTTGTGTCTGTGTACGTGCGGATGGATATGTGTGTGTGTGTGTGTGTGTGTGTGTGTGTGTGTGTGTGTGTGTGTGTGTGTGTGTGTGTGTGTGTATACCTGTCCTTTTTACCCCTAAGGTAAGTCTTTCTGCTCCCGGGATTGGAATGATTCCTTACCCTCTCCCTTAAAACACACATCCTTTCGTCTTTCCCTCTCCTTCCCTCTTTCCTGATGAGGTAACCATTGGTACCTAAAGCTTGAATTTTGTGTGTATGTTTGTGTTAGTTTGTGTGTCTATCAACATGCCAGCACTTTTGTTTGGTAAGTTACATCATGAACATGGATGTGAACAGTGTTTCCCAAGTGATGACCACCCTAAACAAACTCTACAGTGAAGTGTGTGTGATGGACAAGATGTTGAAAAAGCGAGTGGACATGGAAGCAGAAGTGACTTTGTTAAATTCTGAAACCTATGCGAATCTTGGATCACCAGTGTTGTCCCATATCTCTTCTCATTTGGTGAGTTACAACAAACAACAAATACCCATACTAGGACAGTTTCCTACTTTCAGTTGTCTGACCTTGGAACCTTCTAGTAGCAGATGATGCCAACACTGATTTAGTCAGAAAGCTTCAAAATTTTTTGGTTCTCTATTTCTGATAAAGTGCATCTGATGTCAGATCAAGTTACACACTAACAACTGCTCTACTTGGAAAAGTCCTCCCTGTTTTAGCAAGGTTTGGGGTGTGCTACTGACTTCAAGCCTCATATCACAATGAAACTGAGGTGCACTCATTTCTTTCTTTTTCTTGTGCCTGCCCAGATCCAATATCTTTATGAAAGAAAATCAAATTGGAACTAGATCAGCTTATGTCTTTGGGTGTTACCATGCCTATCTCTTCAAGGCAATAGTCTACTCAACTGGTAATTGTTAAAAACCTAACAGCAATCTTTGGCTGCATGGTGATTTTAAAGTGTCTGTCAATTTAGACTATTACTGATATCTATCCCTTACTCTGTCAGGGCGAATTCTTAGCACAACTTTTGGGGGCCAACATTTTTTTCAAAATAGACTTATCAGAATCCTACTTACCACTGTCTCTAGATGATGATTCCAAATGTGTCCTCATAGTAATATTCCCTTCAGGTTATATCAAAACCAGTGATTGCCATTTGGTGTGGCTAGCACCCCCTGCTTTTTCCCCAACAATTTTTGGAGCAACTCACTGCCTCTGTGCTTAGATGTATTAACTACCTTGATGAGATTGTGATCTCAGGTTCCTCAACAGATGAGCATCTGCAGAACTTTCATGCCTTGTTCACAGTGCTACATGCCGCTAGTCTGAAATGTAACCTGGGCAAATCACAATTTTTTCAGTTGTCTATTATCTGTCTCAGTTTTGAAGTCTTGCATGGTGACATCAAGCCTTTATGCCAGCTGCTGATGCCATTATAACCTTTGCCTCATCCTACCAATTTCAAAGAGTTACCAGCCTTTCTCAGAAAGACTGCATTTTATCACAAATTTCTTCCTTGTACAACCACATTGGCCCAGCCACTTCATGCTCTTCCATAAAACTGTTCATTTCACTGGCTGCCCACATGCTTTTACACTATTAAGGTCAATTGGCACCTTGCTTGGTTACCTTGCAACCAAGCCAAAATCTTGTTTTGGCCACAAACACCTCCCTGTATGACAAGCGGGCCATTCTTGCACACAAATATGCAGACTGTTTGAAATAGCTTATTGTGTACACTTCCAGAACTCTGACTCAGGCACAACAGCGCTACTTACATATTGAAAAAGAAGCTATTTGTTACTGTGTACATACTCAAAAAATTTCATGTCTTCCTATACAGTTCTCAGTTTCATTTGATCACTGATCGTAAACCTCTGGTTTCTCTTTTACATATTTTGGCATTTTCACCAGACATGGCGGTCCATTGCCTGTAATTCTGCGCAGTGTTTTTGTCACACTATAACTGTGATATCCATTTCCAATCCACAGCACAACACACCAATGCGGATGCTCAAATTGATTGCCAATTGGCCCAAATCCAGCGTTTTATCAGGATGAACTGTTGTGTTTCTATTTAGATGTTGAAGTCCAAAACATTGTGGATGGCTTTTCCATTGCCAGTTCTGAGATTCCTGTGGCTATCATTCCCAATCCTATCTTACATAAGGTAGCCCAATTTGTCCACCATAACTGGCTGGATATACCACTGGGACCAAGCATTGGATCCTTTGCATAATTAATACACTCTCTGCCACAGCCTCTCAGTTCATTATGTTGTGTTCCTGTTGGTTACTGAAGAATTGGTGCTCAGTGTTGTGATCCCATCCACACTATGGTGGGAAGTCATGTACCTTCGCCACTTGGACAACTGGGATAGTCCTCATGCAAAATTACTGTTCTGGCATCACACGTTTTGGCTGGGTGTTGACAATGAGATCACGCTTGTTGTGACAGCCTGCCTGCAATGTGCCACCCATCCAGTGGCACCTCAGGCCTCTTCTTCCCTGTAACCTGCCTCCAGCGTCCCTGGGAGCATACTCATGCTGATTCTGTAGGTCCCCTCCTGAATGCCTTTTGTCTTGTAGTAGTTGGCACTTCGTCAAAATTTTCTTATGTGGTTCATTGCCCATCCATGTCTATGGTAGCTATAGTCACAGCCCTTTCAAAGATTGCTTGTGGTGAACATTTGCTCACAGTTTGTGTCTCAAGAGCTGAAGATTTTTGTACAAAGAGTGGCACCTGCCATGTTACGGACCCTCCTTTTCATCCACCAGTACAATGTAGAGGCAGAGTGGTTTGTTTGTACATTGAACACCCTGATGAAAAGATATATCACTCACTCTCCTCTCAAGGAAGCCCTCAATATGTTCTTGAGTTCATACAGGTTCACTCCAATGAGCTATCATAGCTCAGTGGACGTGCCTCACATCCGCCAGCCCCATAGGCTGCTCCACCTACTCTGGCTGATGCCTAGCCACCCACCAGTGCCTGTCTCACAGCAATTCTACATGGGTTCCACTGCCTGGACCTCCTGGTTTAGCCAGTGCCCTAAGTGGAAACCAGTGATCGTCCATTGCTGCCAAGGCTGCCACCTCTGCGTTGTGCCCATCTATAATGGCTTGGTGCCATGACACTATGACCAGCTCCATTCAAGCGTGACCAACCATGCAACAGAAAGCCCTCTGCCTCCGTAACAGCACCCACTATCTGTGCTGGCACCCGCAGCACTGTTCATGCCTCCTCCAGCTCCTGCACCTTCTTTGCTCTGGGTGCCACTGCCACCTGGCAGAGAAGTCAGTGCCAGGTCACCTCCATCTCGACAGACCCTGTTTCCACTTTCTTCTCTGCTGCCTCTATTACAGAGTGCTTGCACAGATGTGGACATGGATACAGCACCATCATCACCACTGCTCCCTTACAGCATCTCGTAAGGGACCACACCTGCCCGTGCCCATACCATTCCACACCATATTCTCCTTTGCCAGTACATCACCTGCTCCAGCAGTTGTCACCTATCAGTGAAGTTATGGACATCTCCAGAGTGAACACTTTTCCCCAAGTGGAAAGGACTGTTGTAACCCTATTATGTGAGTGCACGTAATCAAAGAGCATGCAATACAAGAGCCTGCATGTCCGGCATAGAGAGATCATCTCACAACCTGGACAGATAGTGCAGCAAGCACTGTGCTGTGCACATGTCAACCCAATGAAAGCCAGGCATGCTGGGCCCTTGCCCTCACTTATGTTTACTTACTTATTGTATGCTCACCTATGAGACTGACTGTATATTGAAACATTGTACCATTCTCTATGTCATTCAGTGTTACTGAAAATCTCTTTATGTGGAAGCAGAATAAAGCTTGGTTTTGTGTTACTTATGATATTGTGTCTTGTACAATGATACAAGAGAAATGACTAGTAGTGGTATGAGGTACACTTTGCCATGCACTGAATAGTGGCTGCAGAGTATGTATGTGCACATAGATGTAATGTGGGAAGGAATGCAGTAAGAGCCATGCATAGCCCACTGCAACTGTCAGGGATCTCCATATGCCAACTCTACTAAGACTCTTGATCATGTTTTATTAACTGTCATGGCTACTTTCATCTTCATATTTAACATCAGAATAAAAAGAAATAAAAACATTAGATACTTCCTAACATCTAATTGTAAGAAGCCACAAAAAACTCCATGATAAACTCATCAGAGACTTTGCTAATTGTTATAGCAATGTGGGACTCCCAATTGATACTAATGTCATGTCTCTGACAAACTATCACATTTTATCATGGAGGTCTTTGTGTCATGTTATTTGTAATACTGCACACCAGCTGATGTCAGAGGCAGAAAGAGCCAAGTTATTTTAGTTTAAAATCTGACATTTGTCTACTTCAGCCAAAACTGCTCAAAGCAGTTAATTAAATGAGATGTAGTGTACTTACTTAATTTGGTTATAGTTAAAATAAGATATTTTTAAAATCAAAGTGTTAATGTCTGCTCACACAAAAAACTCAACTTTTTCAAATTGCAAAGAATCCGTTGTTCATAGTGATGTTACTAAATCAAGTTGAACATCTTAATAACTCAAATTCTTTCCACATTTTAATCTCACTGATTCATTTAGTCATAAACTCTACAGTAAAATTTATTAAGTAAATAGTGAACCTCAAATTCTGTGTTATAGACTGTTAATTCAAAGATTGCTCTAAAAGCTCTCTCTGTTGCTTAGTTATCTCAAAAGCTTTCCTGGTAGTGCTTGCAATGCAGGTCCACCTAAGGGTCTATATACTGTAAATAGGGCCTTGTGTGACACAACCTCTCAGCTAGAGGTTAAACTCGGCTCAAAATTACAAAAGAGCTGTGCACTACAAAGGATGTAGTGGGATGAGATTCACATGAAATCACATCAGGCATTTATTCAGTCGCAGTGGCAGTCCATACTAAGACCATGGCAACATACCGTAGGCCCCTACCAATGGCACAAACAAAAAGGGTTGCATAAGCTGACCACAAAAAGAGGATGATTTAAGAATTAACTGAGAGTCATGTGAGTTCTTCTATCTGTTGTATTCATATCTTCTGTATCTTCTACCTATGAGATGAAGCCTTCCCCTTGGCCAGCAACTGTAAACACGTATTTGTATGTCCATCCTTTTAGCAGGAGGTCTCTGGGATGATGGCTGTTTACTATTGAGACAAATTAAAACACCTACAGCCATCCTTATGATTTTATTGTATTTTGTCACTACCAGTTTCAATGCTTCAGGGATCATATCAACCTGTACCACATCAAAAACAGCCTGAAGATGATGCACTCAAGTGTTGAAACTGGTAGAGACAAAATAAAATAAAATCATAAGGACGGCTATAGGTGTTTTTATTTGTCATGATAGTAAACACATATTGTTGTCATAGTGTAATTTCTTCCAAGAAAGAGCTACTACCGAACAGACATCTGTCGCCAAAATAGTTTATGTGGAACAGTGTGCTTGGTTCAAAGTGAGGCCTGTGGTTTAGCTTTCAACTACTGTGCACAGTTATTCATTTGAGGATCTTTTGTATATTATGATTAAGAGAGTTCCTAACTCAGTAAAAAATTATCTATACAATCTATAAACGGATTTCATCATGCTCTGAAGCAGTGCACAATTTTAGTGATTTCAGTTCTTTCTGTGTGTCACTGATACTAACATCTATCAGAATGAAACTGGGGCAATACTCCTAGATTTTCCTTTGTGAAGGAATTTTTAAAATGGAGTTCAGCATATCTGCTTTTGCTTCATTGCCCTCAATTTTAGTCCTTTTGTCATTCATGTACATTAACTTTGGTGCCACTGACTAATTACATATGAGCAGGATTTCTTGGATTTTTTTTTCTTTTTTGCTGTGGCAGTTGCTGATGGCAGTCATTGAAGGCTTCACACATAACCCTTTCGACAGCCAAAAACATTATGTTTAACATTCTCTACCTATAGGATAACAATATTATGAAAAGGACAGATTGCTACTCATCACATAGTAGAGACACTGAGTTGCAGATAGGCACAAAGAATATACTACTATACATTTAGGCTTTTGGCCAAACATTGTGCTTGTGCTTCTGTGCATGTGTGTGTGTTTTCTACTTCAGAAAATGACTTATAGGCAAAAGCTTTAATTTTTAGCAGTCTTTCTGCTGAGCATATCTTCAACTTAATGTTTCCTCTACATGGTGACTAGCAATTTTTTTCCTGCGTATTTCTTTCATCACGTAATATTAATATCACATGATACAATAATCAAGTCATGTGTGAAAATACAAACAGGAAAAGTAAATTTTAAAAATGTAGTTCACTACAATCTACTTTCTGTTACAAGCATATCTCTTTAGTGAACACACAACCAAGATTGGTCTGTAATAGTAAGGTGCTGAGACTACTTTTCGGGGAATGTGTGGGTGATGTTGGTGACCTTTCTGTAAGATTGATGACCACCACTATCTTCCAGCCCATCAGTGATGAACCCCCCTCCCCCTCACTCTGGGAGGGATCCAGGGCTGGAGTGTGGGAAAGGTATATGTCTTTGGGGCTGCCATCTATATTTCTTAGTTTTTTGCATTCCTGACACCTTTCTTCCCTTTCTTACTTCCCTCTTAAGGGTATTGGTTCTATCCTCCATCTTTCCATATTCAACAGTCCCCTCATATTGAGACCCTTCTTTTTTGCCAATTTGTTTCCCTAGGAATTTATTTCTTTGTAGGAATTTCCCAGACATGACAACAAATTCACAGACAGAAATGTTTATATGGAAGCATGGATTATTGCACTACATTCAATAATAAGAAGCCTGGTTTGGGAATTGACAATAGTGAAAGCATCACTTGCTCTTGCAAGCATTACAAACCTTTTGAAGCATAAAGGATGCATACAAAATAGTAGTATCCATTCATATTTCCTACACTAGGCTTCTTGGAAACAAACATAGATTCAATCAGAATGCCAACATCCATTAATAATTTTTATAAATATCTTTGTATTGCTATGTATACTCTCTACATAGGATGGAAATTAGTTAATTAGCAAGCATGGAAAGAGATTTATTGCATTTTGGTCCCTCCTCAAAATACACATTTTCCCTGCAGTATATTGTGGCGAGCAACACAAAATGCAGTTGTTAGTAACATCATGATTACAAAGGGAAAATTAGAACAGGTGAAAAGGGCTTGAGTTAAATCTTGATTAATGACATGGTAATATACAGGTTAGACTAAAAGGAATTATGATAATCAATAACAATATGAGTTGACACAGTTTGAAGATAATATATTCCAATGAGTAACCAAAGGATAACAAGTATTGCAAATAATCTTGGCTCACATATGTGTCTGTGCATTTGTCCACAATCTCCTCCTGAAGCACTGGATTGATGCCAATCAATACAAGTAGAAATATGGGTGAAAATGGATTTCAAACTGTGATATCTAGGCTGCCCTAAAGAACAGTTGCGTTTTGCGGGTACGCATGATTTGTAGGGGATATACATACGGATAGGCAGGGCTGAGCAGAGAATAATTGGAAAAGGAGATGGACAGTGAGAAGGGGAAGGTCTAGATGGACAGAGAAAGAGAAAAAGGAGAGGGACAGATAGGGAAGATGGAGCGGCAGATGGATAAAGAGAGAGGAGGAGACGGAGGAGGAGGAGATGGAGAGAGAGAGAAAGGGTCAAGGAGATGGATACAGAAGGAGATAAAAGAGGAGGTAAATGATACAGACAGGGGGAGGAGGAAGTGCACAGGGAGAGGGGGGAGGAGAAGATGGCAGAGACATGCGAGAATGAGATGGACAGAGATAGGGGAGACACAGATAGTTGGGGAAGAGGACACAGACACAGAGGCCATGGAGAGGGAGAGGGACAGGTTCATGTTACACATTTTAAAGGGACTACAGGTACACTTACCATGGTGGCAAGATGCCACAATAGACGATATGGTGTAAGGGAAGTCTTCAGCTGTGAAGCACTATTCATTAAAACAAAATTATAGCCATCAACATTGTACCAGCAACACTGAAGTGTTTCCCTCACTGGGACAATGGTCATCAACATAGCTTGAAAAATACTGAGGTTGTACCACTGGCGTATCACTTTCACAGATTAAAGAGGTAACAACAAAATTATCGTAGGAGCTGTGGTACTCCTAGGTGGAGAGTTTGGCAAACTCGGATGATCATTGGAAATATGATCAACATATTTGTGAAAAATTCTTTTTTGAGGAGACATGTGTAAAAAGTAACAATGAAACAAAACATGAGATTACATCTGAGGGATAAAACACTGCACAGATGTTCTCTGAAAAACTACTAGCAATTGGAATAAATAGAATATCCATCAAATCATCCAGCAGTATACAACTGCCATCTCACTTTTGCACTCTGGTGTCTTTCATTTTAGAAGTCATTATGTACTCTACCCGGATATTTCAAAGAACTTTCACACTAAGCACTGGTGTGATAGAGAATTGAAGATATAACCACAATAAACAGTGAAGTACTAGACATGTTACAAAGTGCAGTTATTGAGTACAAGTTTGTTGCTACAGTGCTAGATGCGAGTCAGGCCATACAGTTCCCAACAGAGTTCCTGAAATCACTTGATTCTGCAGGTCTGCCACTGCATCACCTTTTACGAGCACCAATTGATGTACTGAAACATTGCAATGGATCAAGGCTGTGTGTTACGAAGATGCTAGACAATGTCATTGAGGCTGCCATGTTAACAGGAAAGAAAGAGAGAGAAACAGTGTGAATCCCATGAATACCAGTTATTTCAATAGACCTCCCCTTCACCTTCTGGAAAGAACCTATGTGATGCATTTTTTATTACAATAAATAAGGCGAGAGGACAAGCTGTTACATACTGTGGAGTGGGTCTGTCATCTCCATGTTTACCCCATGAGCATTTATACGTCATTTTCTTTAGGGTGGGCTCACTCCAGAATTAATTTATCCCAGCACCTGTAGATGTAACAAACTTTGAGTACCATCAGATCTCAAGTTAAATAAATAGTGCACTGGACTGTATATATTGTGTACTGCTTTGTGGATGATGTACCTGCTATAGACAACCTTGGGGGTCGAGGGGTGGCTATGACATCAGGATGGTATGCACCAGAGGGTTATGGCAGGGCCCAGAGAGATGCAGCTGTCAAAATTAATGCCTGCTGCATTGATGCCGAGTAGCCATCATGCCTCCACTCCACAGGAAGAGAGCAAGATGACAATCAGCATCGAGGCAGCTGGCCGCAACACTTGCGCCCAGCGTTGCTGACACCTGTGCTCAGTGCATGTCATGTGACCATCTGTATGCATTATGCCACAAACAACTAGCATGAGCAGCACACAAAGATGGTCATTAATCTTGCTGTGGTGGATGACAACATCCTGGCAGCCATTGGTGCACCACATGGAGGTGCACCAACCACTTTGGCAGGAGATGGCTGCAGCTGATGGGATTCAACCCTCAGGCACCATCAACAGGAGTCAGGCTTCTGCTGGAGTGAGACTGAAAGGCACTTTGCACTGTGGCACTAGGTCCAGGGGGCAGACTTAATGCTGGAAACTGGTACTGTGACAGACATCCCAGGTTGGTTGGTTGGTTGGTTGGTTTGTGGGGGTTGAAGGGACCAGACTACAAAGGCCATTGGTCCCTACAGACACCCCAACTCATGACTTCTGCTCCTGCTTCACACTGTGCCTTCATCTGCATTGTCTCTAGATCCTGATAAAACTGTTGGGCTGTGACTGAAACTTTTACAAAAATAAAAACTTTTTGTACAAGATAACTGTGCACCTGCAATGCCAACACACTTCTTCTAGTCTCGTTCTTGGTAACACCACTGAAACTGGGTGATTGCAAAATTCCCTAGCCTGTGCTATGTCTTAGCCCAGTGCTGGCAGGTTTCACCAAGTGAGCCTGACCCATCTCCCAATAATTCAACAGCTCATTTTCTATAACTGAAATGACAACACCCTGCACTAACCAGCCACCAGCCGCTGCTGCAATACTCCTTCACCTGCTCTCACAGCTTTACCCATGAAATTATAGTGACACTACACTACCCCTCTCCATGGAAAGACCTGGCCCCTCGAGTCTCAGTTAAAACCAATCTATAACTGTGTATCACAGGTACAGAACAAGTTTCTATCACTGGTGTGTTTGGCAGCTCAACCTACAAGGTTCAGAGACCACATTAAACTAAGAATCTTAGGTGCTGGATTTCCTCTTGCACTACTAAGCTGCTCACTTCTACCCCACTCAACAGATAATCAAGTCCTTCAGAACACACATCACATTCTACCTATATACTATTGCATTGTGCCAGTCATGTGCCCTTAGCAAATCTCTTTAGTAGCACTCACAGCCTGTTTCATAGTGTCATATCCTCTTAAACTCTAGGATATACATTTCTCATAGACATTCACATGACAGTATTTCACATTCACTCCCTTTAATGCTCTAGGGGTCCTTTCTTCCAGAATCTGTACTACTGGTTCAATGGGTTGATGGGCAGCACTTTGCCTCATATAGATGTAGGCAGACAGCAGAGTTGGAGCCATTACGCCACACTGTATCTCGACATTCAATGTCATGGTCACTTGTCCTTACCCCTCCCTAAACTGCTTAACATACTACATCAACTGTTCTGCTAAAATATGCATTTGTTACATTCCTATTAATTGGGTCAGGTCCAGGTTCCTGATTAAGGAAGGTTAGATTATTCACCAGGAGTGCCTCTAGTGATATGTCACACAAAAATGGGCAGCAATCTGCAGTTGTTTGCTGACGATGCTGTGGTGTATAGTAAGGTGTTGAAGTTGAGTGGCTGTTGGAGGACACAAGACGACTTAGACAAATTTTCTTGTTGGTGTGCTGATGGCTGCTAGCCCTAAATACAGAAAAACGTAAGTTAATGTAGATGAGTAGGAAAAACAAACCCATAACGATTGGATACAGCATTAGTGGTGTCCAGCTTGGTACAGTCACATTGTTTAAATATCTGGGCATAATGCTGCAAAGCAAAATGAAATAGAACAAGCATGTGCGGGTTGTGGTATGAAAGGAGAAGTGTGGTTCATCTGTGAAGGAAACTACATATTGGATGCTAGTGCAACATATTATTAAGTACTGCTTAGAGTGTTTGGGATTTGTACCGTGTCTGATTAAAGGAAAATTTAGAGACAGGATGCTATATTTGTTACTGATTGGTTCGAAAAATCATTAAAGTGTGATGCTTTTGGAACTCATATGGGAATTCCTGGAGGAAATGCAACATTCTTTTCGAGGAACACTAGTGACAAAATTTAGAGAACCTGCGTTTGAAGCTGATTGCAGAATGATTCTGTTGCATCCAATATACATTGAGCACAAGGACAATGAAAATAAGATACAGAGGCACATAAGCAGCTGGTTTTCTCTTGTTCTATTTGCAAGTGGAACAGGAAAGGATATGACTAGTAGTAGTATGGGGTATGCTCTGTGATACACTGTAAGATATACTGCAGAGTATAGATGTATGTTTAGGTGTACTTGTTTGTCATGTTCAGCTGGGTAATTTCCATAACCATGGCTGGAAGATGGAAGGTTGGCTCCTTATGTCATTTTCTACCCCATTAGTCAACGATCCACTACCTCTCACCTCCATCTGTCTTGCTGCTATAAGCATTCCATGCTTGTAGCACTTACCACCACTACCACATTGCCACACTTGCAATAAATGCAGTGTAACCTTGCTTGATGGATATAAGGTTTAGGTTTCACAATGTCCCTCAGACAATCCTGTGTTTCTATTATGCCTATGAATAGCTGCACCTCACATGTGTTTGTGTTGGTTCAAATCACCTGGGTAGAACACACAGTAATCTTCTCTCTCCGACAATGCTGCAGTTTCTCTTCTGTCATCACCACAAGCCTGTCCCCCTCTTCAAAGATCAACACTACATCAACTTTTCTCACTTGTACACACTTTCCTGTGGCTCCCCTCTCCCCCCTCCCACAATTTCAACAAATAGAGGTGAATGGTGCAACATTTGTATTGCATGCTTCCCCACTACTGGGAACCTAACCAGGTGGTCAGTCCTCACCTGCCCTGATGCTATACAGTAGCAAAAAAGGTAAACTTTGCCTACTGGACCCTGCTATCAGTCTCAGCCCCAATGGTAGACCCCCCCCCCCTCCCTACATCTTTAACAAGTGCTCTGGTCATAATAATAAGACAGCAATCAACTGCCTGTGTAATTTGTGATGGTTAGCTTCCTGTAAGCTTGCCGTTGCCACTTGTGCATCCCGTACACCATCTGAGAATGGCTGTATCAGCTTTGTCATAGTGACTCTTGTATTCAGCACATCTACTTGTGCTTACACAATTCCACAGCACTTCAACTTCACTCCAAACGAAGAGGTTAATCACTGCCACGATTAGCATCCTTCCCACTTTTAGTCTCTGTACACAGCAATCCGAGAGCAGGGACTACCATCAGCCTCCCTCCCTCCTCACAGAGCTGCTGGCACCAGTGAGCACTTAACACAGAAAATCAAAAGAACCCTTACTCTAATCTCAGAATGTATTCCTCTACTGCCAATATATTACTTCCTCTACTGCCAATATATTACTACCCAACATCTCACACATAATACCCTAACCAGCCATAAATAAACACAATAAAAATACTTCTGTCACTTCCTCGACCTAAATATATACAGTACCTTCCACAAGGTACAACATCCAGAGTCCTCCCTCATCCCTGTCCACCCTGCACAGGATGCCTAGATCTGCCATTGATGTACCACTCACAGTCAAATGGACAGGCAATGACATATGCTGTACTTTGTGCTGAGGAGACAGGATCCACCGGAGAGGATAATACTTGCAGTGCCTTTGGTACAGGTATCACAGGTACATGACCCTTGGGAGCTCTTTCAACAGAGTGATTCACAGCAGCTGCTAATTATTAGACAGTAGTCAGGGCGATTTCCAGCTGCTTACAAACATCAACCAACACATCTTATGTATGAGAACAGCATTCACAGTGGGGCTGCATTTTGGCTGGTGCAGTGTACTACAAGGCAGTGAAAAAATTACTTTAAATTAAGCCTGCTGATTGTCTTTTAATCTGTTGAGCTAAAAAGTTGCTAACTCCCTTTAAGAACTGAAACAGATGTACAAAAACGAGATTTCTCATACGGCAACATGAAAACCTTTGTTAAAAATTACTAGTTTCCTGAAATGTTTTGATGTTAATCATTGTTGTTAGCAAACCTGAAAACAGAGGTAATTTACAATACATGCAGATAATGTATAGGGGTACTGCTATTTAAGGAAAAACTGGGTGTAACACAATAGGGTATTTAGAAAATGTGCCACGGTAAATAAATCACAAATGCCGATTTGCTACAAATTGCTCATAGACTATGCAATGGATAATGGTAGCTTCAGACAATTCTCAAAAATGCATGTTTATTTGCATTGATATGCAATGAAATTTACAGGTAATGTATTCTTTGGCTGAATTGTAAACCACAAATGCTGATTTGCTGCGAAATAAATTATGTATCCAAACCACTCGTATTGGTAACTTACGAAAATATAGTTTTGCAAATGTCCGAATATTCTCATACCAATGTTATTCTCATGTAATTTTAATATGAAATAGGAGAACGATTGTTTTGAATGAAAATAGGTCAATTGTTCTGAATTTAAAAAGAGCAATGCTTAGTTTCAGCCTAGAGTAACAATAATAGAACCAGTACTAGTTTATTGCGGCACTCACGAATGTTTGAAATTTCACAACATACAACAGTACAAATGTATATTGATACAGTCAATGAAAAGTTACGCAGAAGAAACGTGAACAATAAAATATGCAAATACAGAAATTTACATTGGCACACAACCTTGAACAAGCAGTCTCAACAAGAGAAAATTCCTAAGTCGGCTCTCACAATAAATAAATGAGCGCATTGCATGGATTTTTCACTTAGCTGATTCTGTGCACTCTTCTACTCTGGTGTGCCAAGGAAAAACACTGCAGCATTAAGTCTACCTCAATCAAAATTGCTAAAATGTGCAGCACCAAGAAAGCACGTCTTCTGCCTGTTGCAGTCAACAATGCGAATAGTTCATAATTTTTTGGTTGCAGTCTCAATTACTTGGGAATGTCATTTTGTAGATACGGCTTCACAAAGAGAGATCACATTATTTCATTTACAATTTATTATAGATTGAAATAAATAAATATTTCACACCTTCTTCACAGAAAGAGCGGATGAGGAAGGAATGGACAGAGAGAGGGGGAGGTGGTGGTGTGTAAAATTTTACTCCATGTGGTTGGATGTAATGTTAAAAAGTAATGAAGTTTATATATAACCATTATTAATGTAATATAAGCTGTTTCTCATAAAGAAATTTTACTTTATATTTAAGAGTCAGAAAAGGAGAGTTAACTAAAATATTGTAGCAGACTTAAGTTAAATGCTATGGATGGTAACAAAATGAAGTGTTTATATACATAAAATTATAATAAATAAATGAGTACACAGTATCTGCTGCATGATGGTTAATGGAGCAACAAAGATTGCTTTGGAGGTTTTCTAGTCTATGCTACAGCCTGTCTGCCTCCATACTTTCACAACAATACTTTGCAGACTGTTTCTTTTATTTGATTCCTGCCTTACAGGGTGGTGCTTTTTAAATCCCCACTCCAAGTGATTGAACTTTGATCCTCATTCTATTTCAATGACTCTCTACCAAATTACCAATAAATCTGAGGAAGAATTATACTGAGGTTACTTGGTAGGCCATTCAGAACTGAAAGAGCATTCTATCAAAGTGCTCCAATTCCTAAGTAGTTCACCTTCTTCACAAAGTGAACTGAGTATTTGACATGCTTGAGACAACTCTCAAACATCTGTTCTGCCTGTAGGGGAAATCTCAAAAGAACTCATCCTACCAGGCAATTACCAAGGAAGACTACATGTTGTATACCACTAAGAAAATGATTTCATACATGCCTACAGAATTACTTTATTAAGAGAAAAATGTTACTCTCTCCTGCAAAACAAATAAGTCTCTCCTGTACAGTATGATACCAAATTACAATTATCTGCATAGGGCAAGAATTTTCCAAGCTAATCTATCATGCTTACATTGGCCATTAGCTGAAATATGACAATTTGTTCTGGTGCCTGAATGGCAATTTTTGGTTTTTCATGTTAGAAAAATTTGTAATAACATGAAAATTGCATTAACAATTTCTTCACAGAATATCTTTGGTAATAGGGAATTCCAACCTTTATTTGATGTTACACCAGCTATTATTTATTTGAGATACGAAATATCATTATTAAACATAAGGTCACTTTCCAAAACTTAACGTAAAACACAGAAAAAGAAATTTTCTGACTACACTCTATTTGTAATATTGAAATAACTTATTTAGAAAGAGGTAGTATGTAAAATAACTTACTTGAAAGATTTATGCCACAGATCTAATATCTGAGACAAACACGGATTAATAGCATGCAGGTTCTTATATATCTTCGACCTGGCATCCTGATGTGCGGCATGCCAAGTTTTAGACATTTCTTTCAGCTCTTGCCTATGTGGTGAATCAAATTCTTTCATTTTATTACTTCCTTCTGTTGGGTCCTGGAGCACAAAATCTACAACTGCTTTCTTCATATTTAATATGAAATCTTCTTTTACTTCAGCAGTAGTGTCTTCAATTAGGGAACCCCATTTTTTAAGTTTGTTTGGGATACGTGTTTGTATATTTCTTATCCATTCATCTTCCAAAGGTGGCACATGAACTGTGTCAATGCCATGATGGATGTAGTAATAGTAACGCAAGACTTCTTTCTCTTCAGCTGATAAACTGTCGTCATATGATGTGTCTCCACCCTCTTTTTTGAGGATGAGATTCACCAATTTTTTCCTAAATTCTTCTCTTTCTTTCCTCATCGCCATATATGATCCTTCACGCATCTGCAAAGTGTCCATTATCAAAAAATTAATTAGTTTTGCAATCAGTATAAACTATACACATGACATACATACATGATTTAAATTTAGAATCCAAACAATACAGAGCATAAAACTTTCCTTTAGTTGAGATGAAATGTAAATTTGTTTACTATATTTTAAAACTGAAGTACAAGACGAGGAACTACAGACCATCCTGGCTTTTGCTTGGTCAAGAAAAACATGATTTCTTTTTTTAGTTTCTGAACCAAGTGCCTGAATATACATGGTGCATCCAAAAAGCTTCTAAACATATATTCAGCGCAGTTAAAGTCTGATAAAACACATACTGGGATGTTGAGAACATTCTCTTGAAATAAAGTCACAGATACCAACATAACAATGATGAAGATTGCATAGATTCTAAGTCAATAATTGAAAGATAATACTAATAAATCAGACAATAATAACTTAATAAATTCTCAAACAAATTATAATTATCCTTGTGGCTATGCAGCAGTGGAGCATAATGAAGAAAATATAGAGATTAAACAGTAGTCCTATTTACTTTCAGGAGGTTCAACTTGCAGTATTGGTAATAGAAACATTTAAAATACAAAAACATGTTCCCAATTTTTGAAACAAATAGCTTACTCATTCAGAGAGGAAACCGAAATTGTTTATGGGGAACTGGAGAAAGGTGAACGTTAAAAGTACAGTATGAGTAGGAATAGAGGTGAAGATGCAGAAAAGAGAAGCAGAGATCTAGAGATAGTGGAAGATCAAAGACAGTACATTAATCAGCATTTTTCCCTTTCTTTTTCTTCTACATTTGCATTATTATTCCATTTCTATCTTCTACTCTGACAGCATTTCTTGACTTCCAGAAGGCATTAAACTCAAAACCACACCAACACATATTAACAAAACTACATTCATATGTCTAATAAGGCCATCATCAGAAATAGACAAAACACACACACACACACACACACACACACACACACACACACACACACACATGCAAATGCAAATGCAATTCACACACACATGACTACAGTCTCTGACTGCTGTGTGTGTGTGTGTGTGTGTGTGTGTGTGTGTGTGTGTTGTGTGAATTAGTGAGTTTGTGCATTTTCTGAGGTTCTTTGGAAGGCCTTGTTGGCAGAAATCACACTTTCTGACACTGTTCCTATTTGCAACTCATCGTCTCCACTATATGGTGAGTAGCAACTATCCTTTTTGTAGTATTGTTACATTCATCCTGGATTTTCCATTCTATGATCATATGGGATAATCAATATAATTTATAAATAGCTAGAGAATTGTGGCTGGTTATTGTGTCCCCACTGAAAGAATTCCAGCCCTGACTGACCAACACTTCCAACCAGTTGCCCATAATGTAGCCTCCCACATCAAAGATATCAACCATTTCCCTCACCAACTCTCCACCAACCCTACACCTTTACTGCCCCAGATTCCTACTTGTCACTGATGATGCCACCTCCCTATACACCAACATCCCTCATATCCATGGTCTTATCACTATTGAAGACTACCTTCCCCAATGTCCTTCAGACTCCAAACCCACTACTTGAAACCTAGTACACCTTATTATCTTTATCCTGACCCACAATTACTTCTCCTTTGAAGAGGAAGTATACAAACAAATCTGCAGCACAGCCATGAGCACCCGCATATTGCCCTCCTATTCAAACTGCCTAGCAGAGACCTTCCTAGCTTCCCAAATTACCAAACCCTACCTTAAGGTTCATTGATGATATTTTCATGATCTGGACACAATGTCAACAAACTATATCCCCATTCCTTCACAACTCCAACACCTCTCCAAACAGCTTCACCTGGTCTCCACAACCCAGTGTGGCACCTTTCTAGACATTGACTCCCTCCTCTTTAATGGCTCCATCTGCACCTCTGTCCACTTTAAACCCATCAACCACCTGCAGTACCTGCATTTGGACAGCTGTTGTCTATCTGACACCAAAAAGTCCTTTCATACAGCTTGGCTACCCAGGGACAGCATATCTGCAGTGATGAGAACTTCCTTGCCCAGCATGCTGAGGATCTCACGGAGGCCTTCACAGACAGATACTATCCTCCAATCCTAGTGTGCAAACAGATCTCCTGTACCATTTCCCTTCTCACCCCCAATCTTCCGCCACTCCTAAGAACCAGTCACAAAGGAGTGCCCCTTCTTCACCCAACACCACCTTGGACTGGAACAACTGAACCACATTTTTCACCAGTGCTTTGATGCCCTGAAATGAGGGACATCCTGTCCAAGATCCTTCTCACCCCTCCTAAAGTGGTGTTCCATTGCCCACCCAACCTCTGAAACATCCTAGATCTTCCCGTACAGTCTACCCACCCAGCACTTCCTTTTCCAGTCCCGTCACAGGTTTATCCTACTCCATCAGGGGCTGGGCCACCTGTGTAAGCAGATATGTCATTTACCAGCTTTGCTGCAGCAATTGTAAAGATTTTTATATTGGCATGACTATGATCCAGCTGTCAACCAGGATGAATGACCACTGTCCACCAGAATGAACAACCACCACCAAACTGTGGCCAAGAGTAAAGTAGGCCTGCAGTATAACATGCAGCTGAACATAATATCCTTGATTTCGATGGCTGCTTCCCTCCCCGAGCCACCTGTATCCTCCCCTCCACCACCAGCTTTTCTGAAATTACCAGATGGAGGCTGTACTTACAACACGTTTTCCACTCCTGTAATTATCCTGGCCTCACCCTCCAGTAACATGCTTCCACCCCCTCTGTCCTATCACCTCTTCCTAATTCCCATTTCCTGTTCTCTTTGTTTGCCATCCTCTGCCAATGCACTCGCTCTTCTTTCCCCACTCCTCTCCTTTTTCAGTCTATTTTCCCCACCTCTGTGACTCACACCTTGATGCTGTGCCTGTTTTCATTCTAGTCCCTGCACACTCTGTCAGACAGTGCTCCTCCATTCCCCCACTTGTACACTGCTATCCTTTCCCCTTCCCTGTCCCCTCCAGATTGCTGCTCCATTCCACGTGATAGTTGCATTCTGGCCTGAGCTGCCTGAGTTAGTGGCCATGTCTGCATAAGGTGTGCTTGCATGTATGAGTGGATGGTGCTTGTTTCTCTCTTCCCAATAAAGGCTGTGGCCAAAAGCTTACATGTAAGGGTCTTTTAATTGGGCAGGTCTGCAATGTAAAGTGCTATCTTTACAGTAAGTAGCAATCTATCTTTTCCTACATTGTTGTTATTCCCACCTAGAGTTTCCATTGTCTGATTCTTCTGAACGGCCTTTCTTCAGTCCTCTAACCCTGTGACGTTTTTTATTATTCTCTGTAGCGTTAGTCTTCTCAGAGCCCCTTCTTTCTCTCCTTTCCTGTGTTTTTTCACCACCCTCCAAACTGCATCTACTTCCCAGGCACTATGTGTCAACAATCATCGACACACAACACAGGCTTCGTGACTGAGCGGACTGTTGACGCAGCATCTGATGCTCCAGATTATTTCCTGTGATAATTGTAATTATATTTATTCCTGAAACTTCCTGGCAGATTAAAACTGTGTGCCAGACTGAGACTCGAGCTCGGGACCTTTGCCTTTCGCGGGCAAGTGCTCAACGAACTGAGCTACCCAAGCACGACTCACACCCTGTCCTCACAGCTTTACTTCTGCCAGTACCTCGCCTCCTACCTTCCAAACTTTGGAGAAGCTTTCCTGCAAACCTAGCAGAACTAGCACTCATGAAAGAAAGGATATTGCGGAGACATGGCTTAGCCACAGCCTGGAGGATGTTTCCAGAATGAGATTTTCACTCTGCAGTGGAGTGTGCTTGGGTAGCTCAGTTGGTTGAGCACTTGCTCGCAAAAGGCAAAGGTCCTGAGTTCGAGTCTCGGTCCAGCACACAGTTTTAATCTGACAGGAAGTTTCACATCAGTGCACACTCCACTGCAGAGTGAAAATCTCATTCTGGAAACATCCCTCAGGCTGTGGCTAAGCCATGTCTCCGCAATATCCTTTCTTTCAGGAGTGCTAGTTTTGCAGGTTCGCAGGAGAGCTTGTGCAAAGTTTGGAAGGTAGGAGGTGAGGTACTGGCAGAAGTAAAGCTTTGAGAATGGGGTGTGAGTCGTGCTTGGGTAGCTCAGTTGGTTGAGCATTTGCCCATGAAAGGCAAAGATTCTTAGTTTGAGTCTCGGTCCTGCACACAGTTTTAATCTGACAGGAAGTTTCATATCAGCGCACACTCCGCTACAGAGTGAAAATCTCATTCTGGAAATATTTATTCCTGTTGATTCCAATTCATCCCTTGTCTTGAAGTACTTGAGCATTTTATTTTCCACGCCTCCCTGTGCCACATGAACTTGGATCCTCAACATAACCCATCCCCCTCCACCTCTATTCCCTTATTGCAAAATAAACATACTCCCACACCCCATCTGTTACTTTTCTCTCACATTTCTCCATTTCTCTACATTTTTCGAATATTTGTGCCTATTTTTACGTATTTGTACGTATTTTTGGGTATCTGTGTGCGCGGTTTTGGATGTCTTTACGTATTTTTTACAGATGTTTTCTGTTATCCAGTTCCTCTTATAACCATCAAATTCTATTTTGCCCATTTCCACACCTTTCCCATTTCCTTTACATCATTCCCTGCCACAATGGACTCCTGCTCCATCGATCTGTGCTAGTTCAGAAAAGTATTTCCTTCCCTGGCTAAAATCCAGTCCTGCATCCTATTTCTTAAATGCTGCGTAAACCATGGAATCCCCCCACAAATAGACTTGCCAAAAAATACCTTTCTCTGGATGCTGTATCTCCTTTCACAATGACCTTTACTTTTTCAGATTCTGCCAGTCCTGGCGCTCACAAACCTGGTGCTGCAAATACACATCTTGATGTCACAGGCATCTCATCTCAGAACCACCTCTGCTCCTGCCGCAAGATACTACTACTGTGCAATCCTGGCTCCATACATCACATCTATGAAACTATATTCCTTGCTCTCCAGCACCTGGAGGAGGATTCCAGGCATCACCTCCATAAGTCATCCAACCTGCTGGCACCCTACTACTGCC
The DNA here is from genome assembly GCF_023897955.1 of Schistocerca gregaria. Classification (NCBI taxonomy): domain Eukaryota; kingdom Metazoa; phylum Arthropoda; class Insecta; order Orthoptera; family Acrididae; genus Schistocerca; species Schistocerca gregaria. Next base: position 122,371,002 of record NC_064921.1, read on the forward strand.
TCACAGCACCATTTTCCAACCCCTATCCTACACACAGTGTTCCTCCATGTCTAACCCTTGCAGCACCTAAACCTTCCCTAGCTGACTTTTTCAACTGCCACATCTCCAAAACTCTCTACCAAAAACTGCACCAAATCAAGAGCCGAAATATTCCCATAACACTGTTGTTAACCTTTCCACCAAAACCCTCAGCTCAACAGAGGTTTCAGTCCTATCCAAAGGCCTGACCTTTAACCAAACACCCAAATTTAACCTTGCTGGACTTGTCAAAGACATACTCTCATTCTCTGAGTCCCTGCAATGGAAACATTTCCTTGCAGCAGGTACCTCCAACCAAAGCCAATTTAATTCCAGCATTGGACCCTGCCTCTCCCAGTTCACACCATCATCCTCCCCCTACCACCTAACCACTCGCTGGTCACCTTCCAGGGATTCCTTACCTCCAACTTAGCCTCACCATCCTAGCTCCCTTCCTTGGTGCACCAACTTTTCAGCAGAAAAATGAATAGCCATACACAATCTCAAAACTAATCCTGACCTAATAATTGTATCTGCCAACAAGGTTCCACCACTGTTGTTATGAATCACAGTGACTACCTGGCAGAAGGCCTTTGCCAATTATTTGAGTCCTCCACCTAAAAACACTGCCAGAGTGATACCATCCCAGAAGTCCAACACAGCCTCTAACCAGGCTTAAAGCCTTAGGCCATTTCTAGAACCTCTCCCCTGAATACAATTCCCTCCTCACCCCTATGACCCCTATAATCCTCCCCCCCCCCCCCCCACACACACACACACACACACCTTCTACATGCTCCCCAAAATCCAAAAACCCAACAATCCTGGATGCCCCATTGTGGCTAGTTATTGTGCCCCCACTGAAGAATTGTGGTCCTCATTCACCAACACCTCCAACCAATCGCCCATAATTTAGCCTTCCACATCAAAGATACCAATCACTTTGTTCACTGATTCTCCACCATCCCCACCCTTTACCTTCTGGATCCCTACTCATCACTTTTGACACCACAATTAAAACATTACAGGCTATTATGCTGTGATCAAATGGATTTCACCTCAAATCCCTGTGTTTTGTCCTCATCTGCGAAGAACATTTTCAAGGGGGTAGCTTTGTTGAATGTCAGATTCACATGCTGGCCTCTGCAGATTGGGACGAAATGTCGGGTTTTAAGGTGAAATCCATTTGATCACGGCATAATGACATGGTACATTTTATTAATTGTGACAATTCTGGTTGTGAAAGTTTACATTTTACAACTGTTGGCATCACCTCCCTGTACACCAAAACCTCTCATATCCATAGTCTTACCACCACTGAGCACTACCTTTTCCAACGTTCTTCAGACTCCAAACCCACTACTCATTCCTCATGCACTTTACTAACTTTGTCCTAACCCACAACTACTTCTCCTCTAAAGGGAAGGCATGCAACAATGTTCGGTCTAATTTGCAGTATTGCCTTTAGAAGAAGTAGTAAATAGTAAGCCATTACAGCCATATTATAGTCAAGTCTCAAGAGGTTTCTTATTATTGCAGTGTTACCTTCTATTAGTTATATTCTTTTTTAGGTTCAGCTTAGTTCATTATTTTTTTTACAGGTATTATTTCCTGCAGAAGGAATGCACATGGAAGAGAGACTGAAAGAATTAGAAATTAGCCTCCTGAGGTTTTGTCAGGAGTGATCATGAAGATGACTATGATGATGAATGTGGAAAAGTGTAGATGAGCTAGAAGAGCAAGCTGAGAATTCTAATAAAGAACAAGAGGTGTCTGATGGTGAAGATGCTATTGACAATATCACAAATGGTCCATTGTATGTTGGAAAAGATCTCGTTTAATATTGGAAAAATAACATGTACCTCCAAAACTGTTAGAACCAAGTCCAAAAATTTTATAAGCCATTTTTCTGTTGTAAAGCCTATTGTAAAACATCTGAAAGCCAAAACTGAAATTTGTAAGCACTTTTTTTTTAAATTCATGATATTATCAGTACTATAGTAGAAAAGCAAACCTGTAATCAAGTTCCAGAGAGGTAAATTTTCCAGAGAAAGGACTGCAACACTACAACAGCAAGTGAAATTCAAGCTCTAATAGGTTTACTGTATTTGTCTGGAATGATGACGACTAATTTTCTAAATGTAGATGGAAGACTGATGGCACATGGGTAGAAATATTCAGGCTCACTATACCACGGTTTAGATTTCACTTCCTTCTCAGTTATCTGTCATTTGACATGTTAAAAGAGATAAAATATTGAAATATAATAGGTTAGTTCCAAATAAAACATTTCTCATGTGTTTGTTCAAAATTGCAAAAACAACATACACTCACTTTGAATACCTCACAACTGATGAGAAGTTATAGAGATATTTCGAAGAAATTGTTGGTTTATACAGTATACCCAAGCAAGTAGAACAAATACAAAATAAAAATATTTGTCCTTTGTTACAGCAGGATGTATTATACTATGGATATGGAAGTGTATGTTGGAACACAACCAAGGGCCCATATTATGTAAGTATTGCCCAGCTGTTGTTAAGAGACTTTGTATCTCCAACAAAGGAACCGACAGAATATCACAGTGGATATCTCTTTTACCAGTCTTCTGTTGACCGAATCACTGAAAAATGATTTTTGGCTAACTTTACTTGGAACAATATGAAAAAAAGAAGGAATTGCCATTTGAATTCAAGAAGCCAAGTAAGTGCCACATGGGTTCAAATATGCTTGCCTTCTGAAAATCTTATACTCTTGTATCACATACTACCAAGAAAGGTAAAAATGTTGTACTTATATCCAGTCTTCACCATGATGATACTCTTGACAAAGAGATGGGCAAAGCAAAAATGATAGTTATGTATCACAAGATGAAAGGAGAAGTAGACATTTGTGACTAGATGTGTACTGTCTACAACTGTACAAGACACACTTGACAATGAACTTCAATCATATTTTATTCCTTGCGGAATGCTGGATGCATAAGTTTTTTAGTGTTTCTTGCTGCTAATAACCCAGACAGCTGTGCTCAGTGAAGAGATTTTCTGTGCCAGTTGGCTTATCAGGTTGTTTTAGAACATGTGGAAGTTCAAGCTGCCATGAGTAACATACCGTTTAATATTCCTTCAAGAATTTATGAAATTTTTCGAAAATGAAGCAAAGGCAAGGCTCACTGTACATCCTAACAAACAGAAAGGCACTGTGATACTGTGACAGGAGAAAGAACTTACCTACCAGGTACAGCTGCTGCAAATGTAGTAAATATCATGGTTTGGAACATGCAAGTCTTATTTTTCCAGAATGCTTAAAAGCAGAAGACTGTGACTGAATTGTATGTACTGATGAATTGTACTAACCAATGTGAGCATTTCATTCTGTTTTAAATATTATTACAAATCTTTTTCATTTCCAAAAATAAATATTGTAAGACATGAAGGAACTTACGATTTAAGTGGAAATGGAGAGAATTTTTGGCTTTATAAAAGGAATGTACTCTGTAAATTAAAATTTAAACATGTAAATTTCTTAGTCTCAAATATCTCATTGATTTGTTTGTACTTATAAATCTCTATTTATCTCCCATGCAGACTGACTGTCAACAGCGACTACTAACAGTATGAAATATGGCATGATTACTGCAGGATTAAGGCCACATTATTGTGTACCACCAAGGCAGTATGGCCTTCTAAAAATTCATAAGGAAAATGTTCCTGTATATGCAATAGTGAGAAACATTGGAGCTTCTAAATATGATTTAGCTAACATCTCACTTCTTTGCTGACACCATATGTGAGCAAATGCTCACATCACATTGGGACTCTCTGTCTAAGCAGTTCTGACTGACTGGTTAGCTGTGATGTGGTATCACATTTTACAAAGGTCCCTCTTGCAGATTCCTTGGCATTAGTTGACAAAACATTTCAAGTGGACATCACTGCTTTGTTTTGACATGCTCTAGTCACAACCGATTTTATGTTCAACCAAGAATATTTTGTACAGATTGACAATGTCGCCATGGCCAGCCCTCTGTCTCCCTTGGTGGCCAACATTTTTAAGAATGATCTCCTCACAGTGAGAGGACCAAAAGGAGGTCGTACAAGCCACTGGGAGAGGCTTAATAACCTGGAGCTTGTTCCCATGACAAGAGGACCAGTGGTGATCCCAAAGTGATGCCACCTGCAGACAGACGGCAACACAGAGATCATCAGAGGGAATGTAAGAACTTGTGGGCTGAGGTACGAGGACTGCAGCCTTGGCAGCAGCATCAGCTGCCTCATTTCCTGTCAGACTGATGTGACCAGGAACCCACATAAACATCACAGTGGCTCCATCAAGGGTAAGCAAGTAACAGCTTTCCTGAACCTGCTGCACTAAGGGATGGACAGTGTAAAGCACACATAGGCTTTGAAGGGCACTGAGAGAGTTGGAGCAGATGATGCAATTGAAAAGCCTGTGTTGCCAGATGTACTGTGTGGCCTGATACAGGGCTCTCCTGAAAATAGCGAGCAGTGTTCTGGAATCCAGTACCAAAAAACATCGGTAAGAATTATGAAGGCACACCTGACACCAATGTCAGTCCCAGAGCTATCAGTGTACACAAAGCTACTATTGTGAAGTTTTGTGCGAAAATTGTGAAACTGAAGACGATAGGGCAAGACTGGAGTAAAGCCCTTAGGAGGTGAATGAAGGTGAAGGAGAACACAGACCGCCACATGAAGCCAAGGTGGTGAAGGGTCCACACCCACCGAGGAAGTGGCAGGTAGTGTGAAGTTAAGCTCCCAGAGCTAAAGTCGAAAGTGAACTTCAGGAGGTAACAGAGAAGAGGACGCACCCTATACTGGCGTTCAAAGGAGTCACCGAAGAAGGAGGTATAGGATGGGTGGCCATGAATGGCAGACAAACAGCATACATCTCTACTGACGAGAAAGTCATGGCGACAGGACAGCAGTAGTTTGGCAGCTTCTGCATACAGACTCTCGACCAGGCTAGAGTAAAAGGCACCAGTGGCCAAACATATGCCATGATGGTGCATAGTATTGAAATGACATAAGAGGGACAGACATGTAGATGCACAAACGAAACACCCACAGTCACGTTTCGAATGGACAAGGGACCAGTACAAATGGAGGGTGGTTCGTCGATCTGCTCCCCAGGAAGTACCACTGAAGACACATACGACGCTGAGGGATTGCATATTGCGTGCCACCACAGAAGACATGTGGGAGGACCAGGAATATCACTGTTTCAACAAACACAAAAACAACAGTCCCAAGATGCAAAGATGGTGGAAGAAACTAACTGCGCCGCCAGAAATCCAAACAAACTGCTTCATCAGTTGAAAAACAAAAGTCATTGTCAATGTCCCATGAGTAAAGATGATTGAAACATTGCTGAAGGCACTGCTCAGTGAGACAAGTACATGGAAAACTGCAATAGATGGCAAAATTGTCAATGTAAATGAAGCCGGAGATGCCTGGTGGGAGAAAGGCCATTATAGCATTAATGGCGATAGCAAAGAGGTCGACACTCAGGCTGGAGCCTTGAGGCACACCGTTTTCCAGGACAAAGGTGTCTGACAAGACAGAACCCACATGTACCTTGGAAACTCGTTCTTTTAAAATTTCATGAATGAAACAGGGCATGAGGCCACAGAAACCCAAGGTGTAGAGAGTACAGAGGATACCAGTCCTCGAGCATGTGTCATAGGCTTTCTCCAAATCGAAAAACATAGCCACAATCTGGGATTTCTGCAGAAAACCATTCATGACATTGGTGGAGAAAGTGATGAGATGGTCAACTGCAGAATGGCATGCTCGAAACTCCATACCAGCCAGGCATGAATCATTCGTCCCATCACCTTGCAAATGCAGCTGGTGAGAGAAATGTGGAAAGCTGCAAGGAAGGTGTTGTTCCTTACTGGGCTTAGGTATGAGAATGACAGTGGTTTCATGCCAGTGTCTGGGAAATGTGCCCTCTGCCCAGATGTAGTTGCATGTATCAAGCAGAAAGAGCTTGCCCACAAAAGAAAGATGCTGCAACATCTGAATGTGAACATCATCTGGTGCTGCTGTGGAGGATCAGGATGAAGTGGGAGCACAATTTTGTTTCCTCACAGCAAAGGCGGCATTGCAGCGCTCATGATTCTCAGAAGAGAAGTGTATTGCTTGAGCAACGTTGCTCGTTTTCGTTGGAGGAAGGCAGGGTGATAGTGGAAGGAGCTTGAAATCTCCGTAAAATGGTGGCCCAAGGCATTGGAGATTGTCTGCTACTGTCAAGCCGCAAATTGGGGGATGAATCTTTGTCCCAGAGAGCTAATGGAGGTTGGCCCACATGATGGCATAGGGACTGGAACTGTTAATAGAACTACTGAATGAGATGCAGCTACCTTTTTTGCTACACGAAAAATGCAACAACACTGAGCATGCACCTGTTTATAAGGAATTCAGCTTGCCATCTTAGGATGATGGTTAAAAACATGAAGGGCATGTTTCCACACACAAATTGCATACGTCTCAGCCCACCGAGGGACTAGGACATGGCATGGTAAATAGGAAGTGCGAGGAATGGAATGTTCTGCAGTGATAAGTAAAACGTTTGTAAGAGATACCACCTAGCCACACAACTGTGGAAATGTTGTTCGTCGAAGGCTACCAGGGAGGAGTAAAGCCTCCAGTCAGCCTTAGTAAGCTGTCATATGGGGGAGCACACAGTTGGGGTAGGAGTCAGCGAACAGAGAGCACAGGGTGATGTAGATGGGTCAACTATGAACGTCATCCTGTATGAGCAGCATGACTCCCCCATGAGATGGAATGCTGTCCTCAGGGGGAAGGTCAATACAGACCAGGAAGAAATGTGAGAGCTCAAAGCAGTTGTGAGGACACAATTTTGTTTCCTGGAGGCAGAAAACAAGTGAACACTGCAGTTCTAAGAGCAGCCATAAATCCTCTTTGTTGGATCAAAGGCCTCAAACAACAAAAGGAGAGGAGGGAAAATATGAAACAGTGTCACCTTGGAGGGCGCAGAGGCTGTAGGATCCTGTGCGGTAGCGTTCTCGCTTCCCACGCCCGGGTTCCCAGGTTTGATTCCTGGCGGGGTCAGGGATTTTCTCTGCCTCGTGATGGCTGGGTGTTGTGTGATGTCCTTAGGTTAGTTAGGTTTAAGTAGTTCTAAGTTCTATGGGACTGATGACCATCAATGTTAAGTCCCAAAGTGCTCAGAGCCATTTTTTTGTAGGATCCTGCTCCATGAGATCTACAGACTTTGACTTCTTGGAGCCTTTACCATTGGCAGAGGGAGACTCTAATGTTTGTTGGCTGGAGGGAGATAGGAAGCCTTTGTAAGAATATTGCTTCTGTCCTTTCCAGCCTACCAGTTGTGTAGCAGGTGACATTGCCCTGTGAGGTGAAAGTTTGATGGCTTGTTGCACAGCTGGATGAGGAGACGGCCAAGCTGCCATGACACTGGGCGATTTCACCATCACAGAGCTGATTTTGAGGTCAAATGTCTGCATGGCCATAGCCTTCATGGGCCGAGATGTAGCAAGAACAGTACTGTACATGCCAGATGGTAGAATGCAGGGTCTGTGATTAGTCAATAACTTTTGAGCGACTGGGTAAGACACTTTTTCCTTTACCTGGCTCTGTTGGACAGCCTGCTCATCGAGATACATGGGACAATCTCAAGAGAAGGCAACATGGTCACCATTGCAGTTGAGACAGTGGGAAGAAGGTTGAAATGATGACACTGGTAGTAGATCATCGAGTTCAGAATGTACGGTCAGACTGTGATAACTTAATAGCCTGCTTTGATTTTGGATGGAAGCGCCACTCTATCAAAAGTGAGAAAAAGAGTGTGTATGGCAGTGAGGATGCATCTACCTTTTTCATCACCCAATGGACTGCACTGACATCCTGATCACAGTGGTACATTTGGATTTCTGTCTCAGTCAGACCATCAAGCATCCCAGAGTAAATAACACCACAGGAAGAATTCATAATGCTATGGGCCTCGACACGAACAGGACAGCCATGGAGAAGCAAAGCAGCAAGAAGTTGTTGTGCTTGAGAATCAGAAGTAGTCTCTACAGACTGTAGTGCCTAGAACCACTCGGCCACCCCGGCCAGGCACAGTTACAGTACATGTGTTTTTAACATACTTGACCAAATCCCTTAAGTCCATTTTTAATGAAATTAAGCATATTCATTATTTTAGCGGTGGTTCTGCAGCACAGTACAAAAATTTTAAGAGCTTCCTATATCTTTGCCAACATCAAAAAGATTTTGGCATTACTGCAGAATGGAATTTTTTTGGAGCAAGCCATGGGAAATCACCATGTGACGGAATTGGGGGCACAGTTAAGTGTTTAGCAGCAACAGCTAGCCTTCAACGCCCAACTGACAACCAAATCTTAACATAAACTGATCTGTTTGAATATTGCAACAAAAAAATGTTCATGACATTGAATATATTTATATTAAAAAAGAAATTACTGAAGATGCAAAAATTGATCAAGAGAAACGTACCTTGTAAGGTACAAGAGACCATCACCATTTTGTGCCAACTGATGAAAAGTGACTTAAGATTCACAGAGTATCAAATGATACAATGTCCTTTATAGCAAATGTTAACTGACAAGCTAAACATGTTGCCATTAATGAACTACAGCCTGGCCAGTATGTTGCTTGTGTTTATTATGGAAAATGATGGATAGGAAATATCTGTGATGTTTCATGTGAAGAAAAAGATGCCTTGATTAATTTCATGCATCCTCATGGAGCTGATCAATCATTTCATTAGCCTACTAGAAGAGACATATGCTGGATCCCAGAACAACAGATAATTGCAATCATACCAGTCTCAGCTGCTTCATTGATGGGGTGGCAATAGAGTTTGCCAGAAGCAATAATTTTTGGACATCAGCAAAAAATTTAAAACATTTAACAATTGAAGAATTCTGTATTACGGTTTGGAAACCACAGAGAGACCCTTGCATGGCTATCAGGTGTGGCCCCTTGGTGATGGGGTTACCAGTCTTGAGATTGGTAGTGGCATAGCCACCATGGACCAACGAAAGGATTTTCCGAATTACCAAAAAAGTCAGTAGTTAAGACGAATTTTTTGCACCTTACCCAAAGAGACACCAAAATGAAAATAAGTTTTTCTAATAGAATGAAATGTGCTCTGTTGAATGGTGTTAATGAAAGCAATGTGGTAGGTGTCCATTTTGAGATACATGACTTTGAACACCGGTAATTAAACATACCAGCCAGGCCAAAATTTGTGATATACTAAACACCCAGACAGACAGTAGTTTGGCACAAGACCAGGTCCATAGTGCACTTTCTCCACTACTTACACCTCATTAAACTATGGGGCAAATTTCTCACGACATTATTTGTTGCCCACTTTGAACTGAGATTATGCCAAATGCACTGCTTTCTGAACTCTACTTGCAACATTTGTGTGTTGAGCACATAAAGTTGTACCACCATACTCAGAAGCAAGAGTCTAGCTCTTTTCCATTAGGAACAGTGGAATGCCAAACTTGACGATTTCTTCACGACTTTTTGGTCTCTGTAAAAGTTGTCTTCACGAAAATGGTTCTAGCACCTCAACCAAGTTACAGGTGAGCCTGAAACATTGCATAAATTCAAGTAAAGCCCTCAGGTACATCCTGTACAAATTTAATCAAAACTGAAAATGGTCGAGCTGAGATCATCTTCTAAACTGGGACACTTGACATGGAATGACTCTTTTCTCAGTGAAAGCGAAGAAGTATCACAGGATCTGCTGAATGGAATGAACAGTCTACTGAATACAGAATACCTCTGAGTAAATTGAAGAAAGACGAAAGTAATGAGAAGTAGCTGAAATGAGAACACTGAGGAACTTAAAATCAGAATTGGTGATCACAAAGCAGATGAAGGTAACCAATTTTGCTACCTAGGCAGCAATATAACATATGACAGACAGAGCAAGGAGGATAAAAAGCAGATTAGCGCTGGCAAAAATGACACTCGTGGCCAAGAGAAGTCTACTATTATCAAACATAGGCCTTAATTTGAGGAAAACATTTCTGAGAATGTTTGTTTGAAGCACAGCATTGTACGGTAGTGAAACATGGACTGTGTGAAAAGCTAAACAGAAGAGAATCAAAGCATTTGAGAGGCAGTGCTACAGAAGAATGCTGAAAATTAGGAGGACTGATAAAATAAGGAAGGGGGAGATTCTCCAGAGAATCAGTGAGGAAAGGAATATACGGAAAACACATCTTTTGGTTAAATCTAATAGAGGTACCAGTGTTACTTTTTTGGGATTAAGGACAAGAGATGGTCTTGGTTTGCTAGATTAGATTAGATTAGATTAATACTTGTTCCATAGATCATGAATACGACACTTCGTAATGATGTGGAACGTGTCAGGTTAATAAAAGATGTCTGTACAAGAAATTACATTACACAAAATATTGCATGGCACTAATGATTAAGTTTTTTTTTTTTTTTTTTTTTTATTTTTTTTTTTTTTTTACTTACTTTATATCTAAAAATTCAGCCAATGAGTAGAAGGAGTTGTCATCTAGAAATTCTTTTAATTTATTTTTAAATGTTAGTTGGCTATCTGTCAGGCTTTTGATGCTGTTTGGTAGGTGCCCAAAGACTTTTGTGGCAGCATAATTTACCCCTTTCTGTGCCAAAGTCAGATTTAACCCTGCATAGTGAAGATCATCCTTTCTCCTGGTGTTATAGGTATGCACACTGCTATTACTTTTGAATTGGGTTGGATTATTATCAACAAATTTCATAAGGGAATATATATACTGTGAGGTTACTGTGAGGATCCCTAGATCCTTAAATAGATGTCTGCAGGATGACCGTGGGTGGGCTCCAGCAATTATTCTGATTACACGTTTTTGTGCAATGAATACTTTTCTACTCAACGATGAATTACCCCAGAATATGATGCCATACGAAAGCAGTGAATGAAAGTAGGCATAGTAAGCTAATTTACTGAGATTCTTATCACCAAAATTTGCAATAACCCTAATAGCATACGTAGCTGAACTCAGACGTTTCAGCAGACCATCAATGTGTTGCTTCCAGTTTAACCTCTCATCAATGGACACACCTAAAAATTTTGAAAATTCTACCTTAGCTACAGACTTCTGTTCAAATTCTATATTTATTACTGGAGTTGTGCCATTTACTGTACGGAACTGTATATACTGTGTTTTATCAAAATTTAAAGAGAGTCCGTTTGCTGAGAACCACTTAATAATTTTGTGAAAAACATCATTTACAATTACATCACTTAGTTCTTGGTTTTTGGATGTTATTACTATACTTGTATCATCAGCAAAAAGAACTAACTTTGCATCTTCATCAATGTGGAATGGTAAGTCATTAATGTATATCAAGAACAGTAAAGGACCTAAGACCGAACCCTGTGGGACCCCGTGCTTGATAGCACCCCAGTTTGAGGAATCAGCTGTTTTAACATTACACGAACCACTTATTTCAACTTTCTGCATTCTTCCAGTTAAGTATGAATTTAACCATTTGTGCACTGCCCCACTCAAACCATAATGATTTAGCTTATCTAAAAGAATTCCATGATTTACACAATCAAAGGCCTTTGAGAGATCACAAAAAATACCAATGGGTGATGTCCGGTTATTCAGAGCATTTAATATTTGATCAGTGAAAGCATATATAGCATTTTCTGTTGAAAAGCCTTTCTGAAAACCAAACTGACATTTTGTTAGTACTTTATTTTTACAAATATGGGAGGCTACTCTTGAATACATTACTTTCTCAAAAATTTTTGATAGAGCTGTCAGAAGAGAGATTGGGCGGTAGTTGTTGACATCCGACATATCCCCCTTTTTATGCAATGGTTTTACAATGGCATATTTCAGTCTATCAGGGAAAACACCCTGCTCCAAAGAGCTATTACATACGTGGCTGAGAATTCTACTTATCTGTGGGGAACAAGCTTTAAGTACTTTGCTGGAAATGCCATCAATTCCGTAAGAGCTTTTACTTTTCAGTGAGTTTATTATTTTACTGATTTCAGAAGGAGAGGTTGGTGGAATTACAGCTGTTTCAAACTGTGCAGGTATGGCCTCTTCTATTAATAGCCTTGCCTCTTCTAGTGAAGATCTAGATCCTATTTTCTCCACAACATTTAAAAAATGATTATTCAAAATATTTTCAATTTCTGATTGTTTGTTAGTGCACTTGTCATTCAATTTTATTGCACTAAAGTCTTCCTGTGCTCTTGGTTGCCCTGTTTCCCTTTCAATAATATTCCAAATTGCTTTAATTTTATTATCAGAGTTACTGATCTCAGACATGATACACATGCTTCTGGACTTTTTAATAACTTTTCTTAGTACCGCACAATAGTTTTTATAATATTGAACAATTTCGGGGTCAGTACTCCATCTTGCTGTTAGATACAGTTCTCTTTTGCGGTTGCAAGATATTCTTATTCCTTTTATTGCTTTTAACTACTAGCAGGTGTCTTGGGGAGGCCAGGGCATGTACTTAAGAGTGGGGCACCATCCTCTTTTCACAATTTGTCAAACTGATGGCCAAATATTAACTCTCTCAGCCAACCGTCCCACCCCTCACCACACTATGCCATTATGATGCTCATTCTCTTTCACTCAGCTCAAAAGTGAGACATACAACACTTTGTGTAAATGGATTGTTTGTGTGCCACTAAATAGTTTGATTTGTTGTGAATGCAAGCGCTTGTGTGTGTTTGCTACATTTTGATATCACATATCAAACCCCTAAAAAGGAACTGTTCAAATTCCACATACTGGTAAGCTGACCATGTAATGGCCCACAACAGCTACCCCAAAAACACAGATATAATATAGACTTACATTTACATCCATCCACAGCCTGTACCAAAAATGTACAGTTTAAGGAAATCTCCTCACATATATGGTACCAAGGCCATAGCAGAAGGAAAACAAGTTTTAAACAAATGGCTGCAACTTCATGAATAGGATTAATACATCCATTGGTGCTTTATGAACTACTGCATAGTTCTGTTGATAAATAACATGTAGATTCTTTTTTATTACAATGTTTTCACATGAAGGGCATTAGCTAGAAAACACCTAAAATACGTGAGTACTAATACTCATGCATAAAAAATATGGCACAACCCACAGCCTACAGCGTGTGATACTTGTTTAGCAGCTCACACACAAGCAATAGACTATACATTGTGGACAAATTGCAGCAACTGTCTCATTCACCACATGGAAATCACTGGCAATCTGATGAATCACCTTCAACCTGTGGCAATATGGCTGATGACTGTGTTTACCTAGTTAAGTGTGGTTGGAAATTTTTGTTTTGATTTGGTTTGCCTATACTGAAACTTCATGTCAAAGTTATAATCTAACCTTCCTCACTTAATTTATAACAAGAGTTACAATAACCAGCCACGCTGATATTGGCAATGTTTCAATAGTTGCACTAAGACTGTCACAAATTGTGTAAATACTTGCAGTTAAAGTACCACGCTAACAAATGAGAAAAGATTTGAAGAATAATAAATGGAAAACAGATTGTGTTAGCACATAGAAAGATGAACACAACCCACTTGATACCAATGAAAAGTTAATGTATTCTTAAAGTGACCTATACAAAAGCATATCAAAATAAGTATAATAAATTATGTGTATTTCCTGTTTCTTTTTAAATTCATTTTTGGCAAGTATTCATATGGGTACAGAGATCAGCTGCCACTGCTGCTAAATGTAGCAGCTCACTCTCCATTGTAGAACTTCTTTACATACGGTGTTTGTAACACAGATTGAAGTAGCTTGGCAAATCACTCACGTGTGGCAAGGTGGAGGTGAGCTACTGATTGCAGTGATATCGTTAGTGTCGGATCACTATGATCCGTCATTCATGTGTGAGGGGCCTTTAGATTTGTCCATCTTCCACAACAATTGTATTGTTGTTGAGGACAGGCTACATGGGCAAAACAAACGAATGTGCTATAAACCATGTAATCTAGCACAATTAAGATAAAAAAAGACACAATGGAAAAGTCCAGGCTTAATTTCCGATTGTCATTGTAATTTTTCAGATCATTACAAATATTTCAAGTGGTACATATAAGCTAAATAAGATTTGGATGAAAAAATAAACAAAAGAAATCTTATTTGCAAAAGAAGGATTAACTCATTTCTTAACTAATCAATCATTTTGTGATACATTATTTGGAGATGAAGCTTAGGTTTTGGAATCCGTCAGACATACAGAAATGTGAAGCACTAACCTTTCAAATGGAGCACTTGTACATAGGATCATCATACAAATTAATAGTAGGATGACCATGACAAATCTAACCCAAGCATATTATAACATCAGTAGAATTATTTTGCATACAGTCAGACTTTACAGTAGTGAATTTCATTTCCACTTCTAAATTTCCTTACAGTTCGCAAATTCTGATATGTTTGCAGCATGATGAAAGGATTCGAAATTAAAATTCCTGCATGAGAATCAAGTCACCCCAGAAGTACTGTGATCATTCCTGATTGTATCACAACACTATGATCAGTATAATGTATGAGCTCTTTGATACAAACTATGAAGCACTTGAATTCATAGTAGGGGGAAGGTGGGGTACAGTCTTACAGAAGACTTATTTTCTTAATTTTTCAAAGAGTGTACTTATTGACTGTATTAAGTAGTAATGTGCTCTATTCCAGAGTTCCAAGTGCAGCGCAGAGTATAGCACATACTGGGTACAGTGTAACAAGCTTGGAAAACCATATTCATGTTGATGTAACTTGTATTATTTAACTGCTTCAAAATACAAGCTACAAATATGGACCATGCCAGAATTTAGTTGGCCTCATTATTTTTAGAGGGTTGAACCCTAAAGCTGATGGAAAAAAAAAAAAATGAAAGAGGTAAATTAATTAAACACAGATTGAAAACATCCACAGAACTTAAATACCCTGAGGCAACTGCAAAGGATGATGATTTGAATTTAATTCTACTGAGCATTGTTACAGCTATGGGGAAATCTCAGCCCATTATTTTAGTTGAGTAAAAAAGGAGAAAGAAGCACACAGAATTTAGTGACAGATTTGCAATTCAAAACAGAGAAGTTTAAGAGTATGTCAGAACAAACTCATATCATTTGTGACTGGTAATCTTAAGAGCATGGTGGTTTTCTTTTAATATAAACTTTAAGAGATGTTTAATTGTTTACCACATTTTGTAAGTTTACTGAAAGCATATAGGTATTTTAATGAATACTATTTATAAGAAATTCTTTCACACTTTGCTGTTGTAAGCATGTCAATGTTTGGAAAATATGTAGAAGTGTCAATAAAGAACTATCTTTCAAAGGTTTCACTGTCTTCACCTTAAAGGAGAAATATCATTGCATGTGACAGGAAGCATTTCATTTACCTTTTGAAAACATTCACTCTTAATAAGGAATAACGAATTACTTAACATCCCACAACATGTAAAAAAGTTACTGAGTTTATTCACCATTATGACTGTGACAAAGGGAAAATTTTTATTTTAAATAACTTTAGTCAAATTTGTGGAACTGAGGAGAAAATTTACACCACTGCAAGTTTTTCAGCTGCACTGTTAGGTTTCTTGAACCAATTGCTTGTATTTTTCTGTACATAGCTTTCTGTAAGTTTCAAAACTTGAGCAAACTAACTGAGACTTCCTTTAAAATAAAGTTTGAATTTTATGTTGTCATTTAGAAGGCGCCTATTAATCAAAAGTTATAAAAACCTTTGTCGTTATCTGCCTCAAAAATGTTTTTAATCTTCTTCTTCTTCCTCCTGTGGCCACAGTAACATAATCATGTCATCCTCTTCTTCTTCTTCATCATCATCTTTCCCCATTATCCAGCATCAGGCCAGGTTGGGACATTTATGGTACCGGTACTTCTCCATTTTCCTGTGTTTTTCCAGCATTCTTCTTCTATACGTGTTTTATTCCAGTCCAGATTCCTTGCTCTTGAACTTATCTTTATTGATTCAGCCCATCTTGCTCTAGATCTCCTTTGTGCCTTCAGATTTGGCCTCTATCATTTGTTTCCATATTTCTCCATTTTCCTATCTCTTTATATGTCCAAACCACTTCAACGTGCTCTTCCCAGTTCCCTCATTCAGCTTCCATACTTCAGTTTTCTTTTTTGTAACATCTTCATATCTCACTGTGTCTCTCTTCATTTTCCCCTAACATATTTCTTAGGAATTTCATTTCACTGGCTTGAATTCTATTCTCCTCTCTTGTTGTCATTGTCCAGTCTCTGCTGAGTATTCAGTATGGGTTTAAGTATGTCTTGTACAGCTCTTTGTTAAATTCATTGGCTCCTCCCTCCCCGGACTAAGACCCTCACATCCTGGTAAAATGTACCCTTTTGCTAATTTCTGCATCCATTCTTGCATTTTCCTTTATCACACTTCCTAGATATTTATCTACAAATTCAACATCCTGTCATCCACAAATTCAACATCCTGTCCTTTAATATTAATTTGTCTCTTGCCTTCTCTGTCTCCTCTGGTTGCCACTGATGTTTTCTTTTACTCCACACTGCATTTCATTCCATATCGTTCAATTTCATTCATTTATGTCATCTATTGGTTCTTGTACCTCCTTACCATCAGTTTCCCACACTTCAATACCATTGGCAAACAGCAATATCTTCATCTCCCTTTCTGTATGAGGTTCTTTTGTCTCTTTCACAATTTCATCTACCACAATCATAAATAATATTGGTGACACCACTCTTCCTTGTCTCAACCCTGTAGCATTCCTAAACCCATCAGTTCTTCCATTTGGTCTGGATACAGCTGAAGCTTTCGCCATAAATTTCTTGAAGGATTTCAGTTCTTTTTGCTTTTCCAACTCCCTATCTCTCCAAGGTTTCCCAACGATAAATGTCATCACCAGATCTTTCCCATACTCCCACTTCCTTTCCAGTAATTCTTTCATACCAAAGTAGGATCCACTGTTGATCTACCATGTCAAAAATGAAACATCTAAGTAGTTGAAGACCAAACCCTGCTGGGCCATGCTTCTCTGCATCTCAGTGCCAGCCACCCAATGGAGTTGCTGCTGGGGCTGCTCCTTGGGAAACATCAGTAGCTGTGGCCGCATGGCGGCACATCGCCTTGTACCTGAGTGACAAAAGATATGCAGGCCCAGCCACAGCCAAAGGCAACAGCTGCCCCTTGGAGAATGCACCTTTAGTCTCAAAACTATTCACATTATTTTGTGGGTGAGAGATTAAAATTGGGAAGTGCATAGTGTGCGGCTGGCATTTAGGTCACATCACTTCCTCACTACTTATAGGGAATTTCTCAGTTCACTCGGCACATAACATTCAGATAAAATATAAAGTTTTCGATGATATCCCCAATCTCAGGGACTAAAACTGCCTGTCTTGAACTGGTCAGGTTCCCCCTTTTATAACCACGGAATGGCCCACTAACTCTTGTCACACTTGCAGAAAATATTATAAATTCCTGACACTCTCAGGCCACCACTTAATTTTACAAGAAGATAAACTTCCTTCGAAAACAAAAAGCTGCTTCTCCTGCCAAAATTTTTATAACAACTCAAAGAATCATGCCACCTTATTGAAATGAAAATATTAGCAACTGAACTGAATTTACATTCCTTTGTCTGGTTTTCTCTCAATGCTCTGCGGCAGATTCCGAGGAAGTAGACGGGCACAGGGTCCGGGTCGTTGGCTGGCGTAGCGAAGACGTGGCACTTGGACATTCTGGCTGCATCAAAGTCTCTTCCGGGCGGCAGTCCGCGGTTTGTCGAAAGACACCCACTTTCTTCTCTTCTGGCTATTTAACCCGGCGGCTCCAGTCTTCCTCCCACAAAGTCTAATTTCAACAGCTTCTCCGATCAAAGCTTGAGCATGCATGTGCAAGTATTCTCCTTTGTCCAAACAAAATCTTGGGCTGTGCCCTGTTGATTTATACAAATGCCTATATTTAAGGTGATGATGCTCAATGCAATGATCAGCAATTATCTGTGTAGACTGGCCCACTAACACTTGCCACACTTGCAGTGAATGTTATAAAGCCCCAGCACTCTCAAGCCAAGGTTATCTCCCACAGGTTACAACATTTCTTTAATTTTTTTGCGTGGCCAGAAGACTGATCTGATAACTTGCCTGTTCAGGACTCTACCTAACTCACTAGTTGTTGCACTACAGATTGGAAGCTGCATTATGTGTTGGTCCTCTTAGCTCATTTGAATGGCATCTACAATGGGTCACCCTCCTCTAACATTGCCTTTTTTTATTGAAATAACCGACACCACTTATACCATTGATTATTGTATAGGTGAACATTTTATCAGCTGTCTAACTGAATGAACTTCATATGATTTTGTATACAAATGTGTACAAATATGTAAAAAATATTAATATGTTAGTACTCTGTACATACAGTTAAAATTACTCTTCTTTGAAAAATATTTAAAATTACAAAATTTCTGGTACACTTAAAATTCATATTATTAATTGCACAATCTAATGCTAATTATGAATTGTAATTCTGGACTAATTTATAAAATAATAATTCGTAAAGATTCTTTTTGTGTCAAGAAAGTTTGTAACTCTCTTTGCTTTGAAAACTCTTTGGAATGTGGTTAGTACTGCAGAATGTAAGGAATGATGCGCATGCCATTGATGGAATCAGACATGTTTATGTGTGTGTCACTAATAATGTAATTTTTGGTGTGATAGAAGTGAAAATTGTAAAGTTGGTGTGACTTAGAAGAATGGGATAAAATAAAAAGATATTCATAACAATGGGCAAATCTTCATCAGTTATTCAGTTCAACAAGAACCCACAACATTTTAAAAATTACAGCCTCAAGAATGTACCCTAGACACAAGATTTGCAGCCAACAACAACAATGAGTTAATGAAGATGAGTAAGACGTTTTTCTTTTTTATATCTTACATCTTTTGGAGCTTTTAAAAATAGTGAAGAGACTAAGGGAATTTTAATAGATGTGTGTGAGAGGGAAAGACACTGCAAGTTTAAACGCAGCCAAAACCCCTCATACAAACAGAAGCTAAACGATGTCAAAGTTAGCAAAAGGAGGGCTATGTGTGAAGCATTCAGTGAATTAGAAAGTAAAATTCTACGTACCGACTTGACAGAAAATCCTAGAAGTTCTGGTCTTATGTTAAATCAGTAAGTGGCTTGAAACAGCATATCCAGACACTCTGGGATGATGATGGCATTGAAACAGAGGATGATACATGTAAAGCTGAAATACTAAGCACCTTTTTCCAAAGTTGTTTCACAGAGGAAGACCACACTGCAGTTCCTTCTCTAAATCCACACACAAACGAAAAAATGGTTGACATCAAAATAAGTGTCCAAGGAATAGAAAAGCAACTGAAATCACTCAACAGAGGGAGTCCACTGGACCTGACGGGATACCAATTCGATTCTACACAGAGTACGCGAAACAATGTCTAACAGCTGTGTACCGCAAGTCTCTAGAGGAACGGAAGGTTACAAATAATTGGAAAAGAGCACAGGTAGTCCCAATCTTCAAGAATGGTCGTCAAGCAGATGCGCAAAACTATAGACCTATATAGACATCGATCTGTTGTGGAATTTTAGAACATGTTTTTTGCTTGTACATTATATAATTTCTGGAAACCCAGAATCTACTCTGTAGTAATCAACATGGATTCCGGAAACAGTGATCGTGTGAGACCCAACTCACTTTATTTGTTCATGAGACCCAGAAAATATTTGATACAGGCTCCCAGGTGGATGCCATTTTGCTTGACTTCTGGAAGGCGTTTGATACAGTTCCGCATTGTCGCCTATGGAATAACAGACCAGCTGTATGCCTGGATTAAAGAGTTTTTAGCAAACAGAACACAGCACGTTGTTCTCAATGGAGAGACGTTTACAGACGTTAAAGTAACATCTGGTGTGCCGCAGGGGACCATTGCTTTTCACAATATATATAATTGACCTAGTAGATAGTGTTGGAAGTTGCATGCGGCTTTTCACGGATGATGCTGTAGTATACAGAGAAGTTGCAGCATTAGAAAATTGCAGCGAAATACAGGAAGATCTGCAGTGGAGAGGCACTTAGTGCAGGGAGTGGCAACTGACCCTTAACATAGACAAATGTAATGTATTGTGAATACATAGGAAGAAGGATCCTTTATTGTATGATTATATGATAATGGAACAAACACTGGTAGCAGTTACTTCTGAAAATATGATCATATAAAATTAATTGTTGGTAAGGCGGGTGCCAGGTTGAGATTCATTGGGAGTGTCTTTGGAAAATGTAGCCCATCAACAAAGGAGGTGGCTCGCAAAACACTCGTTTGACCTATATTTGAGTACGGCTCATCATTGTGGGATCCGTACCAGGTTGGGTTGACAAAGGAGATAGAGAAGATCCTAAGAAGAACAGCGCGTTTCTTAACCGGGTTATTTGGTGAGCGTGATAGCGTTATGGAGTTGTTTATTAAACTCAAGTGGCAGACTCTGCAGGAGAGGCGCTCTGCATTGTGGTGTAGATTGCTGTCCAGGTTTTGAGATGGTGCGTTTCTGAATGAGGTGTCGAATATATTGCTTCCCCCTATTTATATCTCCTGAGGAGATCATGAATGTAAAATTAGAGAGATTCAAGCGTGCATGGAGGCTTTCCGGCAGTCATTCTTCCTGCGAACCATACATGACTGGAACAGGAAAAGGAGGTAATGACAGTGGCACGTAAAGTGCCCTCCGCCACACACGGCTGAGTGGCTTGCGGAGTATAAATGTAGATGTAGATGTAAATGTAGATGTAGGTGTAGAAGTGTGGGTGTCAGCCACGATCTGTTGACTGATAATGAAGTTTTGTCTGTTTCAGAAGAAGGAAGAACAATTATTTGTGTACGTAAATGAACTAAAATCACTCGACAAAAGAAGACCCTAGAACTGCCCAACATAGTCATATCAACAGTGATGAGGTAATATCAACGATGACGGACCAGATCAATAGAAAGGGGACTTTACAACTAAGATGTGTTTAAACAAAGTGAAAGTGTACAAAGCAAAGAAACAGTTAAAACTGATGTTATGCAGTTGATTCTGGAAAACTGAATGAAAACAATGATAAAATGGACAGGATACAATATCAAATAGGCCAACTTAGTAATCAGGTTTCTGAACTAAAAGATGGGTTGTCAGAAGGTTTAAAAAGTGTGAATGAAAAAGTCAATGTATTAGAAAATTAATTTATGGTTGTGGAAAATGAGTTCATGGTCCAATCTGCACAACAAATGAAGCATGTTGATGACATCAGAGTTGAACAGAAGCAGAAAAAAATGGAATAGGACTTTAGTAGGTTAGATCAAAAAATTTAAACGTCAAAAACAGTATGCTAACTAATGTAAATGTTTTAGACCAAAAAATTTCATTAGTTCAGCAAAATTGTATTAACAACAATTTATGTTCAAATAACAGTATCGCGTGGTCCAACAGTCCAATCAAAAGTTTTCCATCAGACAATTTACATCCAGTTGATTTTCTGCACAAGTATTGAGATAGTTTTGTTGTCAGTCATGAGTGATGATCAAAAATTAAATTTGTCAAAAGATGGCTTGAAGGCAGGTAAATCTAAATTTAAGCCAGTGAGAAACATACCAAAGTTCCAACAAATTTTTTAAAAATAAATTTTGGTCAGAAGGCAAACAAGGAAGAATTAAAAGTGAATTTCTGAGTGGTCCATGTTATAGGAATAGTGACGGTAAGAAATTAGCGCACCTTGATAGACCATTTGTGGAAATGACATTGGCTGACGCACTCAAACGGAGATTACCAGAAATGTTGCAGTGGGATTTAGTACACAGGCCTGACGATAGTCTTGAACAGTTTTTACAATATGTTGACAGGCTGGATACGGCAGTAGAAAGAAACATGTACCATCACAATCATAAAGATAAAGATCACAATGGTAACAACTACAGAAACAGAGATACTGGTAACTTCTATAAGGGTCAAAATGGAAGTAGAGACAGAAACGTTGAACATCAGCAGGATAGGAATAATGGGGATAACCAAGGGCAATTTAATTGGAGAAACAATCATAGAGGTAACTATGTGGGAAACGGCAGTCTGCTCAATAAAAGTCCATAGTTTGGGGGGAGAACACATAACAAGTACAGGAACCCCCCAATTTACACTTACATTTAGACAATAATAACAGCATTAATAACGTGGCACAGGTATCTGAAGTTGAAAAGAAGGATCATCAGATTTGTCATTTATGTTTTGATCAAAAGTTTTGGAATAATATGTTTAATTATAATTATGTAGACACTAATCACAATCCAGAATGTGAGAGCAATGAGAATTTTGATGTACTATGTACTAATGGTTTCATCTCTTGGGTCAGAAAACAGTGTTATTGATATACATAAAACAGGCGACGACTCTGCTGGATCTGAATTAGGTGGTATTTTTTATATAGAAGAGAATGAGAGCTGTGAAATAAGTCTGGGAGTCTGAGACCGGTAGTTCATTGCAAATGAATGAAGGTGAAGTGTGTGACTTTGATGGTAATGAGACTTGTGCTGTTAATAATGTTGTGATGAATGTGATGATGCAAGTGAGAGCTGTGGAATACCAGGCCAGTTAAAGCAGTTTTTCATTAATGTCATGTGGAGTAATGATCCAAACAGTAAACGTGCATTATCTGTAAGCCTAAGAATAAAGGTGAAAACATTTTCAAATTAGATGATGACACAACAAAATGTGCACTCTGAAATAAGTTAGCTTGCTATGGAATCCATTCAGTGTGTTCAATCTTTACCTGACAACATGTGTAGCCAAAGTAATGCTGTGATACCAGTAAAGTTGATAAAACCATGCAGAAAGATATATAAGAGAGATTGGAAGACTGTTCAGAACATATTGTAATAAGAATCATACCAGTTGGATAAATAATGTCAGTGATTTTGAGTATACTAAGAACAGCTTACAACACTCTTCAACAGGTATTTCACCATTTGAAATCATGTTTAATTGCAGACCAGCTAACTGTATTTACGAAAATGTTAAGTTTCCACCATGTAAAATTCTGTCACCACAAGAGAGGAAGAAGTGTGTTAGGGGGA
Source organism: Schistocerca gregaria (assembly GCF_023897955.1). NCBI lineage: Eukaryota > Metazoa > Arthropoda > Insecta > Orthoptera > Acrididae > Schistocerca > Schistocerca gregaria. The sequence continues at coordinate 122,394,201 of NC_064921.1, forward strand.
TGACAACAAAACAGGGAGGTAGGAGAAAGCAGAGACATGACGTTACAGGCAGATTTTCTAAGTTTAAGGTAAGAGATCTGGTGTTTGTGAAAGCCAAGGAGAAATCTAAGGTGTTGACATCTGAGATAAGGAACTTTTCGTTATTTATAATGGACCATTTGAAATTCATGAAAATCCACATCCTAATGCATACAAAATACTAACGCGAATTCTTTACAGACGAATGGAAAAACTGGTAGATGCAGACCTCGGGGAGGATCAGTTTGGATTCCGTCGAAATGTTGGAACACGTGAGGCAATACTGACCTTACGACTTATCTTAGAAGAAAGATTAAGAAAAGGCAAACCTACATTTCTAGCATTTGTAGACTTAGAGAAAGCTTTTGACAATGTTGACTAGAATACTCTTTTTCAAATTCTAAAGGTGGCAGGGGTAAAATACAGGGAGCGAAAGGCTATTTATAATTTGTACAGAAACCAGATGGCAGTAATAAGAGTCGAGGGGCATGAAAGGGAAGCAGTGGTTGGGAAAGGAGTGAGACAGGGTTGTAGCCTCTCCCCGATGTTATTCAATGTGTATATTGAGCAAGCAGTAAAGGAAACAAAAGAAAAATTTGGAGTAGGTATTAAAATTCATGGAGACGAAGTAAAAACTTTGAGGTTCGCCGATGACATTGTAATTCTGTCAGAGACGGCAAAGGACTTGGAAGAGCAGTTGAACGGAATGGACAGTGTCTTGAAAGGAGGATATAAGATGAACATTAACAAAAGCAAAACGAGGATAATGGAATGTAGTCAAATTAAATCGGGTGATGCTGAGGGAATTAGATTAGGAAATGAGACACTTAAAGTAGTAAAGGAGTTTTGCTATTTAGGAAGTAAAATAACTGATGATGGTCGAAGTAGAGAGGATATAAAATGTAGACTGGCAATGGCAAGGAAAGCGTTTCTGAAGAAGAGAAATTTGTTAACATCGAATATAGATTTATGTATCAGGAAGTCGTTTCTGAAAGTATTTGTTTGGAGTGTAGCCATGTATGGAAGTGAAACATGGACGATAACTAGTTTGGACAAGAAGAGAATAGAAGCTTTCGAAATGTGGTGCTACAGAAGAATACTGAAGATAAGGTGGATAGATCACGTAACTAATGAGGAGGTATTGAATAGGATTGGGGAGAAGAGAAGTTTGTGGCACAACTTGACTAGAAGAAGGGATCGGTTGGTAGGACATGTTTTGAGGCATCAAGGGATCATAAATTTAGCATTGGAGGGCAGCGTGGAGGGTAAAAATCGTAGAGGGAGACCGAGAGATGAGTACACTAAGCAAATTCAGAAGGATGTAGGTTGCAGTAGGTACTGGGAGATGAAGCAGCTTGCACAGGATAGAGTAGCATGGAGAGCTGCATCAAACCAGTCTCAGGACTGAAGACAACAACAACAACAACAATGCATACAGACTTGTGTATACAAAATCTAAGAAGTTGTTTGGATTACGCAATATCACTGAACTGGAAGCATATAGACATGATCCATAAGTATCTAATTTTTGTTTATTTGTTCTTTTTGCATTGCCATTGAATATTGTAAAGAAGGTATGATTTGGAAGAATGGGATAAAATAAAAAGATATTCATAGCAACAGGCAAATATTCATCAGTTATTCAGTTCAAGAAGAACTTGCAATGTTATAGAAATTACAGCCTCAAGAATGTACCCTAGACACAAGAAGACTTGGAGCATTTTGTGTATCTTACAGCTCTTGAAGCTTTTGAAAATAGTGAAGACAGTAAGAGAATTTTAGTAGATATGTGTGAGAGGGCAATATTACACATAACACCTAGGTTTTCTCAACTGCGCTGATCTAATTTCATGGACAGAATACCCATTCCTTCTGAACACCAACTGCAGATGCTTCATTTTGGAGCCAAGGTAGTCCATGTCTGAAATAGCTCTGGCTGTGCGTACTAAGATCTTCAGGGCAGCTCTCTTCTGAGCTGCTTGGTGAAAGCTGGGTCCATTGAGATACAGATCTGTATGTGTCAGTTTTCTGTACACAGAATGGCAGAGTCAGCCATCTGATTTCTGTTCAACCAACACATCTGAGAAAGATAACTTCCTGTCCTTCTCCACCTCCACCGTAAATTAAATGATCAATGAATCACTTCAGTGCCTTACTGCCATGCAGCTATATTAAAAGTACAAGGGTAATCCCAAAAGTAAGATCTCCTATTTTTTTTATAAGTACAGAACTCTGTTTGTGTGGCAGTTGGTCACACTGTTATGAAGAGTGCTTCACGCGCTCTGTGTAAACATGCGCACGCCGTGCTGAGGCACTCAGTCTTGGGTTGGCAGCCATTAAGAATGGAGTTCCTGTCGAATGTTACCGCCAAGAGTGAATTGTGCACAGTTATTCAGTTTCTGAACGCAAAGGGCACTGTGCCGATTGAAATCCATCGCCAACTGACGGAAGTGTACGATGAGTCATGCATATGTCATGCATATGTCGGATGTCAACAACTACCGCCCAATCTCTCTTCTGACAGCTCTATCAAAAATTTTTGAGAAAGTAATGTATTCAAGAGTAGCCTCCCATATTTGTAAAAATAAAGTACTAACAAAATGTCAGTTTGGTTTTCAGAAAGGCTTTTCAACAGAAAATGCTATATATGCTTTCACTGATCAAATATTAAATGCTCTGAATAACCGGACATCACCCATTGGTATTTTTTGTGATCTCTCAAAGGCCTTTGATTGTGTAAATCATGGAATTCTTTTAGATAAGCTAAATCATTATGGTTTGAGTGGGGCAGTGCACAAATGGTTTAATTCATACTTAACTGGAAGAATGCAGAAAGTTGAAATAAGTGGTTCGTGTAATGTTAAAACAGCTGATTCCTCAAACTGGGGTGCTATCAAGCACGGGGTCCCACAGGGTTCGGTCTTAGGTCCTTTACTGTTCTTGATATACATTAATGACTTACCATTCCACATTGATGAAGATGCAAAGTTAGTTCTTTTTGCTGATGATACAAGTATAGTAATAACATCCAAAAACCAAGAACTAAGTGATGTAATTGTAAATGATGTTTTTCACAAAATTATTAAGTGGTTCTCAGCAAACGGACTCTCTTTAAATTTTGATAAAACACAGTATATACAGTTCCGTACAGTAAATGGCAAAACTCCAGTAATAAATATAGAATTTGAACAGAAGTCTGTAGCTAAGGTAGAATTTTCAAAATTTTTAGGCGTGTCCATTGATGAGAGGTTAAACTGGAAGCAACACATTGATGGTCTGCTGAAACGTCTGAGTTCAGCTACGTATGCTATTAGGGTTATTGCAAATTTTGGTGATAAGAATCTCAGTAAATTAGCTTACTATGCCTACTTTCATTCACTGCTTTCGTATGGCATCATATTCTGGGGTAATTCATCGTTGAGTAGAAAAGTATTCATTGCACAAAAACGTGTAATCAGAATAATTGCTGGAGCCCACCCACGGTCATCCTGCAGACATCTATTTAAGGATCTAGGGATCCTCACAGTAACCTCACAGTATATATATTCCCTTATGAAATTTGTTGATAATAATCCCACCCAATTCAAAAGTAATAGCAGTGTGCATACCTATAACACCAGGAGAAAGGATGATCTTCACTATGCAGGGTTAAATCTGACTTTGGCACAGAAAGGGGTAAATTATGCTGCCACAAAAGTCTTTGGGCACCTACCAAACAGCATCAAAAGCCTGACAGATAGCCAACTAACATTTAAAAATAAATTAAAAGAATTTCTAGATGACAACTCCTTCTACTCATTGGCTGAATTTTTAGATATAAAGTAAGTAAAAAAAAAAAAAAAAAAAAAAAAAAAAAAAAAAAAAAAAAAAAAAAAAAAAAAAAAAACTTAATCATTAGTGTCATGCAATATTTTGTGTAATGTAATTTCTTGTACAGACATCTTTTATTAACCTGACACGTTCCACATCATTACGAAGTGTCGTATTCATGATCTATGGAACAAGTATTAATCTAATCTAATCTAATCTAATGGATGTCAAAAATGTGTAGAGAGTTTGCAGATGGTCAGACCGAAATTCACGACAAACAAAGGAGTGGGAGACCATCAATTTCTGAGGAGACGAGGTTCAAGGTTGAGCAAAGCATGAGTGAAGATCGGCGGTTCACCCTGGATGATCTCTGCACGTTGGTTCCTGACAGGTAATTCGGAACCGGAGAAGAGGAATGTTGAGCAAGGGCGTACACATTCTCCATGACAACACTCACCCACACATCGCTTGGCAAGCTGTTGCTCTCCTGCAACAGTTTCAGTTCAGTGAACATAATCACCCACCCACCCTACAGTCCTGACTTGGCACACAGTGACTATCACCATTTCCCTAGGTTAAAAGACATTTGACCGGAAAGCAATTCAGCTCCAACGACGAGGTGAAAGAAGAGGTTCATAACTTTCTGAACAGCATGGCAGTGAGCTGGTATGACATGGGCATACAAAAACTGCCACAACATCTACAAAAATGCATCGACAGAAATGGTGATTATGTCGAAAAATAGCTAAATGTTCAAGCTGTAAATTGATGTAAATCATTGTAGAAATAAATAGATCTATGTACTTATAAAAAAAACAGAAGACCTTACTTTTAATATATTGTCAACATATCTGAAGAAGCAATATGACTGGAAGGGACCACAGTTCAACACGTATTCTTCAAAATCTTCAGTGAAAAAGCTAGCTAGGCTGGTGACACTGGCGAACACATGGCTGTTCCAGCAGTCATTTCACAATAACTTCCATCATACAAGAAGTACATGGTCATCAAAGTGTGCTGAAATAATTTCAAAATTTCCAGGGAGAAATAAGTTGCCAATAGTTTTAATGTTTCTTCCACTGGTACCTTTGTAAACAGGGAGACCATGTCAAGGTTAACCATGACTCCGTTAGGACCTATCCTAATCTGCTGTATATCAACGAACATTTGTGAGATTTTAACATGATGCCCACAGTGACCGACTATGAGCGCCAATAGTTTAGTTATGTACATCACCAGCTTGTAGGTAGGAGAGCCAATAGCACTAATAATTAGTCTTAATGGGATGCCATCTTTGTGCATTTTAGGTAGACCGTACAGCCTGAGCAGACTCAGGGCACTTGGCCTTAAAGTCGTCACAAGTTTGTCAGAGAAACCAGAATTCTCAAGTAGCTCCCCTGTCTTCTTGCAATGAGCTGACATGGCATACCATCTGAGAATCCAGTATGTACTATCTTCCAATAATACACCCACTTCCTTATGATAATTCTTAACATTGCGGACAGCTGCAGCATTCCTCTTGTCTGCTGGTAAGACAAACAACTTTTCAATCTTCTCCAATGATTTCCATCCTTGTTTCTCTGCTCTGCTAACATTGGACTTAGGAGGTTTGGCTGTAACCAAATTCTGTCTAGTAGCAAGCCTTAGCTCTCTGCTGCATCGTCATGAAGATGCTGAACCACTTGTATATGCAAGGACATCATAGCAAAAACTTTGTAGCCATATTTGGGTATAGCTTGCACGATAAAACACTATGCTGTTCCAAGTAAATGGTGCAATTAAGATTTATTACAAACGTGTTAATCTGGGTATGATTTATTGTAATTAAACATTAGTTAATGTCACTTTGGCTGTAAAATTCCTAAGGAGATTTTAAAATCAAAAGTAATAAAGCAAAACATTGTCAACCATCACTTTGGTTATTGGTTATGGTTCATGGGGTTGCGTATGTTGTTCTAGATCTAGCATGTACAATGTTGTCCATTATAAAGATATGAATAATCCAGAACTAACTGAGGTATCAAGTAATCATTCTTTTAAAGTATACCAAAAAGTATTTTCTCATGAGAATTCTGAGCTTCGATGTCAGATGAACTTCACCGTTTTCCTACTACAGCAAGCTGAAAAATGTAGCCTACAAGTTACATGTTGGGTATCTGGTCTAACCTGTACTAAACAGTGATTCAAGACACTAGTGCTCAGAGATATGCTGCTGCACATAGAGTAATAACAGTTTGTCCAGACTCTAGCTCTCGGAATGTGAATTTGCCTGGAGATGGCAATTTGTACCTTGAAGAATCATGGTAAATATCACTCTGTATCTGCACTTGCTTGCATTTGCAGCCCAATAAATTATCCATGGAGAAAGAAAGTATTCACTGGCTATTTAGGAGGATGTAACACTCTTGTGTAGCAGACAAGGGATACAGCTCATCTAATCAAAAACTATGATGGACACCACTTGACATTCTAATTGACCACAATGTGGAGGACCAGTCCATGAAAGAAAAACAGCTGCTGTCTGAAAATTTCACTGCTACTTGTTATCAATCACACACGTTTTGTAGTGCTCCAAATGTGTTATGGTTATGATCACAGTTGTTACTTCATTCTCTTTCATTGATAGACACACTGAGCTCTGTGTGAAACATCGATTCTTCTGTTATTATGGTGTATTGTGAATACACAGTCCTGCTTGGCAGTTTCAACTGAAAATTGACACAAAATTCACATAGGACTACTTATTTTTCAGCATGTGCAAATTATTTGGCCAGCCTATTGGTGACTGCAACAGGTACAAATACACTTTATTTTATTATTGCTTCTTTTCTTCCTTATCCACCTACACCCAATCCCCACTCATCTCCCCAAAGCATGTCAGTCTAAGCTCTGATTTGGTCTCAATACTTACTGATAGCAGAAAGAGCTTTACAGTTACTAGTAACTGAAATGTCTTCCTCCCTGGTTTCCCAGTTAATGTTTTCCCATTTATTTTGTTCAGTGATATGTATTGATCTGCTTATTAGGAGATTCCAAATGTAGGAATTATGAGTTCTATTTCAACAAGAGTGATTGGTGTAAGTCTTCAGTAACTATTTAGCTGATTTCATGTGTGATCATGAGGGGCATTTATAGCCAAACCATAAAACTACAAAGGCAGGCTGTTGCAATAAAGTTCTTATTATTATACAAAATAGTTTAAATGAATGGTGTGCTGACATATTTGATGTGTGAGAGAAGAAAGTTTTCTTCTCCATTTGTATATTTTGTGGCAAAAACAATTAGAGATTTAACTGCATATGACAATGGTATTCAAGAAGAGGGCCTGTCTCTTTTATAAAATTGTCTGGTGTGCTGCATTTATGAACTGTTAACTATGTAGACTTACACAGTGTTGTTACAGTGTCAAAACTGTTGCTTTGTTTATAATGTTTTGCAATATTGGATGTTATTTACACATAAGAGCATGCTTTCTCAGTGATGAGTTTCTTCCATTTTGTGACTTCAATATGATTAAAAAATAAAATTGCTGTAAGTGGAACAACCAGCAATGACATTTACGTTCCTTCATGTCACAAATATTTGATCTTTTTTTTCTGAAAATGTATCTGAGGGAGTGGTTAGCCAGAAATCTATGAGTACATCATACATAATGCTTTCAACATGGGTAAAAATCTATGCAAGTTGTAATACAGTGACAAATATTTGGCTGTTTGTTACTGAATATGTCATGATTTCTGACAGTGTGGATAGACAGGAGCCTAAAAACACAGCTTAAATTACTGTGAATGAAAACAAGCTGCAATCATATTTATTGTCTTGCTTGTCACTAAAATTTAGTTGTGGTCCAGTTCTTAATAATACTTTCTCAAATTTGGTGGCCAAGACAAAGATCACACCACACAATGAACAAAGGGATGTCACATGAATGATTCCCGATTTCAGCTGAATGGAGGGACATCCTGTGATTGTTTCTGATTTCAGCCAAGCACCGTATGCATGCCATACTACATTAAATTTAGTCACTTGTGTTGTTATGTTGGTAATCTGACTCCTTGTTTATTTTTCTGTCAATGAGATGTGGACTATTTTTCAGTTGCAGTTCCTGTTTTGTGTGAGCACCATGTAACACATTCTCTATGCATAAAAGTATTATAAACAATGTAATTGTTATTTATCTTTATGACCACAAACCTCACTCTACTAACAGGTTATGGGCCCAGAATGGAAAATCAGTGCAGTGAACTATGGGTGTTGTGTGGTTAGAGAAATAAATAACTGAACAAGCACTTTATGTTATGTGACCATATTGTGAGTGATAATTCTTTCAATTTGTCTTCAAGATCTGAACTCCTGGTTTTTGAAAGAAATCAATTATGTCTTGTAGAACCTGTGAATTCAGGTTTCCAAAAAGGTCTCCAAATGTTAAGTTTGATCGAAACTACTACTCTGATGGTGGACAAACTGAGAAACGAAGATGGTTACAACATGTGGAAGTCTGGAATGAAAGTCATTCTAATGCACAAAAAATTATGTGATTAAGCCACATGTGCAAGTACTGCTATAAATGGAGAAAATAATGAAGATGCTTGGAGACTTATTCTTTAGCATGTGAATTGCAGGTACTGGAGAACGAGTGTGGTAATTATGACAATAAATAATGACTCACACTCCCTTGACTTACCATGAATACTTTTATTCTTGCACTGTATACCCATTGCTTGTAGCATCGAGCTACAGACAACAAATCTGGCAAAGATACAATTGTTCTTGCTGTGGTACGGCAGCGATATTATTGGGGGGTAGAGCCAGTGGTTCTACGTCCCTACAGGATAAATCTCTGTACGCACATGTGATAAACACAACAAAGGTAAAGGAAGCTTGGGATACCTTGTAAAACTTGCTTGCTAGTAAGACTAAAATAGGTGGACGAATCTCTAGGATGCTCTGTTGGATACTATTTTAACCAGATTTGAAGGAAATGTTCCGAGTTACATTACTCATTTTCCAGATGTAGCCAACAAGCTGCAGATCATGGGCAAACAAGTTGATGATGGGTGGCTAATTGCACTCATTATGCTTAAATAATTACCAAACGTTTGTCTGGCTTACTCGATGGGTACAGAGTCCAGTGCAAGAGACAAAAATTTCATGTCAGAAAACATAAAAGCAAAGCTGCTAAATAATGGAAGAGTGGAAGAATACCTCAAGTTGGATAAAGATGACAGTGATAGTGCCTTATTCACAAAGCTTTGTAAGGAATCACTCCACAGTTTCTCCAAAATAAAGAAAGAAAAGAAGACAAGAAAATGTTTCAATTGTTGGAAGTATGGTCACTTGAAGTCCAACTGTCCCCAGAACCAAGTATTGTCAAAAAAGGATTCCAAGGGAAAAGAAAAATCATTTTTTTGTGCACTTGGTGTGTTGGATTTCAACCAGAATGAGTGGATCACTGATTCTGAAGCATCATCATACACGATTTCAAGGAAGGAATGGCTCAGTTCACCAGATATCTCTTCCATCAGGAATGTTATTCTTGTCCCTGGCTTAGCCACAAATTTTTTATCAGTTTCTGCCTTGGCTGAGAAAGACACCATTATTGTTCTTGACAAGGGTGGATGTAAGATGCTCAAAAGGATGAGCTACTTCATTCTGGGTCAGAGTCAAATGGTATTTATAAACTAAAAGCTGTTGAACCTGTGTTGTAAGATGAGTATGCTCTCACTATTAAAAAAAAAAATTAGTAATATGGAAGACTTTTGGCACCGTTGACTTGGTCAGTTAAGAGTGGACACAAGTTATATTTACAAGTCGTGTTTAATTAACAGTGGTCACAAGTTATATTTACAAGTGGTGGCATAAGTTAGAGTGTTGTGAATCTGAACCTGTTGGCAAGTGCAAATTGGGTGTGCTTCATAACACATCAAAATTCCCATTATGACAATGTAAACTCCAGGTAGGGATATCAACAATGTAGGTAAAAATAGATTGCTACTTACCTTAAAGAGGACACATTACTTTGCAGTCAGTCACAATAACAAGTCACTGACACAAAGCTTTTGGCCACACCCTTCATCAGAAAAAGAGAAACACACATCATTCATACAAACAAGTAAGCACGCCTCATGCACACATGACCACCCTCTCCAGCAGCTAGGGCCAGAATGTCATTTCCTAAAACTGGAGGACAAAGTGCAACGAGTTGCTTGGCCTTGTGCATTGGAATTTATGTGGTCCCAAGATGCAAAGGTCACATGGTATGGCTCAGTTCATTTGTGTACTAGTGGATGATTGCTACAGAAGGACATTTTGTTATTGTCATGAGAGTAAAGATCAAACATTTGAATTTTTCTGTGGGTTTAAAAGTTTGGAGAAAATAGAGTTGTTGCAAAGATCTTGTTTGAACCATTCAAAAGATGGTTGGTTGTCAAGCCCCTCTCTGTATACCAAATCAAAATAGAAGAAAGTAATATGCAAAAGCTAATGAACTAGTTTTTGTAGGTTATGATTAAATGACCAAAGATTACAGACTAACTGATCCACAGAAACCCAAGAAGCTGTGAAACGCAGGAGTGTTATATTTCTGGAGGATGAGTTTATGAATGACATCAGCAGGACGCCAGCTGTAAATAACGAAGATTACTGTATGTTCTAGCAAAATAAGCAGTAGCCTATGCTGAACAGGGAGAGGTAGAGGAAGTAATGAAAGTCAATAGTATTGGCAGTGACAGAGTCGACACAGATTGGAACCCACACTGCATCCCGCATGTTATGTCAGTGATAGACAAAGAAGAGCCTGAGATGAAACCAAAGGAACCTGATGCTTCAGAAGAGGACTAGCCAGTCAGAAAGTCAGCCCATGTACCCAAACCCAAGGAGTAACCAGATTATGTCACCTATTTGATAAGTGATTTTTCCAATTTGGGAGAAGATCCTGTGAACTTGGAGGATATCATGTTGAGGAGTGACACAGAAGATGGGATAAAGGGTATGAAAGAGGATTTCCAGAACAATGGTGTTTGGGAACTTTTGGACCCACCAAAGAGTAAAAGTACTGTAGGTAACAAGTGGGTATTTAAGCTGAAAAGGAATGCAGATAGTACCACACTCTTACCATGCTAGACTTGTTGCTAAGGGATCTACACTAAAGTTTTGTATAGACTATTGTGAAATCTTTTCACCTGTTATGAGAAGTAGTACTCTTAGAGCTCTTCATTGGTTTAGCTGTAAATCTTTATATTAAGAGTGTTTTTCTGTGTGGGGTTTTGGAGGAAACTATTCTCATGAAGCAATGACATGGTTTTGTATCAAAAGGAAATGAAGGTAAAGTTTACAACAGTCAGCTAGACAGTGGAATTAAAAGGCAAAAGGTACGCTTTTAAACATACACTGAAGCATCAAAGAAAAAGGTATAGGCATGCATATTCAAATACAGAGATATGTAAACAGGCACAATACAGTGCAGCAATCAGCAACGCTTCTATAAGACAACAAGTGTCTGGCGCAGTTGTTAGATCAGTTAGTGCTGCTAGAATGGCAGATTATCAAGATTTATGTGAGTTTGAACGTGCTGTTATAGCTAGCGCATGAGCAACAGGACATAACATATCCCAGGTAGCAATGAAGAGGGATTTTCCTGTACGATCATTTCACAACTGTACCATGAATATCAGGAATCTGCAAAACATCAAATCTCCGACATCGCTGTGGCTGGAAAAAGATCCTGCCAGACTGGAGCCAAGGGCGACTGAAGAGAATCGTTCAATGTGTCAGTAGTGCAACCCTTCAGCAAATTGCTGCAGATTTCAATGCTGGGCCATCAATAAGTGTCAGCATGTGAACCATTCAACGAAACATTATTGATGCAGGCTTCCAGAGCTGAAGGCCCACTCATGTACCCTTGATGAGTGCATGACACAAAGCTTTACTCCTCAGTAGAGCCCGTCAACGCGCATTAGACTGTTGATGAATGGAAACATGTTGCCTGGATGGACGTCTTGTTTCAAATTGTATCGGGTGGATGGACATCTACGGGTATGGAGACAACTTCATGAATCCATGGCCCCTGCATGTCAGTAGGGGACTGTTCAAGGCAGTGGAGGCTCTGTAATGGTTTGGCACTTGTGCAGCTGGAGTGATATGGGACCCTTGATACGTCTAGATAGGGCTCTCAGTGGTTACTTGTACATAACCATCCTGTCTGATCACCTGAATCCGTTCATGTCCATTGTGCATTCCGACATAGTTCCAGCAGGACAATGTGACACCCCACATGTCCACAATTGCTACAGAGTGGCTCCAGGAATGATCTTCTGAATTTAAACACTTCCGCTGGCGACCAAACTCCCCAGACATGAACATTATTGAGCATATCTGGGATTCTTTGCAACGTGCTGTTCAGGAGATATCTCCACCCCCTTGTACTTTTATGGATTTATGGACTGCCCTGCAGGATTCTTTATGTCAATTCCCTCCAGCACTACTTCAGACATTAGTCGAGTCCACGCCACGTCACACTGCAGCATTTCTGCAGTGCTCACAGGGGACCTGCAGAATAGTAGGCAGGTGTTAACAATGAGATCAAACGGACCGTGCGTGGCCAATGACATCGGGCGACCTCTGGCGACGGCGTCTGACAATTGATATCGGTGACACTGTGAGCGCAGCCTATGGTAACTGCCTATCAAATGAAGAAAGCGTCTTAGCTGCGCGAGCAAGACGCCTACTTTAGCCTTAATAGAAAGCAACACGAGGAAGTTATAGGTTTGGTAAATGGCAGTATTTAAATGAAGGTTAATGATTCGTCATTAACTTAATTCAACATTGCATCGTTTTTCGCATCTCCGTTACACCTCCTGGAAAAAAGCATTCACACCCTGTTTTTCATGAGGAATAATTTCGCATCTGGTGCTGAGAAACTTTTTGTTGTTGTAGGCAACATGGATAGATTTCAGCATTTAAATATTCTAAAGATAAATATGCAAAAAGATGTCGATAGCTTTGGTTTAGGCACAGATCATTGCTTTCAACAAGACACTGATCCTGGCGTACAGCGGAAATTGTTCATCTGTAATTCTTGTACTATACTCCCCATGATCTCACGTTTCCAACACACAGTGCAGAACTTAAAATAATCAAACATCTTCAGGGAACACTTGAAAGAATGAGCAGAAAACATGAAATACGAAGTAAGGCTGCTCCGAAACAATGTCTTCAACAACAATGGCAAAATATCAACTCAGAGACGACTTGAAAACGAGTTCATTCCAATCCAAAGAGGTCAACGGAAGTCACACATAGAAGAAGAAAGCCAACAAAGTGTTAACGTTGTCATTATGTTTATGTGCATCATAAGTTTCTTTGTACATTTGAATACGTTTTTCTCCACTGTGTCAAGTCAGCTAGTACAGAAATTTTGTTTACTTTCCGCAGAAGGCCAATTTAGCTAACCCGTTTATTATGTACGGTGAAAAGTAATAGGTAGGACCTTTTCTGCTTCTTTAAAACTTATTACCGCTCACCAGATTCTCGCTGACATTTGATTCATTGAGAAGTCATGACATGTCAACAGTAATCCTAAGCACAGCCAAATATGGGTAACACAGGTAATGCTCCAATTTGGGAATTGTTATGATGAAATAAATCTGTGCAAAGCATTCACTATGCCTCAAGTAGACTTGGTAATTGGTAGAAATGTTTGAAACCAAGCTATCTACTTAAAATCACCAAAATATGGCTCGATCATTGTCTGAAACACAGACTTTAAATCCGATATAATTTGTAACTAAAGAACCGAATTAAATTAAAATTGAGACGTACTACGTAATTGGAAAGTATTTTGGTGAATGTTTGAAATTTAATTACTGTTACTAACAGGAAGGTTAATTGCAAATATTTAAGACTTAGGCCCTATTACTCAAATGAAGTAAATTTTTACTGAAGCTAGGAAACACACAAGGAAGAAGTTATATTTGATATTTCTCATGTAACCGACTAAAATGCAATATGTATTGTTATATTTCAATATCTGACTAATTTCGCTGTGAATGAGTTTTTTCTGAAACGTGTTACGTTTACTACCTAACGATATTTTATTTTAAGATTCATACTCTGTTATTTTCTGTTCGGATATATGAAAGATTTCCTTGTATTACATTATTTTTTTGGTTTTAACGATCACTAACATTGTAGCTAAATGCTTATAATTCCATGCGGGACCTCCACTATATATATGCTAGTTTTGCACGAGCTTTCGAGATGGCCACTGTGCCTGTACTATTTCTTGCTCGTTATGTATTTATTTTAGTGTTCCATAGATCCTCAGTGTGAGTGTATCGCTATGATGTAGACCGTATCAGATTACTACAGTAATAACCATCTCCAAATGCTCACGTGGCTTAGGAACTTCATGACTTCAAGATGGAAATAAATTACTTTGAAATTCAAAAACGTGTGGCACAAATTAATGAGAGCAGACTGCTCACTCTGATCCATTGTTGTTATACCCGGACTTGGACTTTCATTTTCTACAGGAACGGCAGCAGATCATCTTATCGATGCAGATCACTTAAGTATATGTGCAACGAGTTTAGCCGCTTCACTTTCTACAGATACTGATAGTTAAAGTGAATAACTTCTAGAATTTTTATTACAGCATTAAATCATCGTACTTAATTAAGTTCAGTGCATTAATTGACTTTCAAGTATTTGATCCCAGCGAGTTTGTTACTTCAAAGACAGTAGGAGATTTTTTGTTTTTGCCGAAACTATACGATAGATTAGAAATAACACCCAATCTTTTTAGTTTACCAAATAACGTCTCTGATTGGATCTTTAGTTCTAATAACTAAAATTAATCTACATAAACAACGGTCTGTAAATACTTTTTTCCATGGCTGTACTACCTTCAGAAGCACTTCTACCAATTCTCCTTCTTACAAGGAGAGGTTCCCAGCGGTGGGATCGACTTTTTGAAACAACCTATAAGGTGGTGTAAGTTAAGGTCCAATGATTCGCACCCTGCAGCCATTCACCCTGATGGGCCCTCGTTTGCGAATAATTAAGGAAACAAGTTTCGGAATTTCGTTTGACGATCTGTTGGTTTAAAAATAGTAACAATTTACAGACTGGTTGCATAGCGTATTTGTGAATGTCTGGTCTCACGGGCAAAAGGTCGTGGCTTCAAATTTTGTCAGGTATTTTCAAACTTTTATACTATTAAATCTTTATTTAAATGACCTTTATCATTAGTTTTATTCGGTTAGTTGGCTTAAAAATAATTTTTTTCTATTCCTTTGTTACATTATATTAGTCATCGTAAGAAATTCATCACTTGCTCTCATTTACCTCCCTAACCGTCTTTTTCCACTTGTAATCCTTGTTAATGTGATTCTGAGCATTGTTATGTATTAACTTTGATTTCCAATTGCCAACCTGTCATCTTACATTTTCGCTCACGTTATTGCATTCATTATTCCTATTTCTAGTTTTGTTTGAATTTTGTTTTGCTTATAATTGCTGTTTTCGTTTAACCCATCATCGGCGTTATTTTGCCCATAGTGCGATAAGAATTTATGTTTTAAATGTTCGTATGACGATTGCCATCCCAAAAGATGTACATCTTGCAACGAAAAATACGTTCTTGACAATATAATTCCTTTTTTTATCCGACAGAAAAACAGTTTCAAAGTTTTAAGCACTATGAGAGTTTTGTAGTAAGCACATTGTGCTCAAGTGGGAGCGATCTAGATGCTTGTAAAACAATAAACTGGTAGCCAAGATCGCAGGAATTCTCTTTATTACATGATTACCAGTTTCGGCGAAACTAATGTCGCCATCATTTTTAGGACACCTGTGTGTGTCCTAAGATCCGATGATGGCGACTTTAGTTTCGCCGAAACCGGTAATCATGGAATAAAAAGAATTCGTGCGATCTTGGCTACCAGTTTATTGTTTTACTATAACAGTTAAATAAAAATAATAAAATTCATATGCACAGTGATTCCAAGTGGAAAAGAATGACAGGAAGAAGAAATAAGAGCAATTTAAGATATTAATATGTTGATGAAAATGAAGTGACAAAGGAAAAAAATTAAAAAAATTGAGCGTAAACCAATTAAATGAATAAAAATAATGATCAAAGTTACTTCGTTCAAGATTTAAAAATAAAAACAAATTATGCAGCTGTTGAGATTCAAACTGATAACCTTCTGCATGAAAGGGCACGACCTTAACCATTACACTGTGCTACTTTTAAAACCATAAAGCATCAAGTGAAATTTCCAAATTCTTTTTCGTCGATTACTCAGCAAATGAGGGCCCTACCAGTTTGCGATACCTGGGACCTTAACCTATATCGCTGTACAAGCGGTTTCAAAAAGTCGATCCCACGGTTGGGGACCTATCCTTGTTAATGCTTTTCTGTGAAAACTGCACCATTTCATCCGCTCACCTTTGCTGTCCAACATGTAACAGATTATTTTTTCCATGTACGTAGCATTTAGTGAGTCCTACAAAAGTAATACGTAAACGCTGCTAGCGGAGTTTTGGGCCTTGTTGGCTTGTTCGGACTGGTCGACTGCTGGCTACAAGACAGTACGAGGGGTGATCTATGACCGTGGACCGTGTGAGCCTCTCGTTATTGCCATGATGGATCTTGATGATGCCTTTGCTTCTTCATTCGAGCAGGTTTTTATTTGGCTTTCAAGGGCTCGGTGGACCCTGTGCCAGGGATGGTCATTATCGTTAAATCAACTAGTTTTCACTTACATCGATTTTTTACGATAATTTAACCTGACTATTTAAACCGCTCAAAATATCCGGTTTCTGAAATAACCGATTTTCGGTTTTTTATTGCTATTATTTCCTGTAGTAAACTTAGAAATCAAACATATTTGAAAAGATTTGAGTCTCTCATTTTCAAGATACATAGAATAAAAATATTAAATTCATTAGGCAAGAAAAAGAAAATTTACTCCATCCACCATTCGCTGCTTTTCTCGAGAAGTTATAGATTTTAATATTTTGAAACACTGCTCCAAAATCATGTTGATGTGGATCATACCATAATCTGGGCATTAAGAACAGTCAGTGCTGAAGGGTGGAAACTGAGCTTGAAAAACTAATTTGCCCATTTTCAAGGGTTAACAGCAGATCAAGTCAGGAACACAGGCAAAAGATCAGCTAAATTCTATTTTTACTGTTTACTACGAAAGAATCGTTAAGTTTTTTATTTATTACTTTACCATTATTTCCTTCCTCTTACATTATTTCAATGTTGGAACACTTGAGGCAATACCGACCCTATGACTTATCTTAGAAGAAAGATTAAGGAAAGGCAAACCTACATTTCTAGCATCTGTGGACTTAGAGAAAGCTTTTGACAATGTTGACTGGAATACTCTCTTTCAAATTCTAAAGGTGGCAGGGGTAAAATACAGGTAGCGAAAGGCTATTTACAATTTGTACAGAAACCAGATGGTAGTTATAAGAGTCGAGGGACATGAAAGGGAAGCAGCGGTTGGGAAGGGAGTGAGACAGGGTTGTAGCCTCTCCCTCATGCTATTCAATCTGTATATTGAGCAAGCAGTAAAGGAAACAAAAGAAAAGTTCAGAGTAGTTATTAAAATCCATGGGGAAGAAATAAAAACTTTGAGGTTCGCCGATGACATTGTGATTCTGTCAGAGACAGCAAAGGACTTGGAAGAGCAGTTGAACAGAATGGACAATGTCTTGAAAGGAGGATATAAGATGAACATCGACAATAACAAAACGAGGATAATGGAATGTAGTCGAATTAAGTCGGGTGATGCCAAGGGAATAAGATTAGGAAATGAGACACTTAAAGTAGTAAAGGAGTTTAGCTATTTGGGGAGCAAAATAACTAATGATGGTCGAAGTATTGGGGTACTTGTTGTGGCAAAGAGTGTTTCCATTAAGTTTCACTATGAGCTTCGCATTAGCTTGTTTGTTTGTCAGATGGAATGTATAATCTTCAGTTTTACTTCTACTGGGTTTAAGTCACCACTTGCTAAAACAGGCGCTCATAATGGCTATATCTTCTGTGAGAAATGTCTCCGCTCGTCCTAGATCCTTGGTTTTACAAGCAAGAGCGATATCGTCCGCATAACAGAATTTTGTTGACCTGGTGTTAGGGAGATAGGAGATATACGTAGAGGTTGAATAACAGCGGGGCTAAGACGGAGCCATGTAGTAGACCATTACTTAATTTCCTCTCCTTGCTCACGTTTTCTCCCAAGTAAACACGAAAATATCTATTGTTTATCATGGTGTTGATGAAAGTAGCAGTTTTTCGGCATTTGGTTGTTTTTAGTAATTTGTACACCATGCCTTCTCTCCAGATTGTGTCACATGCCGCAGTTAGGTCTCCGAACGCGACAGTTGTCTTCAAGTTTTATTGGAAACCAGCCTCTATGAATGTTATTAGGGCTAGCACCTGGTCGCAGCAACTTCTCTGTGGCCTAAAACCCGCTTGCTCAGCTGGAATATGTTCCAGAATGAAGCCACTAATTCTGTTATAGATGAGCTTCTCCAAGAGTTTATAAGTACAGCTCAAAAGGGAAATTGGTCTGAGGCTTTGTGGGTGGTAAGCTGGTTCACCTGTTTTCAAAATTGTCACTATTTTTGTTCTCTTTAGCTCGTTGGGCAGTGATTCATTATCTAGGATGTTGGAGAAGAAGAGGATCAGCCATCTTTTCTTCGCCATTACCCATGTTTATCAGAAATTACGGATGTATGTTACCCAGACCAGGCGCTTTACCATGTTTAGTTTGTTTCAAGGCCTCATCCAATTCAGCCAGTATAAATGGCGAAGAGAAACTGGATTCGTTTGGGCACTGAGATTTTAGAGGGAATGATCTAGATGTTTCAACTAGACTCCTGGAAATTGAAATAAGAACACCGTGAATTCATTGTCCCAGGATGGGGAAACTTTATTGACACATTCTGGGGTCAGATACATCACATGATCACACTGACAGAACCACAGGCACATAGACACAGGCAACAGAGCATGCACAATGTCGGCACTAGTACAGTGTATATCCACCTTTTGCAGCAATGCAGGCTGCTATTCTCCCATTGAGACGATCGTAGAGATGCTGGATGTAGTCCTGTGGAACGGCTTGCCATGCCATTTCCACCTGGCGCCTCAGTTGGACCAGCGTTCGTGCTGGACGTGCAGACCGCGTGAGACGACGCTTCATCCAGTCCCAAACATGCTCAGTGGGGGACAGATCCGGAGATCTTGCTGGCCAGGGTAGTTGAATTACACCTTCTAGAGCACGTTGGGTGGCACGGGATACATGCGGACGTGCATTGTCCTCTTGGAACAGCAAGTTCCCTTGCCGGTCTAGGAATGGTAGAACGATGGGTTCGATGACGGTTTTGATGTACCGTGCACTATTCAGTGTCCCCTCGACGATCACCAGAGGTGTACGGCCAGTGTAGGAGATCGCTCCCCACACCATGATGCCGGGTGTTGGCCCTGTGTGCCTCGGTCGTATGCAGTCCTGATTGTGGCGCTCACCTGCACGGCGCCAAACACGCATACGACCATCATTGGCACCAAGGCAGAAGCGACTCTCATCGCTGAAGACGACACGTCTCCATTCGTCCCTCCATTCATGCCTGTCGCGACACCACTGGAGGCGGGCTGCACGATGTTGGGGCATGAGCGGAAGACGGCCTAACGGTGTGCGGGACCGTAGCCCAGCTTCATGGAGACGGTTGCGAATGGTACTCGCCGATACCCCAGGAGCAACAGTGTCCCTAATTTGCTGGGAAGTGGCGGTGCGGTCCCCTACGGCACTGCGTAGGATCCTACGGTCTTGACGTGCATCCGTGCGTCGCTGCGGTCCGGTCCCAGGTCGAAGGGCACGTGCACCTTCCGCCGACCACTGGCGACAACATCGATGTACTGTGGAGACCTCACGCCCCACGTGTTGAGCAATTCGGCGGTACGTGCACCCGGCCTCCCGCATGCCCACTATACGCCCTCGCTCAAAGTCCGTCAACTGCACATACGGTTCACGTCCACGCTGTCGCGGCATGCTACCAGTGTTAAAGACTGCGATGGAGCTCCGTATGCCACGGCAAACTGGCTGACACTGACGGCGGCGGTGCACAAATGCTGCGCAGCTAGCGCCATTCGACGGCCAACACCGCGGTTCCTGGTGTGTCCGCTGTGCCGTGCGTGTGATCATTGCTTGTACAGCCCTCTGGCAGTGTCCGGAGCAAGTATGGTGGGTCTGACACACCGGTGTCAATGTGTTCTTTTTTCCATTTCCAGGAGTGTATATAATTTGTTATTTGGTTACCTGAAATATCAGATTTCTGCCTGGGTTTATTGGAGGCTCTGCCAATCTTACGCAGTAGGCTACATGTCTCTCTACTTGAATATCTGAAGTTGATATTTTCTACCATCTCACACCATCGTACTCTTCTAGCAGCGACAGGACTTTGGAGGAGGTCGTCTGCAATATCGCTGTCGCCAGTTTCGCTATACAGTTCATAAAGTTGTTCACAATGTTCATTCCAGCCTGGTATATATTCCTTTTGTGTAGCCACGAAGGATAAACTTCTTAGCAGCAGTAAGAATAGCCCCGACGAATCGAGGGTAGCTTTTAGGCTCTGGTGAAAAAAAAAAGTTATATTTATCTAGGTGGTGAGCAAAGCCCCGCGAATCAGCCCTGCGGAAATTCCATCTGGGTCGTGGTACAGGTCTCGCTATTGGGACAGAGAGCCACATATCGAGGATTACTGGCCTATGGTGGCTGTGTGAGGAATTAGGTAACACCTCTCTGGATATAGGCACTGCGCGCCCTCTGCAGTCCCAGGACACAAAGGAAAGATCCGGGTTGTAATCTCTTCACCAGGCGGCCTATCTTGAAAGTTCCCACATCCTGGTACAGATTTTCATTTTCAGCCCAATCGTTGAGTGCAATACCACATTCATTGTCACGTGTACAGTTCCAGTGGCCGGGGTGACTATTAAAATCTCCAGCATAAATCGATGGGGCCGGCAGTAATTGGCAGAATATCCATTTATTAAAAAACACTGGTCGCTTTTTCCATGTCTATAATAACGCAGTATTTCCAAATTTACGAATAAAAATTACTTTTTTTCTAAAAAAAAAAGGATACTTTAAGAAACGAAAAATTTTAACACTACTGCTGTTGCTAATTGCTATTTCGGTGTTTTTAGGTGGTTATTACTGGAAAATGAAAATACCTGTTATAGCAGTCCCCGAACAAATACCGGTTATTCAGAAATAAAATACCGGTATCGTTTTTAACTGCTCGGTTTTTCCCATCCCTGCCTCGTACCAGACTCCTACCTCGGAAAAAGTCAGGAGGTACCTTCTGCACCGAAGGCAGCGAAGTTGCCCATCTTCTATCCGCCTTTTTTTTTTCGGGGAGGTTGGTTCAGTGCGAGTCGTTTGACTTCGTTAGGCGTAGTTTGATCAATACCTACCCTTCTAGGCGCTTCAGTCCGGAACCGCCCTGCTGCTACGTCGCAGGTTCGAATCCTGCCTCGGGCATGGATGTGTGTGATGTCCTTAGGTTAGATACGTTTAAGCAGTTCTAGGTCTAAGAAACTGATGGCCTCAGATGTTAAGTCCCATAGTGCTTAGAGCCATTTGAATCCTAACTGCCCAGTGAGAGAGAACCCATTACGGATGTCAACCACGTTTGTTTCACTATACAAACTTTAAAACAACCATGTAATTATAAAAACAACGTATGTAAGAAGCCAAGAATATTACTAATATTCCTGTCTTTACGAAGAATATCACCCCATAGCACATAAATAATCAAATGTAAGGCATTAAAAATATCTAATTTAATATGCAAGTTCTCATTTTCGCTCTACATTCTCTTCTCGAAAAATTATTTGCAATCTCAAATTTTCTTTTACCTTTCCTCTTCGTGAGGAGAATGAGAATATCAATAAACACAATATACTGAGCATTAAGTCGGATTATTTTGCACAATAAATAACGTAAAAATTGGAAATAAACAAGTTTCCGCACAGAGCCTCGACTCCACCGCCCCCGGATTACCGTTCTGTACTCGTTGCGCTGTCCTGAAAGTCATGCTAATCTAAAATAGTTATGCCTAGCCGGACTCGTGCCTAAAACCGATATTTGCTAAACTGTCGACCTTCTAGATTTCCTCCGGTCACTTTCATTTCTGGCAAAGCCCTGCAAAGACTACAAATTTGGACGAATAGGCGTCGTCCCATTGTAAGTCTGCCTCCTCCTGTTATAATTACCAAAAATTATTTTTAATTATACTTACAGCAACAGTCGATGCGAGATAAATATTTACTACAATTTATGTAGGCCCAGTGGGTCGATTTCTTTATTAAAATGTCTTGAAAAGTAGTTTGTTAGAGGCAAAAATTAGTAATGGAACAGCTGAATTGTCTAAACCAGATCAAATAAGGGACGAAAGCGATATTATGTCACGAATTAATAGTGGGGATGAAGCATTTCCATTGCTTGAGAACAGGATCTTTTCGTAGCCCTTTCAGGTTAAGTATGGGCACGGGAGACCGCAGATATTTTTTCAAGAGGGGGCAAGATTCAGTTCTTGCCAGACTGGAACGAGTCTGAAACGTATCATACTCCAAGAACCAAATTTCTAAGAAACACGTAAAACTTGAATCACAAAAGACTGATAGTTGTCTACTTCGTATTTTTTTATGTTGATTACTATGGAACCTAAACGGTAATGATGTTTCAATATTAAATGAAAAGTACATCTTTGTACGTTAGTGTTACGAAAACGGATGCCACATTTTTAAATCAGTGATCTGAAATTACATCCTCATGTGATTAAATCCAGAGTATCCAACAAGATATGAAATAAATCTAGGAAATAATACAAAAATAATTTATTCACGCTTCTAAAATATTAAAAATTTGAAATAGGAGAAACGTCAGAATGATAATGAAAATCCTGCTGGATACAGCAAAAATGCCATATTATTACCTTTCGAAGTGGAAAAACAGAGCATAAACATTAAAAAACGCTTATTCAACTTTGATGCCATCGATAGAACTTTGTTTGCTTATAAAACTTCTATTCACGTTAATGAATTTATTGCATTATTGTCAAAATTTCTATTTTTATTGTAACTGGTATAACCGAAGAAAAACAAAATTTATTTTGAAGTTGCATTTTTTTTTGATCAGTTAGCTAAAGTGTACTCCAGGGCCAATATGAGACTATATGAGTGTGGGAAATCTCCGAAAACCATCCTAAAATTAACCGGTAGACTCAACTATCAGCAGCACAAGTACTTCGACCACCGACCCAACCATGGAGGTAGAATAAGGGGAGATGGCGCTACAGACTTACGCTGTACGTTGTTTTGAAGCCAGTGGACGGGGCCTGCCGCCATCTTGGATCCCCCAAAACATTAGCAGACGAGTGTTTACAATTGTTTCTTGTTCGTTATTTCTGTCGTGTGCACGCGATATTTGTTTTACATCGTAAATGTTACACTGTTTTAGTGAACAACACAGCTTAAGGAACGCAACTTCAAACGTTTTTATAGTCTTAAATGCGTATTTGATACAGTAATACGACACTAGAATATGACGCTTCTGGCCTCAGTACTGTAATTCCTTTTTTGTTTATACACTTCGAATAACCGAGAAGTATGTGCTATGAAGAGCGAGCTTTCATAATCCATTTCTATTCACTTTCATTCTGTTTGTGTCGATAATTCGCCGATAAAGCCAGAACTTCAAAAGCAATGATTGATAGTTTAGAGGCACCGATTTGTATTCGCTGCATTTTCAAGTCAAATGCAAATTTTAAATGTTCAAGTTTGCAAGAAACTTATCTCATATTCTTTGGTGTCCCATAGATGTATGCAGGGATGATATAAACAAGCCAGCTGTCATGTCAACAAAGTGAAAGATTCGTTAAATTACGAAGGAAATGAACTGAATTTTAGATTGTCAGGCCCACTGTAGTTTACACATCTGCTTTGTTTTTTAATTGTACCTACCACGTGACATTCAGTGTGGCAAATAATAGCAATTTACAGGATAAAATAGTAAAACAATGATTAATGTAATGATCTACATAGGCTGGACTTAGATAGGGAACTTTGCTTTAACAAATATATCACCCTTTAAGTACTTATAATTTAACCACTGTAACAGGTGTTCCACACATTTTACTGAAGATTTAATTAACTACATGTAGTTACATTACTTGTATACTAAATTATTGCATTTTAAAACATTAGTCCCCATTTCCAGGATATTTCTTGCCAGGATTTTTCAGTTACTTGGGAATAACCAAACAATGAAAACCAAGTGTATTGCTCACCTCCAGAGAGCTCTTCGCGTTGGACTGATAGGAAATCTAAAGTCAAATCACAGAAATAAAACCATACTGTAAAACTTTACAGTGCATCGGAATTTCAAGTGTATATAAGAAATGTGCTCTTACATAAGTCCACTTATGAATGAAATGTGATTTGTTTAAACTTTAGACTACAATCAGAACGATTATTACCCCCGTAAGCGAAGCAAGCCGGCATTTTTTTCAGAACACTTCACGACTACACGGAATTAACTCACCAGAAGCGAGTGTTTTGGGGTAGCTAATATGGCGGATCTTCACTTGGGTCGGCTTCAAGTTTGTGATGTCATGACAACTCATCTTATTTTTACCTCCATAGACCCAGCTATCCCCTTCAGGTACAGCGAGTTTTGCTGTTATGTGACCTCGATGCCTGGACTCCAACTAGACTGTGAACTACATTTTTGGTCTCCTGACGCACAGTCGAATTTGACTCCCGACGTCCTCTGCGCCCTTTTATGCTCTTTTGTTTTTCAGAGCTGGCAGTGATATTCTGCGAAACGTAAATTCTTTCTGCGTTTTCCATATCTGGTAGATGTGCCGGTGGTCTATGGCTGTAGGCAGAATCACGAAGTTCTCATGGATTTTCTTTATCAGCAGGGAAATGTAGTATTACGGTTGGGATTCTGTTGAGCATCAAGCAGAGAGCGCGTCCTTACGGGTACTAGGGTCGGATGACTGCCATGTATACTACCGCCACATTTATATGTTGCGAATCGGCGACGGAATCTGTGGGCCAGGTGTTAGACTGCCTCCTTTCTGCGCCTCCGTACACGCTGAACGAGGAAGTGACAGAAAAAGACGTTACTTCTTCACGTTTTTGTTGAAGTTCGTATCCATCTTGACCACAGACAGGCGCCGAAACCGTGCCTCACCAAGGAATAGGCAAAATTTCCTATCAACAACGACAGCTGAGAAAACACAAAATATATAGTGATATCTAAAGCTGAAGCATTTCTCTTCGCGGTCTGCAATATTAAATCTGTTGTTAGGTGGAGTTCGAGAGAATTATGTAATGAATAAAAACATTAAAAAAAAAACACTGTACCCAAGTTCCAGGAGGGGCAACTGCACACCCCCCACCCTCTTTCCCTCCTTCCTGTTCCCTCTACCCCCCACCCTCACACCACCACTCAGCCATTCTCCCTTGCAGACGCCTATGAATATAGCAACAATGTTCAGTTACAGATTTTCGTGAGCGCGACAATCGGTTAATCGGTTGAACGTGCTTTCGGATTGTTGGCAGATTTGTTTAGAATAGCCAGGAAATCTTTCGAAATTAATTAGGATGACTTGTGTCTTACAGAAGAGATTTTTTACACACTAGTTCTCTTAAGTATTCCGACATCGTACCCGGTAGCGCTGAGCAGTGGTTCCCAATCTGTAGCCCTATTCTTTATTATACACACTAGCCGGTTCCGTAAGTTAGCCTCGATAGTGACGTCATTTTCAGTTCGGTAGCCGAAGTTGCTATTCTGTACACTACTGAGGACTGTTACCGGTAAGTCTGCTTCCCGATTTTTCGTCTACTGTAGCGATAGCTGGTGAGGTGTCGGTAAGGCCGTTCATTCGGTTCGATGTGCTTTGAATGCGGAGGCAGTTTGTTATTTTAGAAATAGTGAGTGATTTTTGGTTTTGGATGTAGTCGTTCAAGAATCACAGGAACGCATCAAAGTGGAAAATCGATTAATAAATGTCATTATACATGCATTTTAGTTGAGAATCATGGAAGTGGACATGGTGCACCGTAGCAATGAAGGTGAACCAGATAACTGGAGGAAATGAGGAGCCATGGAATTCGATAACTTAATCTGCGGGACGAGACGAACGAACCTTTTCGAAATGCCCGAGAGCAACTTTGTGGTGAGGTACTGACTGAGCAGGGTAGTTATTCTGAGGAAGCCACGCATACTGGTCGAAATTGATCAATAATAAAGAGTCTCACTGCATCCTGGTTTTGTTACATGTACAGCACACAATACACACACACGATGGCAAAATGTGAAGCCATTTCAGTGTCACTGGGCTGTGAACGTACTAACCTCCTTTTCTTCCGCCATTTCCACTGATATGTTCAACACTATTCACTGTAAACACACTTATCGAAATTAACAATGGGAAAAGCGTGTTTGTTAGTTGTATCATCTGGCTGCATTAGGTGTGGGTAACTGTGCATGCTGCAGTGCGCAGTATAGGGTGCACAGACATTGGCTGAGCATGCCTACAGCTATGATCACATGTGTTTGATAGGCTGGCGTGAAGAGACACGGCAACATGGCACGGGTCTACCTCAGTACATTGGAAACCATACCGATTCACTAGCGAAGGGCTTACAGAACTGCACAGTAACTCTACCACTAACTGCGCTCACCTACCGATCCGATTGCCAGACCGAACGAACAGGGCTGTTGGGAAGGGGGTGGGAGGCTAAAACGAAAATTTATGAGGGTAAAAACCAGATGGACTCCTTTAAGATTTAATAACCACTCTACACTAATTTGTTAAAAGACTCAAAATTTCGGTACACTGTAATACGGTATATACCATTATCAGCTGCATGCTATCTATACTTCCAAATATTTCCATGTATGGGATCGTCAGCAATAAGGCACAAATCAATGTTGCTTCTGCATTTGTTCTAATATCATCTGTCTGCCTTCCACAAGTTTGTCTTCTCAGTTTTTTCTTATTGCTTGGAATCCAGAAAAGAATTTCCTTTGCCCATCTAGCATCAATTGTCCTGGCTACTGTCCAGCCAACTTTATATTTTGATCACTTTCATAGTTATGTCCCACAGTCTAACTTGTTCTCTAATCCATTCATTTTAATTTCAGAAAAGTTGCTCTACTGAGAATGCTATTTACACGTTCACTTACCGAATTTTACAGGCATTAAATAACAAATAGTGCTGGATGATGTTTTCTGGGACCTATCCAAGGCATTTGAATGTGTGAATCACTACATACTCCTAGATAAACAGAGGCATCGTGGGACTTATGGTATAGCCAATCAATGGATAATGTTGTATCCCACCAAAATAATGCAGAAAGTTGTACTCAGTAATGTAACACATGTAGTCTGGAGACATTATTCTGGCAGGGGAGAAATCACATATGGGGTTTCCCAAGGCTCAATCTTAGGTCCGCTGTTGCTCCTCACATACGTAAACAAGCTTCTGTCTAATAAAGAACAAGCAGACATAGTTCTCATTGCAGATGCCAGTAGTATTGTGATCAGTCCAAGTTATGTATGTTATCTTTCGAGAAACCTGGGACTCAACTACTTCTCGATCACAAGGGATGAAGAAACTGCTAATAGTTTACTACAAATCTAGTAAGTAATATAATCAATTTATTATACCTATAATTTTTAAACATACCATAATTAATTTTCATATTATTTTAACATGAAACAAAAAAGAAAGTCTTTTCCTTCTCATTCTCATTTGTAATGCATGGATTTGCCATTTGAAGGTGAAATACATTTTTAAATGACCGTTACAGATAATATAATAAGTTCAAGTCAAAGTTCAAACAAAAAGGAGAGATTATAAATCCCGATCAAAATTTACAACGGTAATAACAAGAAATAATTAAATCCAGCACATGCATTCTGTAAATCGCAGAATTTATTGTACAACAGATCTTCATTCAGATAGATATTCAGTTTGTTGGCAACCTTTAAAAAACTGCCACTGCAGATGGAAATATTCTTGTTCCTTAAGTGAAAAATTTGTTAGCAGATTGGGCACTTTATTCTGAGAAAAATCGTAGCTTTGGGACGCATAATCAATGCAACGTGGCGACAAGAAAGATGGTAAATCATCCTGAAAACCCAACCTATGTGGTTTCGGCATTACTTCCAGGATTTCGTGAACTTTTTAACCTAAGAATTTATCTTGTTTCCTGATCGCTAATTTGCTGTTGGTGTCCTTTATTATGCCGTCCAACGTCACAAAAGTAACTAAGCTGTTTTCCAGTTTCCTAATAGTAGTTTCAAATGGGGCAAAACATGCTGCAGAGAACGTAGACAGCATTCAGGAAGTGAATGTTGAATTTCTTCAGCATCATGCTTCCCATCTGATGTAACAAACTGCCAGATAAATCTTGGAATAAAATATGACTTGATGGCAGGCGAGCGGTATACATTTCTGCCAACTGCAGGAGGTAGCAGGAGGCATCTTATACTGACGTGTCGTAATTTTTTATAAGTGAAAATATCAGTGACTAAACATTTAATCCAGAAGGACCAAAGTCACTGTTGATTTTGAGAATAGATGCCTCTATATCAAAATTAAATGTTTTAAGACCGTGTTCTACAATATTATTTTGTGACATGGTAATTGCAATGGAGTACTTTCGTTTTTCAGTAAGACACAAACCGAATTGTTTTTGTCATAGTCCTCGGGAGCACCGTCAGCAATGGATGCACTTACTTGATTCAGCTGAAAGCCATTAGATTCTGTAATGTTCTTTAATGCATGGAAAACATCTTTATGGGTTTCTTTGGAGTCCTCATAAAAAGCTAGCACTCTCTGACATATCCTGTGGTACTGGACTGCATATGGAAAACTTTTTATATTTTCTCGATTTGAAGTATCTGAGGACGCAGAAAAATTAAAGGCTTTATGAAACTCACCTATGACTACATCTTGAATCAAGTGCGCCTATACGAAAGTTTGTATGGGGGTGGGGGGTGGTGCTAGATCTGCGGGTATGGATTAATGAAGTATTTTTATTATTTTAGAAGAGGAATGGGACTTCTAAGCACCCAAACAAAAGTTCCCGTTCCGAGCCTATTAGAAACCTGCATAATACTGACTTTTAATTTATTCTGTTAAAGGAAAAACACCCACTACGTTACATTTTTTCTTTCTCCTGAGAGCCGGGCAGGGGGGGGGGGGAGGGGGAGGTCCGAGGGCAGCCTTCCCTTGCCCCCAGATATGGGCCTCCTTGTCGTGAGTGCATGGACCAAGAATATTTTCTGAGATAAAGCCTTAGTTCTTCCACAAGAAATTTTAGATACAGAAGTACTATCGAGAAACAAGGAACGATCCAGTTTCATTTGGCAGTCCAATGAGTTGTACTTAATGCCATGTTATACAATGCGATAAACTTCAGCGAGTATCAAGGAACCTTTCTCAGACGTATGTTTCTTCACAAATTACGTTTTAATTGTTTTATTTTTACTACAATGTGCTGTTGTGCCAGAATGTTTTTTTGTGTGTTCGTATGACTTACTATTGCTTTTCTTCCTTTAAATATGATAGGAAACGTGGTGGGGCAAATCACACACACTGCTGTGAAGTTGTTTTCGTTCATCAATCAGAAGGAAAAAATATTCGTTATCTAGTCAGTCTTTGTTGAGGGCCACAAATCTTTTAACTTATTTCTTCGGAACAGACGAACTTGACAAACTGTCACTATTATATTAGAGAAAGGACGAAACATCTTCCCCGAACTTCGATTCTTCCTAATCCTAAATTTGTGAAACTGGACTTGAAAAGTGCAACTGCTCAATAATCTTTAATTGAAAAAAAAAACATATATGTATTTAGAATCATATATAGTAATCGAGGAGCAAATTCACATATAATTCTTTCTCCTCGTTCGCATGATTCGCAAATTTGGCACAAGGCGGGATAAAAGCGTGTCCCGAGTCCCTGTACTGGGCATCCTGGACAGTCCTTGAAATACTAGTACAATTCCGCCAAAAAGCGAAAGGGTGGTATCCCTAATCCAAGCGTACATACAGGAACTAAAGAAATGATAAATAATGTCCTTAAAAGTATCATTGACTGGTGTTGTGGCAAATATCCTACCCTCAATATTAAAAAGACACAACATGTGCAGTTCTACACAACTTGAGGTACTGCACCAATCATAAGTGTATCACGTGGCAAGGAAATAATAAATAGGGTGATAACTTCAAAATTCTTACTTTTGCACATTGATGAGAATTTAAACTGAAAAAGCACATTTTGACCTCCTAAAACAACTGAGTTCAGCCACATTTGCATTTAGAATCATTGCAAATCTCGAGGAGAGACAAATCAGTAAGTTGACATATTTTGCATATTTTCATTGAATATTTTGCATATTTTCATTGAATATTTTGCATATTTTCATTGAATAATGTCACATGGAATAATGTTCTGGAGTAACGAATCTTTCAGAGAGAAAGTCTTCATTGCTGAAAAATGTGCTGTAAGAATAATGTGGTGCTCGCCCATCATCATGTTGCGGACAGATGTTCAAAGAGAGAGGCATTTTGACTGCTGCTTCTCAGAATATTTATTCCTTCACGAACTTTGTTGTAAATAACCCACTGCAGTTTAAAAGGAACAGTTATGTACATAATTAAGTTACCAGAAGGAAAATGACATTCATTACAAACGTAACAGTTGTCGTTAGCATAAAAGAGGGTGCACTACGCCATAATCAAAATGTTTCCTCACTTAGCAACTGGCATGAAATGTTTGACAGACAGCAAAGCACAATTTGAAAATAAACTGAGAAAATTTCCCTTTGGTTCAGTAGAAGAATTTCTGCTATCTTAATACGTGAAAGGTAGTGGGTAGGAATTGTTAGCTCATATATGTTTCCTTTCTCTTTTTCTCTGGGAGAGACAGGAAAGGAGAGTTATTAGTTTAACGTTGCACTGATATTTTCACGATAAGTTGTAATGATAGGAACGAGTCATTTTATATGCACATCACAAATTATTTGTAAATTGGCTGATGATGATTCGCAGTGCTGTGGATTAAAAGCGTCACAGAACGAAATATTTGCTATCATAAATAGAAGAGATTAAAATTCATTAAAGGACACAGTGCATAATTAACTGAGCAAATTATTACTACTATGTATAAATGACATGTTCTACATGCTGGAGGATTTCCCAGCCATGGGTCTCTAGGAACGAAAGTACACCTAATATAATCTAATACTACGCTGTCAATTCATAAGACGAAAATGATGCTCCGGCTTACCTTCGAAATAGTTTGTTTTGCAGGGATCTTCTTTGATTTCGCTTTGGTGTGAGGTGTTGGCTTCCGCAGCACACTCTTGGGAAGCGTGTACAATTCATGGGAGGGGATCATCAATTCCTCCGTGTTAAGAAGCTTCCGAGACTTGACCGCTTTCTCATCAGACTTCTTAGGTGGAGTTGTTCGTTTTATGGCACTTTTGTGATGTTGAGATGAACCCTCCATCATGTAAAGATCCTGAAAAATAAATGTTGTTATTTTCATTCTGTGACCCGTGTCACTGTACAATTACTACAACCAGGAATGGTATTTCGCAGTTCGAACATATTAATGGAACGCATGGTCTCGTTCAATGCTGTAGAGTATCGTGAGTAAAGAATTATTAAGATGACTGCACGGAAGATTTATCAAACAAAATGGCAAATAATTTGAAACCGGCGGTTTTGTTATCATGCAAACTCTAGTGACATACTGTACTCAGAAATTAGCAAAATTTAAAATGCTTTATGTGTATGTTTGGTGCTTACTGGCGATCAATAAAATGTGTGTGTGTGTGTGTGTGTGTGTGTAAGTGCGTGTGTCAAAATGTTGTATGGAAACGATTCGTTTCAATCGTTCAACTAATTCTTCGTTTGTACGCAGTTGCACCCGTATGTATGAACTTATTTCTATCATCATTGATTCTGCCTCGGTGTGGACACATACAACACACGGTGCCGAACTGTCGGAGTCCGCTTACAAGGTTGCGACGTTATGCTAAAATCACTGAAGACATTAATTTCAGTGTTTCCCAGCCTCTACACACAATTGCTTCGTTCTGAAGATGCGAGCCTTCTACGAATAAATCACAAGTAGTATTTTATACATTGGTGTAACTAGAGATGGAACGATCGTCAAGCCGCAATAAGACAGAGGAACAGAATGTTAGTTTGTTAAACAGCCATGACGACAGTTACACCAAAGCTTCAAGATCAATTTAAAAATAAAACGAAATCACAATAATCATCCGTGGGCTTGAACATTTGCAAAATAGATTATAATACATCTTAGTTTAGTAGTTAACAAACTACTCTCCCTGGGACAATAAGTTACCCGAAATACCTGTATTGTGACGTGTCCACTGAAACGCACGGACACTGGGTAAAGAATGACTTGCTTTAAAATTAACACTAAGCAACATTTTGGAATACTTGTGATGCTGTTGACTCAAATGTAGGCATACATTTTCTTAAACATTAGTAACGCATGCCTTATATCCCAGTAACGTGCCTTCTACTTTGCGTACTCATTCTGCTAGAAGTTAGAGTAGCCACTTCGTTCCGTTGTTTCTCGTTGCTCTTGGCTCTATAAATCGTTACGTCACTAAACTACTACAGATCAAGGCAGTGCAGGTCAATATTGGTGCAGAATAACTCATTGTGCCACAACCAGAAACGATAGAAACTGGTGATATTAGAACATTTAATGACAGATATGCTTCTAAGCGGCGTCTATAATACGCTTCAAGTCGTATTTTGGGGCGTAAGTAACCTGGAGTTTTAGTAGTGCTGTTAAATCCAGGCACAAAACACAGAAATTGCGCTATCTTACCTTTCACAGTCAGTTCCTTATTCTGAAATACCAGACAAAATCAGGGGAATCGTATTTTGTAGCGTCTGCAGGTAACATGAATGTGTTACCATAGCAACCAAACAGCGCAAGGAGGTCCTGGGAACCGATATACCTTCTGCATTGAACCAAAACGTAAAAGGGTAGAATCTCCTACTTTCACTTGCCAATAATAATAATAATAAAAAATTTTAAATCGAAATACATCCCGCTGAGCCACTGAGCACTCTGACAGACACTCAGAAGTAACATTACGAAATAAATATCCCACACTGCAGTTTCACAGGAGTGACACTTGTCTTTAAAAAATGTACTAGAAAACTCGACGAATAATACAATACAGATCGTAAATGACTAGTTCTACTAATTTAGACTCCAGAACAGTTGCAAACGCGGACGAATTCTGTGACTTCTGGCGTGTGTGACGTTTCAATGGATTAAGTTTGGATATCGAGCTGGTGAACAGCAAGCAGTCCGGTTCCTTATACGGTCGAGGTGTTCTGTTTTTAATTTTTGCATTTTAAATCCTGCTTCTCCGTGCACTGAAAATCAATACTGGCATGTTACTTGTCCCCAATAATCTCACTCAGTAAAGTCTTTTCTTCCAAAAGGAAACAAATTGTCCAGCAAATAAAGTGATATTTCCGCAAATTATGTAACAGTACATTAAAAATATAATTTGAATAATGAAACATGATTAACTACCAAATGCATAAAAAGATCCTGATATAAAAATATACAGAAGTCAATGACCTACACGTCAATTATATCATCGTCAACAATTTTACACCTACTCTTGAAAACTTTTTAATTCCTTACAGCCTTTAGTTATAGTGTTACACATATTCATGTTGCTACTGCATGTTTTCTACTTTCATTAGGTCGTCTTCTTGGTACTTTGCTCCTCTGTACAGGTACAATTTTATTCCTTGCATAAAGGAATGCTCTTTCGAGTTTTGTGTTCATTCTTTCTTGGTAATGGACAGCTCTTTGTGCAGTAATTATAAAGTTTTTTATGCACGTAACTGATTGGTGAACGTACTCACATGATGCAGTCAAAAGCCCCAATGTTTTTAACAGATCCCAACGATGAGTCTGAATACTGTTTTTGGTTATTATTCGTAAGATCCTTTTCTGTATTTAGAAACACTGTGTCCGTATTTCGTGCGTTTGTTCCCCAAGGAAGAATGCTGTAGCTAAGAACTGAGGGTATGTACGAATAGTATGTAGCTGAAAGACTCCCTGTTGCTAATTGAGAAGACCAACGGCGTAACATGTTGAAGATATTTTGAAACTTCGTGGAGGATTAAAACTGTGTCCTGAATCTACGCTCGACCTCGGAATCTTTACCCTTTGAGCACAAGTGCTTTACCAAGTGAGCTACTCAATCGGGACTCACCGAGATTCGTACTTGGGGCTTTTTCCTTTCGCGGACAAGTGTTCTACCGACTAAGCTTCTTAAGCGCTCAGCATGACTCCTCACAGCTTTACGTCCACCACTACCTCGCCTCCTACCTTTCAAACTTCACAGGAGCTCTCCTGCGTACCTTGAAAGACTAGCACTCCTGGGAGAGAGGATATTGCGGACAAATGGGTTAACCATAGATTGGTGAATGTTTCCAGAATGGCAGAGCGTTTGCCCACGAAAGGAAAAAGTCCCGAATCCAAGCCTCGCTCCGGCACAGAGTTTTAATGTGCCATGAAGTTTCATATCGGCGCACACTCCGCTGCAGCGTGGAAATTTTCATTCGATAACATTTTATTTGCAGATTCTTTGTGGCTTCACACCATTTAAACTGACATTCAATACTCATTCCTATGAATTTTTATGTCTGTTATGTTATGTCTCTAGATAACACATGGCGTACACATTTAATTTAACAACGTCATCTTCGATATTCTGAAACTAATGACATTCGTTTTCCACGTATTCGACGTAATTTTATTGCGTATTGACCTATACTTAATTTTGTTGAGAGTTAATTTTTTTCTTCTTACAGGAGTTCTCTAGGTTTTTGATTTTTTACAGTGACTGCAATGCTGCTGTGATGAATAAGAGACTTTTTTCCCGTGACAAAGTTATTGTAGTATATCCGACAGTATTGTTCCTAATAACGTACCGAGAGGAACTCCTATACAACGTATTTTGACTGTGATAAATGCTTCACTAAAAATTTAGCCTTATTTGAGTTTTGAGTTATCTTGCACACTATCTACTACGTAAGTTTCGAACCAGCCATCAGCTACACCTCTTATTCCTAATGATTCTGGCTATATAGTAGAATCTTATCGTCAACAGAATCAAAGACTTGGGCAGATCTAAGAATATACTTGTCACTCAATCATTATTGCCAAGGGCAACACGTGCCACTTTTGTAAATAAGTGTATTACTGTAGCTGATTCTTACTCCTACCACTTGAGAACCGAAACTGTGCTGCACTTAAAAGGTTGTATTTATTTAAGTAACTCATTAATCTGTCATTTACAACTGATCCTTTTATTGGTGAGAATGGTAAGAGCACGGAAATGAGCCTATAGTTTTCTATGTCTTCTGCAGTAGGCTACCTTACTTTAGCACAGAAATCATTCATCTCTGTTTTAAATACTCTTTTATGTACTCATTTTCGGAAAACAAATTGGTACTTCATATAGGCGTGCTGACATTTTATTTTTCAGTTTTTTAAAACTGATATTGACTTCGTACTCTTTGTTTGGTAATAACATCACTATATTTAGTACACAATTATTTACAATGTTTTGGGAATTTGTGTTATAATTTTTCGGCTATATTTGAGGAATGCTCGCTCCCAAAGCCTGTTAGCTTTTTATTACTTTATCCCTCTCTCTTATTTGTGTTTTGTTATACTTTTGTTGGTTTCTTCCCGTGTCCCGTTTTATGACATCCAAGACTACTTTGCTTTTATTCTCTGCATTATTTATTATTTTGTCACTAAATAATAACAATAAGGTTGCATGGCTCAACGGCTGAAGCAAATCTTTCAAGCGAACGCTATTTTGGCCACTTGCGTGTCCCTGAACTAATCGGGCCCAACATCGCTTAACTTAGGTAATCGGATGAGAGCCTTGACATTGGCTTGTCATTAGATGACTTGTTTGGAGTACTTGTGACCCTCCTGTAAATAATTTTGTACTCGAGGTAATATTTAAGATCTCTGGCTCATTGTGATCTATTTTCATGGAACTAAGGTGTTAAGGATCTGGGAGGACTTCCAGATACCTGCTGTTATTCATTTGTTTTTGTGAGATATTGCTACTAACGTGGATACTTTTTGAAACGTCTCACCAAAATTCTGTTTAAATATGTTTGAGAACTTCGAATGTATCTTAATTTCTTTACGCCCTTCATGCGAAATTTGGTTTGCTTCCCCCCCCCCCCCCCCCCCCCCCGCCAAAAAAGTCTTGCATTTTCTCTTCTGGTAAAAATCTTCTGTTAGCCTGCAGCTTAGGTATGTTCCGCTAGCATTCCACTAACACACATTCCTTGTCCTTTTTCCCTGCTTAAGGTTTTGAAATGCACTCTAGAATTGCTCGGGACAGTTTTGGTGATATAGAAGCTCCTTTGTTTTACAACAAGAATTAGTCATACAACCTTCCGTTCTGTTTATTTTCAGTGCTCCTTATACCGGAGAATAATTTTTTTTCTGGGTTACTGGAATTGGGGATGGATTCATAATTTACAACCAAAGACGAAAAGAAAAGTTTACAGAGATACATGCCAAGTCTACTGTTGGACAAATGTTCTGAAGATATAGTGTAATGATAAATAACACTGTCAATTGATCCCCATTGGCAATGATCATCAAACCATAAACGTTACCAATCGCGCCGGCCGCGGTGGTCTCGCGGTTCTAGGCGCGCAGTCAGGAACCGTGCGACTGCTACGGTCGCAGGTTCGAATCCTGCCTCGGGCATGGATGTGTGTGATGTCCTTAGGTTAGTTAGGTTTAAGTAGTTCTAAGTTCTAGGGGACTAATGACCACAGCAGTTGAGTCCCATAGTGCTCAGAGCCATTTGAACCATTTTCGTTACCAATCCTCATTTCACATGCGGCACTGTCTATAGGATATACATCATATCACTCTACCCACTCACAACCGCGTAAGGCAAAATAACTTTCGATTAAACCTCAAGTCGTTACCCCAGTCAAGGTATGTCGATAATCCCTTTTTCCGCAACGACTCCTTACGTCCCGTACCTACAACTGAAGACATGATTTCCTTAAATAAAGCAGATATCAAGAACTGTATCTCTTCGATCGTCTCCGTATATTGCAACGGTTTTCTGAAGCTGCCTCCTTTATTGTTCACTTTAATCCTATTTACATACCCTAAAACATTATATCCTCGGTATCCTTAAGGCTCTTTAGATGAACATTCTACAACGGTACGGCAGGTTTTCTCCCACAACCTTGATCAAATTAGCTACATCTCCGCCTTTGATGATCCCGAAATTCATGGGATATTGAACTCTGATCTTTCTTTCGAATTACCTCCACGTGATTGCTTCTCTCGTTACACTGTTTTAAGTCTTCGCTCCTCTAAGTTATCATTGTCGCTACATTATGATACATTATTTATCATAAGATATGAAGGACTAGATGACTGCATATCAATATTTGTCTCCTCACCATACTACTAGATCATATTTCCACATCACACACGTTCTTTCAGCGGTAAAACAAATTTAAACTTTTACAGCCTGTTAATTTGTAGCGCCTTCCTGATGACCGGTCACAAAACGGTGCCAACCAATTCTGAAACGAGTAAATAACAAAAACCAAAGAACCAAAGAACCAAAAATGATGGCGCGCTCATGAAGGACGGACGCAGGGTCTCTACCAGCCTGTGTGTGACGGTTCCGTCTGAGTGGTCTCCGCTGTCCGTTACGCTTTCTCGGCCGAGTGAACATTGCAGCTGCGTGGTCAGGTCACGCTATACACTACTTCTGGAAGCAAGAGACCGCAACCAAAGAATCGCTGTGATCTGGGTAAAAGCGCACAGTAGGATCATTGGTAGTGAAAAGTCGAATCAGTTGTCCATTCAAGCAGCTATGTGTGCACTGAAGTACAGCTGCAAAGCACCGATCTTCAATTTAACGTTCCATGTAAAAAACAGATGATAAATTAGGGTGACCAGACGTCCGGATTAATCCGGACATGTCCTCCTTTTTAGCTCTTTGTCCGGGGTCCGGGAGGATTTTTACAGAGTCCGGCTTTTTCGTAAAGTTTAGCGTAATACAGTTAAATTTATAATTCGTACCGTTCTATTGCTCTTTTCTTAAATACTTTAACTATTGGGGTGTTAGCAGGTGGCACCAGGATCGTCGATGTTATCGTTGATCGACCTATAAGCGAATGATGATGATGATGATGATGATGATGATGAATCCCATACTTCTTTACAGAGCGTAGGGGAACGACGCGGGGGACCCGCGCCGCCTTACTAGGCAAGGTCCTAGTGGAGGTGGTTTGCATTGCCTTCCTCCGACCGTAATGGGGATGAATGATGATGATGAAGATGACACAACAACACCCAGTCATCTCGAGGCAAGGAAAATCCCTGACCCCGCCGGGAATCGAACCCGCGACCCCGTGCTCGGGAAGCGAGAACGCTACCGCGAGACCACGAGCTGCGGACGAGCGATTGCAAGTATCGATTATTTAAAATTTTCGTTTCGTACTTCGCTTTGTATTGGCTTGGCTTCCTGTAGTGCACGTGTGATTTGTGAGTGTAATTTTTAACCGAGTGAGTTACGTAAACTATTTGGCTATGCCTAAACGAAAGTATACATTTTCTGATGTCCTTTCCTTTAAATATCCAGCTTTCAAGAAAAGGAGAAATGAATTCGAAGCGGAATGTACGATATGTGGAGCTGGAACGTACGTCTCAGTGTCCAGTAAAGTTAAGAAATAACTCGACAGATTAACTGTCATGGTTTTATTTCATTGTTTCATAGTCATTCAATTTATTTGTATTCGGAAGATTAAAGTGCAGTTTACGTGTCGTCAGGTGCTGCTTGAATTGTAGATGTTGGTAGCGGTGCGTCGAATGAAGGGAGGTCATTGGTCTTTAGTTTTTCGCATTGTAAACAGCTCCGTGTTGTTGACATAACACAACAATTGACGCCACACTGTAACCACAATCAATGTTTTTAATCTAAAATAAAAAAATATATATATATTGCTCTGAGAATCACCACCTGACCACCAGTAACAATTAACTACTAGTTTTACCGTCAATTCACGGCAGTCACGTGACTTGTCCAAAGCTGACGGGTGGTACCCTCATCTGCAATTGACCCGTTTGATGTGTCCTCTTTTTTCTTCCTTTCTCCTCCTTTTTGAAGCTGTTTGTCCTCCTTTTAAACAATTGCATCTGGTCAACCTATGATAAATGTAATATAACCACTCTTTTAGAAATAACAACGATCTTTTAAGGGAAGCACTAGACATTTATTCAGATATACCTCATCAGCAATTGCACACACTGAATAACTTTTCTATAAATTTTTCAATAAGCGCACAGTAGATTTACGAGTCATTCATAATGCTTTCAATGAGAGCATGCTGAAAAGTAACGTTTTCGAATCTTTTATGTGAAAACAAACATGATTACGAGTCTACGTCTTTCTTCTCCAAGGATACATATTTATTTTTCAACATAGCCACGGATTTCACCAAACGAGAGATCAGTTTGTTGATACTGTCACCGTAGAATATCAGACTTTGTTGACGGAGCGATGACCTCACCTCTGCCTGCACCGCTTCATCACTATCAAAGTGATATCCTCGAAGGTGTTCTTTAAGATTTGGCAACAGACGAAGTGGATCGATCACGATGACCGAGAACTCACGATCGAGGGCAAAGGAACTCGAGGCATCGGATTGCTGCAGATGTCGCAGTGGTCGTACGTGGTCCGGCATTGTCATGCTCAAGGAGAGGGTATTCCAAATGTGGAGGAAGTTTCCGAACCCTGTGCGGCATTGGGGTCCAAATACGTAGGCATAAAGAGTAAAGACAGACAATGTTAATACGGTCTGTTTTATTTTAAAAACTCTTAGCATTTTCACACAAGAATTCGGAGACATTACTTTTCAACACGGTCTTGTATGTATTGAAATACAGCAACAAAATACCGACATTTGATTTAATGTTCCATGTAGAAAACAGGAGATAAAAGTAATATGATCACTTGATTCGAAAAATCAACGTTCTGCAAAGGAAAGCACTAGATATTTATTTATTCACACGTACCTTGTAATGGTACTTGAATTACTTAACCATTACGGCACCTCAACTCAACCTCTCGATACCAGCGATATTCTACTGTGTTTCTGTTAACTACTTAACATATTTCTGAGACAACATTTAGATCTGATTTCATTTGTGATACATCGATATGTTTATATTGCAATGATATTATTCTTAAGTGTATTCTTCTTTTGTCACAATGAACTTTGACATAATTGTAGCTCTGATTTTTGGGCGCGTAAGCGATAGTTAGTGAGTTAGAGTCGGACCTTGAAAAAATCATGTCTTGGACGTCATGTTGGAAAGACGCATATCGTAGTCAGCTTATAAAATGTGAACTTCAACAGTGAGGAAGATGTTTTCAAGTATGTTTTGTATTGTGAAGGGATGTTTTGTGTGTTACGTGATATTGCAATAAAAGCAATTAAAAGGAAGTGTAACTGAAATTCGGAGTGCAGTTTTTTTTTTACATCTCTATTGTGCTAACTTTGAAAGGTTTAATCTTCAAGAATGTTTTGTGAAGCGCATCTACAAAACTTTTGAATATAAAGGAATAATACCTAGGCCTTTTTGCATCCGAGCTTGGAATCATCACCACCTAGATTTTCGACGATTGAGCCATGATTTTACAACGAGACCAGAATGAGAAACACGAAAAGATGAGTGCCTAGTTTATTCATTATTACATGAAATGATTTTATTAACTGTGCTCTAATGACACCTCCCACATAATAACCTTGTTGTTGCCCGAAAATGCAGTATTCAGCATCGTGAGCAACACCACAATCGTTATTAAATTTTGACCTTTGTTGTGGTAGGGTTGTTAGGACCTCACACTCCTTAGTAATGGCACACTTAATAACCAGAAGTTTCTCAATAACATCTGCACGACTCTACGGATGTTGCAAAAAATACTTGTATTGGATAGATGTGCGAGTTACTGCTCCTCTGGGCAGAAAAAAGTCGTAGATATTGTCCTCTAGGAAGAATACGCCGATATTGTCCAGCATGGTTGTAAATATGAGCAAAGGCACATAAAAAATCTTATAAAGATACTTGTGGGGCTGGGATGTATGCTACCTAAAAGCTGAATGATGCGACTGTCTTTGTTCTATATCAACAAATACTACTACAAGGAAATGCAGTTTTGAGAGATACAGGGACAATTAACACTTTACTTCTTACCTTTACATCTACATCCACTCTCTGCAACCCCCTACATAGTGCGAGCAAAAGAATACGAGATATTACAGCTTTTTCCATTCTCATATGGAGCTCAGGGAGTGTGAGTGCTTAAAAGCCTCATACGCGGTGTAGTCAGTATAATCTTGTCTTTCCGACCCCTACAGGAGTGATACGTAGGTGGTTGTAGTAGATATCCCTTAATTCGTGTTGTGTCCCAGGTAAAATCTACTAAATGTGAAGTCGCAATTAATTACAACTTAGAAGATTTATTCTGAAAACAAGTTGAAACACTACTCAGCGTAATCACTCGTGTCCAGGTCCGTAGCCATAGTACATATCCCGTAAACACTACCACAGCAACAGCTTCGCGACTGGGAGGAGATATGCTCCGTACTCCAACAGGCCCACCAGACGACTCCCCTTCCGGACCGCAACGACGAGACTTAATCACGTTTGGCTGCGTCCTGATTGTCTCCGTGGACTACAGCTTATGACTGCTGCGTCTCTCGTGGCGGCCCCACTGTGGTCACTTTGAAATACGCCGCGCTGCTGCAACTGGAGCGTTGGCACACAGTTGTCGAGGAGGCGATGGCCGCGACTTAACTGCGGCGACCACGCTGTATGAACGCACTACCCAACAATTCGTCCCTTGAAGCTGGTTCTAGAAACTTCCAAATACGTTTTCGCGGGATAGTTTGGGGCTTTTTCTGCATCTCCGTGACACTCTGAAGTGGATCAAACAAATCTGTGACCTTCCATGCCTGGGGCGCTCAAAGGTTTTCGTTCGCAAAACATTCTCCCCCTACTTGTGATTTTAAAGTTTTGAGGAGGTTGTCATGTACACATCATTTTCTCCTATCGCTTTCTACAGTGCACTTCTTGTAGCCGGTCAATCTTATAAACATAAGCAAGTCAACAATATAATTAGTGTGAAAGCTGTTGTGTTACGTTCTGTTGGTCTCTTTGTATTCCCTTTTTTCTCAATTAATTGTTTTCCTACCATCAACATTTCCACTTTGCGCTTTTGAATCCTACCATAGGCTTCAACATCAATTTTCAAATCGATTAACGTGGTAACTTGCACACAAGAGGCCAGTTCGAAAGCTTTTTTTCCATACAAGTGACACATATTTGGCATTCCTTCCTCACGTCGCCTACCGTCCGCTCCTTCCCTCAGACGTTGCTTGCCTTACATTAGACCGCCGCCCAGAGTGTCCCGTACAGTCGCAGTTTCGAATCCTGCCTCGGACATGGATGGTGTGTGATGTCCTTAGGTTAGTTAGGTTTAAGTAGTTGTAAGTTCTAGGGGACCGATGACCTCAGCAATTCAGTCCCATAATGCTCAGAGCCATTTGAACCATTTTTATATTAGACCCTTGGTAAGATATTTAAGAATAAATCAATATGCATTAAGGCATGGAAATGTTTTTTTTCTTTTAAAATATGTAATCATATGTATATAAAATATGTAATCGTGTAAAATATGTAAAAGAGGTCCACTATAAATATTAATAGAAGAAATAATTCATTTCAATTAAAGGTAGCTTCTGATATTTTTAACAGCTCTTAGTGGAAAGCCCACAGCTCGTGGTCGTACGGTAGCGTTCTCGCTTCCCACGCCCGGGTTGCCGGGTTCGATTCCCGGCGGGGTCAGGGATTTTTCTGCCACGTGATGACTCGGTGTTGTGTGATGTCCTTACGTTAGTTAGGTTTACGTAGTTCTAAGTTCTAGGGGACTGATGACCATAGATGTTAAGTCCCATAGTGCTCAGAGCCATTTGAACCTTTTTTTTTTCTCAGTGGAAGCAGAACGAATCCTCTGTGACAGAAAGAAATTTTTGAATATTTTTCCACTTATATTGATAGAAGATATAATTATTTCGATTAAAAGTAGTTCCTGAGATTTCTAAAACCTCCTTGTGGAATAAGAAGGCACTAGACCTATCGTATTGTTCTAGCTTCAATAAAAATGCGCCGAGTGGAGAAAACTACCTGAGTTAAACAGAGAACTGACCCGTGGCGATAACATATTAGATCTTCTAGTGACAAACAGACCCGAACTATTTGAAACAGTTAATGCAGAACAGGAAACCAGCGATCATAAAGTTCAAAACCATCGTGTAATATGCGTTACATGAGTATGTGCCAAGCAAGATCGTAAGAGATAGAAAAGAGCTACCGTGGTACAACAACCGAGTTAGAAAACAGCTGCGGAAGCAAAGGGAACTTCACAGCAAACACAAACACAGCCAAAGCCTTGCAGACAAACAAAAATTACGCGAAGCGAAATGTAGTGTGAGGAGGGCTATGCGGGAGGCATTCGAGGAATTCGAAAGTAAAGATCTGTGTAACGACTTGGCAGAAAATTCTAAGAAATTTTGGTGTTATGTCAAAGCGGTAGGTGGATCAAAATAAAATGTCCAGACACTCTGTGACCAAAATGGTACTGAAAAAGAGGATGACAGACTAAAGGCCGAAATACGAAATGTCTTTTTCCAAAGCTGTTTCACAGAGGAAGACTGCACTGTAGTTCCTTCTCTAGATTGTCGCACAGATGACAAAATGGTAGATATCGAAATAGACGACAGAGGGATAGAGAAACAATTCAAATCGCCCAAAAGAGGAATGGCCTCTGGACCTGATGGGATACCAGTTCGATTTTACACAGAGTACGCGAAGGAACTTGCTCCCCTTCTTGCATCGGTGTACCGTAGGTCTCTAGAAGAGCGTAGCGTTCCAAAGGATTGGAAAACGGCACAGGCCATTCCCATTTTCAAGAAGGGACGTCCAACAGATGTGCACAACTATAGACCTATATCTCTAACGTCGATCAGTTGTAGAATTTTGGAACACGTATTATGTTCGAGTATAATGACTTTTCTGGAGACTAGAAATCTACACTGTAGGAATCAGCATGGGTTTCGA
Source organism: Schistocerca gregaria (assembly GCF_023897955.1). Lineage (NCBI taxonomy): Eukaryota > Metazoa > Arthropoda > Insecta > Orthoptera > Acrididae > Schistocerca > Schistocerca gregaria. The sequence goes on from NC_064921.1 coordinate 122,438,413, forward strand.
AAAAGGTCGTGTGAAACCCAGCTCGCGCTATTCGTCCACGAGACTCAGAGGGCCATAGACACGTGTTCACAGGTAGATGCAGTGTTTCTTGACTTCCGCAAGGCGTTCGATACAGTTCCCCACATTCGTTTAATGAACAAAGTAAGAGCATACGGACTATCAGACCAATTGTGTGATTGGATTGAAGAGTTCCTAGATAACCGAACGCAGCATGTCATTCTCAATGGAGATAAGTCTTCCGAAGAAAGAGTGATTTCAGGTGTGCCGCAGGGGAGTGTCGTACGACCGTTGCTATTCACATTATACATAAATGACCTTGTGGATGACATCGGAAGTTCACCGAGGCTTTTTGCGGATGATGCTGTGGTATATCGAGAGGTTGTAACAATGAAAAATTGTACTGAAATGCAGGAGGATCTGCAGAGAATTGACGCAGGGTGCAAGGAATGGCAATTGAATCTCAATGTAGATAAGTGTAATGTGCTGCGAATACATCCCTTATCATTTAGCTACAATATAGCAGGTCAGCAACTGGAAGCAGTTAATTCCATAAATTATCTGGGAGTACGCATTAGGAGTGATTTAAGATGGAATGATCATATAAAGTTGATCGTCGGTAAAGCAGATGCCAGATTGAGATTCATTGGAAGAATCCTAAAAATGCTATCCGAAAACAAAGGAGGTAGGTTATAGCACGCTTGTTCGCCAACTGCTTGAATACTGCTCAGAGTGTGGGATCCGTACCAGATACGGTTGATAGAAGAGACGGAGAAGATCCAACGGAGAGCAGCGCGCTTCGTTACAGGATCATTTAGCAATCGCGAAAGCGTTACGGAGATGATAGATAAACTCCAGTGGAAGACTGTGAAAGAGAGACGCTCAGTAGCTCGATACGGGCTTTTGTTGAAGTTCGAGAACACACCTTCACCGAAGAGTCAAGCAGTATAATGCTCCCTCCTACGTATATCTCGCGAAGAGACCATGAGGATAAAATCAGAGAGATTAGAGCCCAGACAGAGGCAGACCGACAATCCTTCTTTCCAAGAACAATACGAGACTGGAATAGAAAGGAGAACCGATAGAGGTAGTCAAGGTACCCCCCGCCACACACCGTCAGGTGGCTTGCGGAGTATGGATGTAAATGTAGAATGAAAGGTAAAATTTTTGTGGTTTTTTTGTTTACGAAAGTAATTTATTAATTGTATGAGCCGTGTCGGATCATTCTATGTTTTTCATCCTTGCCTACTGGCGCGATCCGCCTCTGCCAATGCGCCGTGGTGGCGCCTTGGTAGAGTCTTTGATTGTAGTTCCTTGGGCAGCTTGTTGCGTCACTCATGTCGTGCGATCTGGATGGCCACATCATTCGCTCGAATTGCCCAGAATGTCCTTCAAACCAATCGCAAACAGTTGTGGCCCAGTGACTTGGCGCATTTTCATCCATAAAAATTCCATCCTTGTCTGGGACATGAAGTTCATGAACGGCTGCAAATGGTCTACAAGTAACCGAATATAACCATTTCCAATCAATGAAGGGTTCAATTGCACCAGAGGATCCGGTCCATTCTATGTAAACACAGCCCACACCATGATGTAGCCACAAACAGCTTGCACAGTGCCTTGTTGACAACTTGCGTCCATGGCTTCATGACGTCTGCGTCACACCTGAAACCTATCATCAGCTCTTACCAACTGAAGTCGCGACTCATCTGACCAGGCCACGATTTTCCAATCACCTAAGGTCCACCTGATATGGTCACTAGCCTAGGAGAGGTGTTCAAGGTGACGAGCTGTTATACGCTGTTGATAATAAGAATAAACCTGATGTAAACATTACGCCATGTATTCTTCCGTCGAATCTCATTGGATTTTTTTTTTTTCACGTGGAGGGGAAACCAAGTTACGACCAGTGCAGCCAAGTACGATCAAAAGGATACGTTTCATGCTGTGTCACACGCAAGTAGACTGAGCGATAATGCGGGATGACACAGTACTCCAATTACAAACGAGAATGATGAAAATTCCTAACTTAAACACAGGGTAATTTTTCTGGGCGAGCTACAGGGTGTTTCAAAAATGACCGGTATATTTGAAACGGCAATACAAACTAAACGAGCAGCGATAGAAATACACCGTTTGTTGCAATATGCTTGGGGCAACAGTACATTTTCAGGCAGACAAACTTTCTAAATTACAGTAGTTACAATTGTCTACAACAGATGGCGCTGCGGTCTGCGAAACACTATAGTACGATATTTTCCACATATCCACCATGCGTAGCAATAATATGGCGTAGTCTCTGAAAGAAATTACCCGAAACCTTTGACAACGTGTCTGGCGGAATGGCTTCACATGCAGATGAGATGTACTGCTTCAGCTGTTCAATTGTTTCTGGATTCTGGCGGTACACCTGGTCTTCCAATTGTCCCCACAGCAATAAGTCACAGGGGTTCATGTCTGGCGAAGAGGGAGGCCAATCCATGCCGCCTCCTGTATGTTTCGGATAGCCCAAAGCAATCACACGATCATCGAAATATTCATTCAGGAAATTAAAGACGTCGGCCGTGCGATGTGGCCCGGCACCATCTTGCATAAACCACGAGGTGTTCGCAGTGTCGTCTAAGGCAGTTTGTACCGCCACAAATTCACGAAGAATGTCCAGATAGCGTGATGCAGTAATCGTTTCGGATCTGAAAAATGGGCCAATGATTCCTTTGGAAGAAATGGAGGCCCAGACCAGTACTTTTTGAGGATGCAGAGACGATGGGAGTGCAACATGGGGCTTTTCGGTTCCCCATATGCGCCAGTTCTGTTTATTGACGAAGCCGTCCAGGTAAAAGTAAGCTTCGTCAGTAAACCAAATGCTGCCCAAATGCATATCGCCGTCATCAATCCTGTGCACTATATCGTTAGCGAATGTCTCTCGTGCAGCAATGGTAGCGGCGCTGAGGGGTTGCCACGTTTGAATTTTGTATGGATAGAGGTATAAACTCTGGCGCATGAGACGATAAGTGGACGTTGACGTCATTTGGACCGCAGCTGCAGCACGGCGAACGGAAACCCGAGGCCGCTGTTGGATCACATGCTGCACTAGCTGCGCGTTGCCCTCTGTGGTTGCCGTACGCGGTCGCCCTACCTTTCCAGCACGTTCATCCGTCACATTCCCAGTCCGTTGAAATTTTTCAAACAGATCCTTTATTGTATCGCTTTTCGGTCCTTTGGTTACATTAAACTTCCGTTGAAAACTTCGTCTTGTTGCAACAACACTGTGTTCTAGGCGGTGGAATTCCAACACCAGAAAAATCCTCTGTTCTAAGGAATAAACCATGTTGTCCACAGCACACTTGCCAGTTGTGAACAGCACACGCTTACAGCAGAAAGACGACGTACAGAATGGCGCACCCACAGACTGCGTTGTCTTCTATATCTTTCACATCACTTGCAGCGCCATCTGTTGTTGAAAATTGTAACTACTGTAATTTCGAAAGTTTGTCCGCCTGAAAATGTACTGTTGTCTCAAGCATATTGCAACAAACGGTGTATTTCTATCGCTGCTCGTTTAGTTTTTATTGCCGTTTCAAATATACCGGTCATTTTTTAAACACCCTGTACCACAGCCAGTAAATTAGAGGTAGATATCCTCGGTGTAGCGAATCAGCTTAAATCACTTAATAAAAGCGAGGTTTCCGGTCCAGATTGTATACCAGTCTCGTTCCTTTCGAGTATGTTGGCACAATAGCTACACAGTTGGCGACCATATGCAATCGCTCACTCGTCGAAAGATGTGTACCTTAAGACTGGAAAGTTGCTCAAGTCACACCAATACGCAAGAAATGAAATAGATTTAATAGGCTGAATTACAAATGCGTATCACTAACATCGAACTGCAACATGATTGTTGAACATATACTGGGAGCACTGTGAATTGCCTCGAAGAAAACGATCTATTGACAAAAAGCCAACACAGATTCAGGAAATATCGTTTGTGGCAAACAGAACTACCTCTTTATTCTCACGAAGTAATTAGAGCTGTCGACAGAGTTTCAGTTTCAGATTTCCAGAAAGCTTCTAACATAGTTTCTCGCAAGCGACTTATAATCAAATTGCGTGCATATGGAGTGTCGCCTCAGTTGTGCGACTTGACGCGTGATTTCCTGCGGAAAGGTCGCAGTTTGTAGTAACTGATAGAAAGACGTCGAGTAAAACAGAAGTAATATCTGGTGCACCCGAAGTAAGTGTTATAGGCCCTCTGCTGTACCTGTTTTACATAAACGATTTAGGACACAATCTGAAGAGCCCTCTTAGATTGTTTGCAGGTGATGCTGTCATTTACCGTCTTTTAAAGGCGGCAAACGGTCAAAACCATATCTGTAAAATGATTTAGGGAAGATACCTGTATGGCGCGAGAAGTGGAAATTGACTGTATAACGAAAAGTTTGAATTCATCTACAAGATTAGTAAAAGGAATCTGCTGAATTTCGGTTACACGATAAATCCCGCAAATCTAAAGGCTGTTAATTCAACTAAATACTTAGGGATTACACTTATGAGAAACCTAAATTTGAACGATCATATAGATAATGTTGTGCGGAAAGCAAACCAAAGTCTGCGAGTTAGTCGCAAAATACTTAGCAAACGCAAAATGTCTGTAGAACTGATACCAACTGCCCACCCGAGGTACATGTGGAGGCAAAGTAGCCTATGATGTGAGTAGAGTAGAGTTGCCAACTTTAACTGGAGCCAAAACCGGACAACTCAAAAATGTATTATTGTTTTTATTACTGTGTTACGGTTATTATTATTATGATTATTATTCAGAACATATTACAAAATACATACATTATAGCTGCTATAGCAGGATGCATGCATTTATTTAACACGACACTCACTGTTAATACTCCGAATCCAGCCATTTCTGCGAGCCTCCATTCCTTTGCTAGTTAAATTTTGAAGTTACACGTCTGTTCTGACTTCGAAGCATTAACAAGTCTTTTCCCATTCTTGGATGTAACAAATTTTGCAAATTTGCACATTTCATACGGTAGTTAAAATTCACAAGTAGTCCGGCTCTCACAATTTCCACTTTCAGTCTGTTTCTTTCATTGCTCCAGATATTAGCATCACTCTGGAAATCCGCTCTACAAACGCATTGGACGGTGACATCGCTAGCACATGTTGAACAACTTTCAGTAAGTTGTGTGCATTGCATCTCTTAAATACGGTCACCCATTGGTTTGAAATGTTTGAGTCTGGTAAGCCGTTACGGAATGGCAAACGTCATTTAGTGCACATATTTCAGAAAATAGTTCATAACCGTATATATATATATATATATATATATATATATATATATATATATATATATATATATATTTACGTTGAAATAAAGTATAAGTTTCAGCATGTTCTCCATTTTTGCGGGCTCTACAAGATTTAACTGAGAGCTAAGCTTGAAAATTGAATGTTCACTGGAGTAAAACCTTTTTTTTTTTTAGATATTCCAGAATATTAATATAGACTTGGTGAGCTTCTCTGACAAATGTCGTTTGTTCATATTCCAGACATTTTTTCAGCTTTTGTAATACCTTGAATCCGAAGAAATATTTTTTTGTCTATTAATAATTCCTGTATGTAACTTTAGGAATGCAGAATATATTTCAGTTATCTGTATATAAACACTTTCCTCGAGTTTTATGTTGGATTAAATAAATGCATAAAATTGTGGGCAAAGTAAATGTAGATGTCTGGCAGTGTTACTTCATCGTCCACTTCATTGTCGTTTCCATGGGTTACGAATGCCCAAATAAGTTTGGCAGCGTTGTCTTCACCCTGGCTTAGAAAATATGACTCCAACAACGGAGATTCCTAGAGCAATCTATCTACAGCAGAAAAGAAGAGTAAAAAAACTAGAAGGGACAAGCCGGAGTAGTTTGAAGTACTCTGTCTGCAGGAAATCAAAAAAGTCCTTCGGCGCACTCACCTTCTTCGCGCTTGAATAAAACTCATTATATTCCTTAATCACTAACGTTTCAACATCGTGTACAGTAGTTTTAGTCCATCAGCATTTTTTTCAACTCCACGAAAACAGACTGGTTTTTCCCGTAACTTAAGGAAGAGTTGTTCGGACCATAAGCAACTAGTTGCGATCCTGAAAGACCAGTCTTAATGATGCTCTCTTTAAGTTTCTTGGCTATAGAGGCAGATCTTACGTCAGCGTCTTCGTACAAATCTATAAAAGCTGAAGTCGCTCCCATTTCTTGGTCGAAGTATCGGATAGCAACTGGAAATAATTTCTTATTTCCTTTATCTGAAGCATTGCATGCAATCGAGAATGATGTCGTACCAACTTTTTCCAGGATTTGTTGCAGACAATGTGGAGCCAATACATTATCTATTATAGCTTCAGCTTTAGTCCGTCCACAGTGAAATTTGGATGTTTCGAATCGTGAAACAAAAATTGAGATAGGAGATAATTTACAAAATCTTGTGAAAGGTAAGTGTAATGATATTTTACTCTACGGTATGTTAGTATTAGTTCCGTTGCTGACACTTCTCTTCCTGATTAGTTCCCGCTGGCACGAAATACCTTTGAAGAGTGGAGTTTCTGAAAACATCCCGCCCCTTATCAATATGACCCTTGGTAATGCCATGACGCTTTACCTCTTTCACTGAGTCGTATTTCTCTGTAAAACGTACAGATCATCCGCTTTCAAAACTCCGCCACCTCTCTCCCCACGTCCACCACTGCTGGCGGCTCACCTCCAACTGCGCAACGCTATGCGCTGTTCACGTCCAGCTGCCCAACACTACAATGGCAGACAACAATGCAAACCAGCCACAGACTGCACACAGCACAGCGTTATTTTCATACAGAGAGCTACGTGGCCTTACCAATAAGAAAACGTAAACAACCTACTTACAAGCGACACCAGGGGTGTCTCAAGCGACGCGCCAGACCCTCCGCCGTCGCTGCACCTCGAGGCGGCAGCCTGAGAGCGGCTGACCGTGGCCAACAGCACCCTCAGCTGCTCGCGAACCGCGGCCAGTTCCTCCTGCGCCCGCACACACCTTATCCATCCTACTGCTAATGTCTGGACGTATAGAGTTGCGACAAATAAAACAGCAATATGCGACTGCACAGTTGCGTCACCAGCGCCAGATTGAGCTGCGATATATGAACAATTACTTACGAACTAAGCAATCAAATTACCACGACTATGCCACTATACAGGTATTACAATGCGATCCTACCCCTGTCTTAGTACAAATGACAACCGCCTACGCGATGTTACACTCTGCCGTTATTAAAACTTGATACTACCTCTTTCTAATTCGAAAATACGCAAAGATCCGAAAAATTTCACCACGCAAGCACACAAACATACAAAGTAATTTGAATTAAACCTGCGGAACTAATACAAAAAACTCAATATACGACTAGTTTCTGCTGCTGCTGCTCGCACATGTCACTCCGCAAGCTCATATGAAACTGCACTGGCCTCTATCTGCTGCTAACTGACTCTACGAAATAAACAGAAAGCACTGGCTGTCCAAAACAAACAACTGACTAACGCGAATTTATACTTTACAGCTATCAATAAGCAATATTACTCCTCTCAAATACGTGAATACGCAAGTGTTTTATGTAATTAAATATGCAAGCGCACAAACACTCGGAAAGAAATTAAGAATCAAACTACAAAACAAATATGAAAGCTAAATATGCAACTCCCTACTGCACTAATGCTGCACTACTGCTGCACTGAAACTTCTCCAGCGACTGCGGAGAAAGTATATGAGGATACAGAACCTGTAATACAGTACGTAAAGGGAGAAGAAAATCTAATAGTAATGACTAATGAGGGACTGGAATGCAGTTGTAGAGGAAAGAGTAGAAGTAAAGGTTAGAGTAGAATATGGATATGGGACTAGGAATGAGAAAGGAGAAATACTAATTGATTTCTGTAATATTTCAGCTAGTAATAACGAGTACTCTGTTCAAGAATTACAAGAGGAGGGGGTATATTTGGGAAAGGCCGGGTGATATGGGAAGATTTCAGTTAGTCAGACAGAGACTTCGAAATGAGATACTGGTTTGTAAGGCTTACCCAGGAGCAGTTGTGGACGTAGATCACAATGTGGTAGTGATGAAGAATAGGTTGAAGCTTAAGAGATTAGCCAGGAAGAAGCAATACGCAAAGAAGTGGGTTACGGAAGTACTAGAGAATCACGAAATACACTTGAATTTTTCTGCGGCTATAGATAAAGCTATAGATAAGTAGACAGTACAGTTGAAGAGAAATGGACGTCTCTAAGAAGAGCAATCACGGAAGTTGGAAAGAAAAACATAGGTGCAAGGAAAGTAACTGCGAAGAAACCATGGGCAACAGAAGAAATACTCAGCTGATCGATGAATGAAGGAAGTACAAAACTGTTCATCGAAATTCAGGAATACAGAAATACAAGTCGCCGAGGAATGAAATAAACAGCAATTGCAGGGAAGCTAAGACGAAATGGCTGCACGAAAAACGTGAAGAAATCGAAAAAGAAATGATTGTCAAAAGCACTGGCTCAGTATATGGGGAAGTCAAAACAACCTTCGATTCAATTAAAAGAAAGGTCGGTAACTTTATGAGTGCAACGGGAATTCCATTGTTGAAAGCAGAGGAGAGAGCGGATAGGTGGAAAGAGTACTTTGAATGCCTCTGTGAGGGGAAGATTTGTCTGATATGATAGGAGGACAAATAGGAGTCAATTTAGAGGAGACAGGATATCCAGTATTAGAATCAGAATTTAAGAGATCATTGGAGGACTTAAGAACAAGTAATGCAGAAGAGAGAGTTATCTTTCCACCAGAATTTCTAAAGGCGTAGCTGGCAGCGCGCCGTTTGAAATTGCGGCCGACCGGTAAGCGGCCAAATCTCACCTAAAAAGAAATAAGTTACAGAAAGGGGCTTTTCATGCTGTCCCTATTGATGAAAAGAACTTCCTCGGAACAAAATGAGTAACCGAGCCGCTAGTACACCAGATTTTGTTCGTATAGTCGCAGAGTACGTTCGACGTTCAGCACACAGATAGTTTTCATGCTGATGAGCACAAATAGGATCGATTGCGTTAGTATGTGAAGAAATTAGTTCGTTTCATTAATGTATCATTCTTAAAGCATTTTCCAGTACCCTCATGTGTTAAGTCCTGAAAACTCTGCAGTTGTGTGACATTTTACTGGCATCAGCAATTCTGTTGCCCATCAGTTAGGAAGGGGAAGGACTGAATGGAGAAATTTTCATCACTGAACGTGTCTGAACGAAGCTGGACTGCTGACGCTTTTCCACCTTGCCTTTTGCCTAAGGTTTTCATATATCGTAGTCCTGAGGTGAGAACACGTATAAATGCAACTTACAACAACACTGAAGTCCCAAGAAATTGTTTTTATTACGTTTGTTAATGTCATGTTTGTCAAGATGGTAACAGCCTTGGCGATGGAGCCTGGAAAGGCTTAAAAGAAAGACGAGTTCTTCCACATGTCTCGCGAAATGACCACTATGGGAACATCAAGAAATTTGAAGACATACGGAGGTTTCTCGAAAGTCGTTATACCCACGCATCATTCATGAATGGAACAGGGAAGGGAGGAAGTAAATTGTACCTCTTCGTATCTCCACAACCACTGTAATCTACATCCACTTTCACTTGAAGTCAATCCTTGGTTTCCCTCTACAATTGTTACCACTCACACTTTCATCCATTACCAAACTGACAATTCGTTGATGCCTGTGTTAATGGCTTCCTTCTTTTAGTCAAGTTGCGTTATAAATTATTTTTACTCCCAAATTCTGTGCAGCACCTCAGCATTATATTTTATCAGAACATACAAAATCTCCAACATTCTGCTATAGCAAAACAACTGAAAACTGCGGATGTCCTTTTGCGTGAACACTTTATTGTCCACATTTCACTTCAGAGCAAGGACACATTCCACACAAATATCTTCACATAAGTTTTTCTAACACTCAATTTTATATTAGATGTTAAATTTTTTTTCTTACAAACGCATTTCTTCCTGTTGTTGGCCTGCACTTTAAATCCTTTCACCTTTGGTCGTCCTCGGTTATTTTCCTAAGGGAACAGAAAAATTGATCTCCGACTTTTTAGGTCTCATTTCTTATCAGACAAGACACGATGCGCTCTTTGTGTTGTACGGAATTTTTCGACATTGGCCAATACAAGATGCCAAGAATACACTGACGGAAAAAAATCGCAACACGAAGGAGTTGTGTGACATAAGTGAAGGATGGTAGACGCGTTTCTACATCTGGAAGATGATGTCTCTTCAGATTTCACGCCAGACCCGTCAGAGTAGCAGTAGTAGCCCCACTGTGAAGATGCAAATCAGGTTTGCTTTAATGACACGTTGTAATGGTCATGAGCGTTATCAACCTTTGAGATTGGACGTGGCGAGTTGACGTTGGTCAAGAATGCCTTTAAGGACACAGGGTACTTATAAATGGTGGAAAAATCGAAATTCTTTTTGACTTTATTAAATTCTGTAGTGTTTTCTTATTACATTAATATGTACATTATAGGGTTTCAAATGAAAAATGACCTATATACACCAAATTTTAAAGTAACAGACATGTATGCCACCACGTCCCCTTCATTTCTGTTACAGAATTTCGAAAATAAGTGTGAACTTTCTGTTTCCAGCTATTATACGTATGATACATTGCATATGTTGATAACAGCGCAGGTTTCTAATGTTTGTAAATGATTATCTTTCCTAGTATTTACTTCTGTTTCGCTGAAGCAGTTTGTTCACTGAATGTTTGTTGCCCAAGTGCTACATGTATTTATGGAAGTACATATCCTTTAGTGTGCAATAAATACGAACTATGTGACGCACCAAGAAGTCCAATAAAAGGGAATTCCGTGGTAATCAGTTCACAAGCGAAGCAAGGTCAGTGCCCGTTTATAACGTTAGATATACGAAGTACGTAGGTCATGGGGACTCTAAAGCTTTCAATAAAATTAATGAGTTCAATGTTTGTGGTGATACCTTGGTAACGAAACTGGAGTGTTGTGGACATGTGCAAAAGAGGATGGGTGCTAGATTGAGGAAGCTACGAAGAGAAATGAAAGGAAAGTTGCTATCTGATGGAAAATCTCTGTCTGGCCGAGGCAGATTGACAGAAACTGAGATAGACCTCCTTCAGAGTTGTTATGGACTGGCCATTAGACGAACTGTACCTTTGAATGATATTAAAAGAATGAGAAAAGCTGTATGGGCCACCGACTTTCATGAGTTGTCCAGAGATGACCACCCTCTTCATGGGATTTGCCCTAAAGGAGCAGATTGTGTGTTTACCAAAAAGCAAAAGAAAGTGGACAAATATACCATCATAAGTATTCTCTTCCTGAACCTGTTATGAATGAAATAAAACAAATTTTTAGAGACGTGAGTGACCCTGTTTTGCTTAATAAATATCTTCATGGGGGCACTCGGAAAACAAATGAAAGTCTCAACCATTGCATATGGGAAAGATTACCCAAGAATGTTTTTGTAGGACTAAACACATTAAACGTTGGTGTACTAGATGCAGTGATATGTTTCAGTGATGAGGTGACAGGAATGTTGGAAGCCCTGAGAAATTTAGGCATAAAATGACGCTCTAAGGTGGAAGATCAATTGCTTGCGTATGACAGACGACGGGTGCATGAAGCTGAAAGATTCCCTCTTCAAGTTACCAAAGAAGCAAGAACTGCTAAAAGGAATGCCAATATGAAGCTTGAAGATGAAGACTATGCTGCAGGATGAAGACTATGCTTCAGGAACCATATGTTCATTCAGAATTTCCCGCAACCTGCATTTTTCAGTATTCAGGTACAAATATTTCCTGAAGTTTATAAAGCAGTGCTGTAACTTTTTTCTGTAACTTGCAATAGTCCATACTTATGTATTAGACCTAAGCTTTATTGCAGAATCAACTAAATTATAGAAAAAATTTAAAAATTAAAATGTAAGATGTGATATTTTTTTATCCTTGTAATATACATAATAGGTGGAATTAAATAGGTTTAGTACTTCAGCCATCATATCGTGCATATCCGGTAAAATTTGGTCTCCTTCAAATGTATAACATTGGATTAAATGGTACCTCACTTTGAGGAAGCATTTTGGAAAAAAAATTGCATCAATTTCTTTGTATTTTTTTTAATAACCCTAAGCAGGTTCAAAAAATATTCAAAATACTTCTGATTTGTTTAGAAAGTATGCTGCATTACCTGATATAAACAAAAAATCTGTAAAATATATACATTATCAACAGTGCCTAAAAGAAATAGGTGTTGATTTTTACATAATATTGAGCCGGAAAAGTACCTGTATCCTTATGGTGACAAAGACGCCATTGTAAACACCTCACTGAGCTTGAACGAGGTCGTGTAAGAGGGGTACGAGACGTTGGATGTTCCTTCTGCGATATTGGAGAGAGACCTGGCAGGAATGCAGCCACTGTACATGATTGCTGGCAGCAGTGTTAATGAGAATGCACGGTCGCAAGAAAACTGCGCTCCTGGTCGCTATGTGGCACTACCGAGAGGGAAGACCGTCGTGTCGGCGTATGGCTCTGGCATATCGTACTGCTTCTGCAGCAGCAATCTGAAGGGCAGTTGGCACTACAGTCGTACAATGAACTGTTACAAATCGATTAGTTCACGGACAGCTTAGAGTCAGATGCTCTGTAGTGTACAATCCACTGACCAGAAACCACAGCTGCTTGCGACGCCAGTGGTATCAAGTGAGAACTAATTGGAAGGCACGATGGAGAACTGTTGTGTTTTCTGACAAAAGTTTATACTGCTTGTCTTCGAGTTTGCCAAGCTCTACCTTGGCGAGCGAGGTGGTGTGATCCCTCCTCAACTGAAAACACTTGGAGCATTATGGGCAGGGCCCTCGAACAGCTCCGGGTTTTAGCGATGTAATTTGCCAATTGGACAGAATTTGGCATTACATCCCTTAAGAGGACATACAAATCTATCGACCAGTGCTATGCCGAATAAATGCTCACACAACGGCCAGAGGTGGAACACTGACTTGCTCAACTTCCGAAGCTCTTTCTCTTGAACAATTAAGCCAGTTTTGCTGAAATTGTAATAATTTTTCTGTCTGTACATATAAAACTGAAGACACTACGAAAAAGTGTTAATTTAAGGAGATGGGACCTGGATAAACTAAAAGAACCAGAGGTTGTAGAGAGTTTCAAGGAGAGTATAGGGGAACAATTGACAGGAATGGAGGAAAGAAATACAGTAGAAGAAGAATGGGTAGCTCTGAGGAATGAAGTAGTGAAGGCAGCAGAAGATCAAGTAGGTAAAAAGACGAGGGCTAATAGAAATCCTTGTGTAACAGAAGAAATATTGAATTTAATTGATGAAAGGAGAAAATATAAAAACGCAGTAAACGAAGCAGGCAAAAAGGAATACAAACGTCTCAAAAATGAGATCGACAGGAAGTGCAAAATGGCTAAGCAGGGATGGCTAGAGGACAAATGTAAGGATGTAGAGGCTTATCTCACTAGGGGTAAGATAGATACTGCCTACAGGAAAATTAGAGAGACCATTGGAGAAAAGAGAGCCACTTGTACGAATATCAAGAGCTCAGATGGAAACCCAGTTCTAAGCAAAGAAGGGAAGGCGGAAAGTTGGAAGGAGTAAAAAAAATGGTTCAAATGGCTCTGAGCACTATGGGACTCAACTGCTGTGGTCATCAGTCCCCTAGAACTTAGAACTACTTAAACCTAACTAACCTAAGGACATCACACACATCCATGCCCGAGGCAGGATTCGAACCTGCGACCGTAGCAGTATGGAAGGAGTATATAGAGGGTTTATACAAGGGCGATATACTTGAGGACAATATTACGGAAATGGAAGGGGATTAGATGAAGACGAAATGGAAGATAAGATACTGCGTGAAGAGTTTGACAGAGCAATGAAAGACCTGAGTCGAAACAAGGCCCCCGGAGTAGACAACATTCCATTATAACTACTGACGGCCTTGGGAGAGCCAATCCTGCCAAAACTCTACCATCTGGTGAGCAAGATGTATGAGACAGGCGAAATACCCTCAGACTTCAAGAAGAATATAATAATTCCAATCCCAAAGAAAGCAGGTGTTGACAGATGTGAAAATTACCGAACTATCAGTTTAATAAGTCACAGTTGCAAAATATTAACGCGAATTATTTACAGACGAATGGAAAAACTGGTAGAAGCGGACCTTGGGGAAGATCAGTTTGGATTCCGCAGAAATGTTGGAACTCGTGAGGCAATACTAATCTTACGACTTATCTTAGAAGAAAGATTAAGAAAAGGCAAACCTACATTTCTAGCATCTGTGGACTTAGAGAAAGCTTTTGACAATGTTGACTGGAATACCCTCTTTCAAATTCTTAAGGTGGCAGGAGTGAAATACAGGGAGCGTAAGGCTATTTACAATTTGTACAGAAACCAGATGGCAGTTATAAGAGTCGAGGGGCATGAAAGGGAAGCAGTGGTTGGGAAGGGAGTGAGACAGGGTTGTAGCCTCTCACCGATGTTATTCAATCTGTATATTGAGCAAGCAGTAAAGGAAACAAAAGAAAAATTCGGAGCAGGTATTATAATTAATGGAGAAGAAATAAAAACTTTGAGGTTCGCCGATGACATTGTAATTCTGTCAGAGACAGCAAAGGACTTGGAAGAGCAGTTGAACGGAATGGACAGTGTCTTGAAAGGATATAAGATGAACATCAACAAAAGCAAAACGAGGATAATGGAATGTAGTCAAATTAAATCGGGTGATGCTGAGGGAATTAGATTAGGAAATGAGACACTTAAAGTAGTAAAAGAGTTCTGCTACTTGGGGAGCAAAATAACTGATGATGGTCGAAGTAGAGAGGATATAAAATGTAGACTGGCAATGGCAAGGAAATAGTTTCTGAAGAAGAGAAATTTGTTAACATCGAGTATAGATTTAAGTGTCAGGAAGTCGTTTGTGAAAGTATTTGTATGGAGTGTAGCCATGTATGGAAGTGAAACATGGACGATAAATAGTTTGGACAAGAAGAGAATAGAAGCTTTCGAAACGTGGTGCTAGAGAAGAATGCTGAAGATTAGATGGCTAGATCACATAACTAATGAGGAGGTATTGAATAGAATTGGGGAGGAGTTTATGGCACAACTTGACAAAAAGAAGGGACCGGTTGGTAGGACTTGTTTTGAGGCATCAAGGGATCACAAATTTAGCATTGGAGGGCAGCGTGGAGGGTAAAAATCGTAGAGGGAGACCAAGAGATGAATACACTAAGCAGATTCGGAAGGATGTAGGTTGCAGTAAGTACTGGGAGATGAAGCTTGCACAGGATAGAGTAGCATGGAGAGCTGCATCAAACCAGTCTCAGGACTGAAGACCACAACAACAACAACATACAAACCACATCTACGAATTTCTATATTGTTCGGATAAATCCTTCGTGGAGCGGTTTTTTTATGTAAGGGTGTAAACGATGGCAATACTGAAAAATTACACTATTCATATACACAGGCACATCACTGGCTCTATCCGTCAGAAATTCTGTTACATCCTTCAATCGCTACTGCACCATACAAATTTGTTGTCATTGAGTTAGCACCTTCCGGGTGATTTGGAAATGTTCGAACCCACTTTCACAGCTTGACGTGACGGAATGAGCCCATTTACAGCATTCTAATGCCAGCCTGTCCCTGATCTTGATTTTTATTAAACGACTTTAGAAAAAACTCTTTCACTAGAACCGTTACTGAGGAGCAAAGAAATCACCGAGAGTGCAAACTCTGCCTCTTTGAAATCATTTCTTCCATCAAGGTCGCGTACGACTGCTGAGGCTGTCAGATTCAGGTATATTCTCTACTTCACAGGGAATTTTAATTATTGCAAATTTTCTCCATTGATCATCTATTTTCTGGACAGTACAATGTTAATTGAGATTAACCATTGTAGGCACGCAAGCAATGAGAGGAAAAAGGGAAGGAGGTTTTGCAAGAATATGCAGTGCTTGCATTTAAGGGATGAAGACAGGCCGAAGAGCAAAAGTGGAGTCGTCGCCAAAATGCGACCTTTCCTTCAACTGACAAGATCCAGTAATAAGAAAATCACGTCAGCTAGTGCCCACATATTTTGTTACAACCTTATTTTGAAGATATAGCTTAACAAATTCAGTCATCACATTTACACCCAGAGATACTTGTTCCAATTGTTTGAGCTGTCTTTGGTCAACATGATTTATGTCCTTGGCGTTTATTTGCTTCAAATACTGTTCATTCAGATACTCGTTCAAATTGCTTTCGTAGTCTGATGATATCCTTTTCGTAGCAAAGTAATAAGCGTCTGTTTGTCTTTAAAAAGTTTATTCAACCTGCAGAATTATGGTAGAATCCACTCAAGAATATAGAACTTTCGCCTATGCATCATTCATTGCCGTTAGGATAGCGTTTGCAGACAGCAGACGTTCTTCGGAAGCACTTCCCGTGAAGTAATATTACAGGCGTTCCCATTGTTCTATAATCCGGTCAGCCACTTGTGACAAAGGTAGCCAATTAGGCTGAGAATTCTATGAGAGTCTGTACTACAAAACTCCTGGAATTTCGTGAGCTGTACTTGACGTTTTGCACGACTTTTTAAGCACACCATATGTGTTACTGCACAAATAATCAAGGAGTGTAGGTAACATTTTGCACGCTTCACTTGCGCGTATATGCAGAGAACGGCAAATCCACTTTACCAAGGGTGACATCTGAAAGTTCATTCTACATTGTCTCTGCCACACCGATGTTCCCGCCAAACATAATGTTGCACCCTCCTCTATTACATTATATTCTTAATATCAAGGTCTGCATCTTCGAATACAGAAATGACTATTGTACAGCCGTTCTGCAGTAGTTTCTAAACGAGAGGCTCTAGTGTCATCATGGGGTACACCTGCGCTAATTTCAAAAAATTAGCTTCCACTTTTCTCGTCGCTGTAGTACCTCACACGTATGCACAAGCTTTTTACGTAACTGATATCAGTGGACTCGTCACTCGTGATGCTGAACTTCACATTGTTCTAAATGACTGTTAATCCTCCAGTGGCGCACTTACTACTCACATTTTTCACAATATTTGTGGCTTTAGTTTTAACTAATTTAACTAAACAATTTTAGAGCACTATAATTAGTCTCTCCGAGAGCAAGTCTTACAGCAACATTACTCTCTGGCCGAAAAGCACAAGGACGTACTTCTGTTCTTTTTCCTCCAATGCAGTTTTCCTGCTGTCACTAGTTGAAGTGCTTTACTGAAACAAAGTTCTATCAGTCTGTCCGAAGCCAAGACTTTTTTAAGTTTCTGGTGCTTAGCACGTTTCGCATGGGTTTTCACTACTGATAATTCTGTTGTAAAACCAGATTTACACAACACATGCTTCCCTCGAGAAACTTGGTCTTTAAGGGATTCAATCCAATCTTGGAATTCTGTATTTTGTTTCCATTCTTTTCTGTACTTACGTTTCCTGTACACGGTTTCGTTGAGAAGCCGCCCATCATTTTTTTTCCTTTTCTTTTTTCCTGAGTTACAGAGCTTTTTCTCTTGCCTATTTCCTCAGCACTATCGCTTCCGGAATCGCATGTTGTGGTAAACAATAGTTCAATTGTAGTTTTAAACCTCCATACCCTTATAGGAACTCACTATTAGTAATCGGACTCAAAGGATGAACGTACTGAATATTATCTCCGGCCGGAGTACAGTCAGAATTATTTACTTTCGTTTCATTTCGCTGTGACGAGCCAGAAAGAAAATTGTCATGTTTAGCCGGTATCGTTCAATGTACTATCGTACAAGCGTTGAAACTGTCGTATGCCCCACAACTGTAGTAACCCTTTGCGCAACCTTGTTGTCACCTTGATAACACTGTGCACGACAGTGTGTAGTCAAACAATGGAAAATTCTGGATGGAATGTAACAATACCACACACACACACACACACACACACACACACACACACACACACACGTTTGTCTGCTTAGCTGAGTGGTTACGTGCTTGCCTACCATGTAGAGCACCAGGGTTCGATTCCCTGTCGGTTTGGAGAGTTTATCCGCTGGTGGAATGAGTGTTGTTCTCATCCTCGTTTCTTCATCACCGACACGCAAGCCGCCCAGTGTTGTGCCACCTGAAATAAGATTTGCAACACTCCCGGCCAACAATGCCACGAAATCATTCTCTTTCATACACACACTCACGCAAACGCAACTCATACACACATGACCACAGTGTTTGGCACCTGAAGCCAGACAGAGTCTGGCCTTGTTGGTTGAAAGCTCACTTCCCAATAGTCCTTTTGTTGTGACTTTCTGGGACTCAGCATCTCCGCTATGTGGTGAGTAGCAACTATCCTTTTCATAATATTGTTACAGTTTTTAGTCAGTCACTCTTGTACCGAATAATGTTATTGTTGTACTACATACAGTAACATCATTTGAATAAAATTATGATTACAGTTCTGTCTAAGAACCGTAAATATGAAGAGGCAGACTAGTGTGTTGAATAAAGAGTTGGAAGAGGAATTTGTTTTTGTAGAGAGAGTGTTAAATCAGTGTGTATTGTGTCAAATAACATTGTCAGAGTTCGACTCCAGTAATCTGAAACACCATCATGACAGTACCGAGTAAGAAGACTGGTCGTGTGTGATGCGTTCTGCGCAGAGGCTCCACGCAATCCAGCAATTGCCTACTCTGGCAACTGGCAATGCTGGGGTAAGCACCACATCGGACCCCAGTTTCAGCTTCTCTCCTCATAAAAAATCGTATGCTTAGAAAAATAATGCAATGGCTACTGCATGTGTACGGTTATTCGACATACCGTATAATGAACATTACAGTTGATAAGTACTTTCACATATAACTAACGTCATTGTCAACGCCGCATGTTCTGTCTACAGCCTGAAGTGCACACTTCAGATGGACGTGACAGAATGACACTGTTGGCTGAACTAGAGCACAGATCATTAAGAAAATGTAAATAAATAAATAAAATAAAGCCATGATAAAAGCCAGTGACCTTCCTTGTCAGATCATCGGCATCATACTGTCCTTGCAACTGCAACACAGGGAACTGGTCGTGATCGCATAAAACTAAATCGTCTTGGGTATTAATAAACCACTTCAGCTGTATTTAGTCCTTTACTAATGGATCACTACCGGTTTCGCGGTACTAAAAGCCACATCTTCAGATGAACATCTGTGTAACAATACAGACATTAGGAATGCAACTCTTGACATATACACTGATATGGTAAATTATTTTAAGATTTTAAATGTTAAAAAAAATGAAATACTCTTACATGAGAATATCGAAATGTTAGCACTCAAATGACTAAATTATTAGAGCGGAAAAGCTCGGAACTTTTTCACCCTACACTCATAGCATAGGTTGTACGAAAAACTAAATCGGTCATAAAGTAAAGGAACAAAATTGGGCTCAAAGATTGTCTCAGTTCTGAAAATTTTAAAATTACACAAGTTAAAGAAAAACTTCATGAACAGAATACAGTTTTCACAAGGTTTATAGAACCGAAGCTGGCTTCAACTTGGTTTTTCCTATTGCAAAAGCGAAGAAGCCTTACACAAATGGGGCTTTATAAAACAGAATATTGCACAAGTTATTTCTGTTTTATGCCAAAACAAATATGCAGAAAATTGTTGATGAGATATCGTGTGCTAGACATTTAATTAAAACAATAAACATGTTTATCACTGCAATTGAAAGAAAAATGTTCCTATTAGTTTGCAGACAATACGGCTCACTTTGATCGGTTCCGTAAGTTTGAGGCTGCCAAAGGTAAGGTTATTGGCCACCCCTTGTATAAAGGGGTGTTTGTTTTCACGAGTATCTTCCAGGGTGTTTCCTCGTGTATGGTCCGCCATCCGTGCCAGAGAGCTCTAACTCGTCCCGCATTCCTACGTTCCGTCGACTTCGCACCGGTGGGATGTCAGACACAGAGTTGTTGATGCGCGTGTTGCTGCTGGCATGCGGAGAGCGGCTGTAGCCAGTTCCGGTGCTGCTGCTGTAGCTGCTGAAGGTCGCGCAGGAGATGGTCGCGCATATGCTCTTGCGGAGGCGTCCGTTGCACACCACGAAGAACACGAACAGCGCCATCCTGCAGGCAGCACAAAACCTCGTCTTATGACTGGCTCAGTTTCTGCATGGAACTGAAGACATGATTTAGTGTACAGAGGGGACTAGAGTTTCTGACAATATCGATACACAGATATATCGATTTTCCTACATAAAAGTATCGATATGCATGGACTGTATTTCTGTTTACGCAATATTGATATCGAAATGGCAATATCGAGTGCCGATATTTTCATTTTATATAACGTTTTTTCGCAATTATAGGTAAATCTTCGAGGCTGTTATTTTGAAATAGTAGGAGAACATAATTTTACTTTCATTGCGTGAAGGAATCTTACTACTTAAAGTTTTGAACATGGCTGCGTGGTCAGCGACCGTTCAGAAAGTTAATTTAACAGCAATAGCAGCCCTCGGTCGCAACAAAGGAGTCTTTTGACCTAGGTTTCGGTATTAATACGTGACATGCCAATCTGAGAGTTTTATTTCTGATGAAGGCACTTGTATCAGTGCAAACCTAGGTCAAAAGACTTTTTTTTTCGACTGAGGGCTGCTATTGCTGTTAATTTTAATCTTACCTTTTTGAGCTTTCATCATGTCAGTCTTTCTCTTTCACTGTGTGAAGATAGCATAGGGGTACAAAGAAGCAGTTCGATTGCACTGGGGTTGGCGGGGTGAATACAATAACAAGATTTCCGATTGAAGAAATAGCACACAAGTTGCGTTAATTTTTTTTTTTTTTTTTTTTTTTTTTTTTTTTTTTTTTTTTTTTGAAAGCAGCTAGTGTGCTATTACTTCACATCGGCATTCTTCAAAAACAGTTGCTGAAAATGATGAACAAAAATCAAAATGGAGAAAAATCTAAATCTAATGATTGGTCTTTTCGGTGGGCGGAAACGTGTCAGGGGAAATGCTGCCGTCATCCGCGCTCGGCGCTACCAACAGAAACTTGAAACACTCCCTATTAAAACCTATCGTTATTGACTAGTGGATTATAGCCTAACAGTTTAAAATAGTTTGACCGTGAGCAACTGATAAAGGCTGATCGGTTAATACTTGCACAGGGCTTGTTTCCTATCAAATCCCACACAGCTAATTAGGATGTCAGGTATCAATAATCGGTACAAAATTGTAGTTAATGTTCTACAACTTTTGTCTAAGCAGCACGATTGGGGCAGTTATTCCCTTCGTCTGACAAAGTAGTAATTGTTTACGCTTAATAGGTCGCCACTTAATATTGTCACACGCCAATATTCCTCATGTGGCACTGAATACACAATCCTCACATCTACCCAAATCGTGGGTGTCCGGCGCGGTTGCACGTAATAACGGTGCACAAATGAACACATAAAAACATCAAACAAACCACTCAATTAACGTCATTTACGTAATAGCTGGAGGTCAGGCCCAAGGCCTTGGGTGGCACACACAGCCGTTCAAATGGTTCAAATGGCTCTGAGCACTATGGGACTCAACTGCTGTGGTCATCAGTCCCCTAGAACTTAGAACTACTTAAACCTAACTAACCTAAGGACATCATACACATCCATGCCCGAGGCAGGATTCGAACCTGCGACCGTAGCAGTCGCACGGTTCCGGACTGCGCGCCTAGAACCGCGAGACCACCCACACAGCCGTTAAACAATTGTAAACGCTGTCGCCCATCTTGCCGAAATTCACCCTGCTCGCTTCGCAGCCAACAACTTACTCGTTCGGTGTCTTAACACTGGCTACCCTCTGGCGCACTGGGTGCTCGACTATCACGAGTACCTACTGCGACCTGCGAGCGGCAAAGATATGTTATTCTCAATACATAAGGGGCGGTTGACCCCTTAGAAACTGCAACTTCATCGCGCAATTTTGATATTACCACTGCTGGGTCGTTTGCAGAAATAATATTAATAATAATAAAAAGATCAGGGAAGTCGTCATGAAGTGTTCTGGACATTCCATATGTGACGAAACCGAACAACGTACTCATCGACCGAGCGAGGTGGCGCAGTGGTTAGCACACTAGACTCGCATTCGGGAGGACGACGGTTCAATACCGCGTGCGGCGATCATGATTTCCCTGAATCACTCCAGGCAAATACCGGGATGGTTCCTTTGAAAGGGCACGGCCGACGTCCTTCCCCGCCCTTCCCTGATCCGATGAGACCGATGACCTCGCAGTTTGATCTCTTCCCCCAAACAATCCAATCCAATCCGTACCCATCGGAAGCCTTTTATTGTGCCATTTACATGTTGTTAGCATTGTTAGCAAAGTGATTAATGGCTAACGGTCGTAAGTTCCTATGGGACTAAACTGCTGAGGTCATTGGTCCCTAAGCTTACACACTATTTAAACTATTTTACACTAAGGACAACACACACACCTATGTCCGAGGGAGGACTCGAACCTCTGACTGAGGGAGCCGCACGAACTATGGCAAGGCGCCCTAGGCCGCGCGGCTACCCCGTGGGGCTAGTAAAGTGGTTATCGCCAAGCGTCAACGTGCATCGTTTTCCTTTCAATTCTTGCTCTAAGGGGGATAAGCAGGCTGATAACTTGTTCATGTACAGAATACCTAGTAATAAATCACTGTTTAAATTTATAGCTCTAAGGCCGGCAATATATTTGCAATGTGCAACCGATATTTTTATAGGCCGGTATGTCGATATTTTTAACGTCGATATATCAATACGTTTCCCCGATACATCGATAAAAATTTCAGGTATATCGAAACTATTTCCCGATTCATCTCGAGCTGATGATGATAAGTTTTTAAATATGGACATATCCGATTCCCGATATTCTTAAAATATCAACAGCGCTAGTGTGGACCACCCACAAAAACAGGGTGCTTAATGTATGCTGTGAGCGTTGCTTTTTCCCCATTTGCGCAGGAACCAACATCGCGGAGGGAGGGGGGAGGGGGTGGGCAGGCTTACAGCTCTCCATCTTTGTGGCCAACCCGCGCTAGGGCACTCGTTTCCCACCACTTGCTTGCCATGCGGCTCAGTTGCACACACACTTTCATGCGTGTGGGCTTTCGCAGATTGCGACCCAACAACCATTTGGTGCTTTGAAACCGTAGTCTGCTACTTCACAAAACAGCGCTAGGCGTAGTATCGTGTAAAAGAAGCTCATCGAACTTACACTCTGTGATGATATAGGGCTTTTTTCTGTACCAATTGTGGCAGCAACGACTTTTGGTTACATGCCCGCCCGAGTTTATTAATTTTAAATATTGTAGATTTTTTTTGAAGTACTACAGATGTGTGTATTTGTTTCTTTTTGATGTTATATGAAGGGCACATCAGCTACGCGGCAGCTGAAGGGACCTCAAACCTCGTACGAAATGTTGACGTCACTGTACGGAGCCTTCAAAGAGACGACGACCGCGCGCAAGAAGAAGATGCCGGAAGCTTCCCTTAGATGCTGTGACGTACGTTAAGAAAACAGTCTAAAACTGTTTCAGACCGAAAAGTGAAATGATTTTTGTTCAGTTCGATGACAGCCGTTCTATAATAGCCACGCTTGCAGACGCGTGTACACTGATGAGCCAAAACATTATGGCCACCTGCTTGTTTGCCCGTCTTTTATACGAAATACGTCACCGATTCTATGTATGAAAGATCCTATATTTGTTGATATGTTTGTGGAGGTACGTGGTATTAGATGTGTACGCACAGGTCATGTAATTCGCGTAAATAACGGGCCGCTCATTTGCATACGCGCTGATGGCGCCCGATAGCGGCGCAGATATGGGTTACATAGGATTCACATCAGGCGAATCTGGTCGCCGGTACATCAACCTGAGTTAAATATAATGCTGCTCAAACGACTCTAGCACGGTTACGACTCCGAGACATGGACAATTATGCTGCTGAAAGATGACATCGCCATCGGGAAAGACATCGTGTGTGACGGGATGCAGGTTATTCGCAACTGTCAGCGTGTCTTTGATTACTCCCACATGTCCCATGCAAGCCTAAGAGAATGTCTTCCAGAGCATTATAATGTCCGGGCGCGCTGCACGTCTCGAGCCGCCGTACGCCTCAATGACAGCATTTATGGAGACGACCATCGACCTACTGTAGTAAAAATGTGATTTACCCGAAGCGCCGACAAGTTTCCATTGCTGGAAGGCCGAATCCCGATGGAACCATGCCCAGTGCAATCGTAAATGACGCTGTCGTTGGACCGGCATGTGAAGACGTGGGTTTGATCTGCTGTGAAGCTCCACTAGATGGCAGCAACGACCTTTGGGTATATGCCCGCCCGAGTTTATTAATTTTAAATATTGTCGATTTTTTGTAAGTACTACAAATGTGTGTATTTGTTTCTTTTTGATGTTACATGAAGGGCACAGCAGCTACGCAGCAGCTGACAGGATCTCCAACCTCGTACGAAATGTTGACGTCACGTTCTACGAGTACGGTGTGCTCCAAAACACTGTTTCGGCAGAGATGCCCCATATCACCATCTATTCTACTTTACAGAGCAGACAAGCCTCCGAACCCCATGTTCTGTGAAGAGTCGTGGACGTTCAACCATTTAGCACCTAGTGATAGTTTTACTATCCACCTCTGCGTCTAGATGCTCACGACAATAGTGCACGAACATTCGATGAGCTTCGCCGTATTCGATGTACTCGTTTACAGGCTTTTCGTAATAATAATCACCCGTCGGTGATCTCAGTGGATTTCCCCATTTGGAGCTCATGTCTTTGCTAGGGTGATGCCCATCCGTCTTTGCTGCGCTTGTGCACTTTTCATAACGCATCACGTGCCCGCAGGGGCCCTATTCTGTATCTTTTCGCCATTTTGCCGATCGGTTCGGTACGCGAGCACACTAGTCGGTCTTTTTTTTCGAAACAGAAACCTAACAGTAAGCCAGCCGCGCGGGATTAGCCGAGCGGTCCGAGGCACTGCGGTCATGGACTGTGCGGCCACTGCGGTCATGGACTGTGCGGCTGGTCCCCGTGGAGGTTCGAGCCCTCCCTCGGGCATGGGTGTGTCCTTAGGATAATGTAGGTTAAGTAGTGTGTAAGCTTAGGGACTGATGACCTTAGTAGTTAAGTCCCATAAGATATCACACACCAACAGTAAGCCTTTCGAAAGCGTTGCCGAAGGGTCCTAGCGAACCGAAACGCTGTTGTCAGTTCTAGTCTTGCCAACCAATGAAATTCAATCTGCCTCAGGTCCGCCCTTGCGCACTGCAGCACCACACAACTCTAAGCAGCTAGCAGCTGACACAGGCATGCCATTCTTCACAGTACCGAAAAGTGTGATTAGAGTAAGTAATGCTGCTCAAATTTGACCACAAGCTTCCATGAATGCATGAGAATGATAGAATATTGACTGTGTTCTGGAAACTGTTGTAAATGTTCCATTATGTCATGTTATTCACGTTCACATTGACGTCTTGTTTTGGATTTTACGTTTCGGAATATGAGTTAGGAATGGAGTGTAGTACCACATTGTACAAATATATCTATAGAAACACCCGAAAAATTCGTCACTTTTTCTGTTTTTCGTCGTTCCTTAGTTGCTTCAAAATTCATGGCTGTACGTTTCGTCGATGCAACTAACTGAAGGCAGTTTGCTTATTGCCATACGCATTTCGCTTCCCTTATTCCTGATGATGCTTCGCAAATAAAGGAAGTGAAACGCGTATGGGAATAAACTGCCTTCAATTAGATGCATAGATGGAACACATCTCCACGAACTGAAAAATTGCTTAACAGAGTGTCGAACAATAAGATGCTCTGAGCACTATGGGACGAACAATAAGAAGTTGCAGATAATGTGGCTGCAACGCGCTCCTAGAGATCTAAATGGTGAAGTAGACCACTTCACTGTATGATAAATCAACGATTTGGTTCATAAAAACAAAATTTAAAAAATCGCCTTTTCGACAGCCTGTGGCGAGTGCAGCTATAGTTCGTTGTAGTCTATAACATGAATTTGATGAATCAAAATGTTTCACACATGGTGGTATAGTCTGAAAATATTGTGGAGGAAACCTTTCATCTCTGTCCACTATTGTTAAGGACTATTGTTAAGGATTCGATCGCAGATAAAACTTCTGACAGGCTAGAGTATAAAGACGGCTTCTGCTAGTTTCATTCACACTAATTTACGTTGTGCTCTTAGATTCCTGTCTGACCACATTCTCGGAAATTGCTACGTATTTCGTAAAAAATTGTGGATTATTTGTGTCATGAAGTAGTATAAATGTCACTGTCAGTTGTTTCATGCACAGTAATTTCATCTTTGATTTCTTAAACATTTGGAAGTCACGAAATCGGAGATACTCGTTACTGAGAAAGCGAGCTCTTACGTGTAAATTACAACAAATAGTTCAGAAAAATACTTAACTTTGACGATTAACGAAGTCGTCTCAGAATATGTTACAAACACGAAGCGGAAAAAAATATTTTCACATCCAGCGGTATACGAACCTACGCCCTTGGCTACGGCAGTTCGTCGCCATACCAACTTCGCTACGACAATTCATACATGTCCTACGCTTTATTTTATGTAACTACATTCGAGAGAGACGCATGCTGACTTCTTTGCCGAATCATGTGGGTGTAAGCAGTAAATTTACGAAATTTCGGAAGTTTTCCTCTATCAGACTTCACAAAATTCCTTTGCATTGTCACTTAAAAGTTTTAAACGTGTTTCGATAGTTAATATGTAAACCATTTGCGGAAAAGAGTACGCTCAAGTCAATCGTAATTTCAGCTAACTCTCAGGTAATATGTCTTGATATTTAATGATCTCTAAACTCTTAATTGCATAAAAATAACAGGTATTTTGAGAGAATATGGACTGAAAACTTTTTTTAGATGTTGTAATCATTAACAGTAACAACCTAATCTAACCATATTTCTAACAAAGGAAAATAGCCTGTTATGAACTCAGTTTCCAACCGGACTCATCCTCTGGTGATTCTTTAGTAACACAGTCACTAAATCCAAAACTAAAATATGTATAAAATAACAAATTATAGGTGTAAGTAAACCACATCTAACCGAACAGCAGGGCCATACCGAAATTCAAAATCTCACGGTACGGTTGTCGAAAAATTAGCGGGAGGATCGTTCGGTAACAGGTCTCAGAAGCTTACGGAATAGGAAATTCGGATAAAGAACCCAAAACGACGTCACTACTGAGACTAACCTACTGCACCGATCGGTATGAACGATGTAGAATAGGGCCCCAGGCGGCATCCAACCTCGCAGTGGGCAGTGGTCTAATGTTTTACATCAGTGTATGTTAAATCACTCTCGTGGTAGTTGTCTGCAAATAGTGTTATGATATAAAACGTTTTGTGTCTTCGTAAAAACAGATAAAAGCGTTAATGGGTTGAATTATTTTCGAAATTAATGAATCCAGTTTATTTGTACTGAGATGTGTCTGAAGATCACGAAAACGAGCAAATTTTTTCGGAATGGATATTTGAAGTCTATTACGAAGTCAAAGGAAAGTGGTATTCAAGCCCTGACTTAGCAAGATCACGATAAATTGTTATGAACTGTGAATACTGAAATATCTGGAAAGTACAGGGACCCTGATAAGGTAAAACAATCAAAAATCATCAGTCTTATTATTCAATTGATGATGAATCACACGGTTTAATTTTATTGACTTGACACTTTTTCAATTCTGCACGCAGAGATAACTGCACTCGCTAATCTTGGTGTTACACTAATCCTCAGTTGGAACAGTAACCGAAACAAACCGATGAAGAGAATGTTTCTTTCAAACTCATGTAATTCAGTTTTGAAGATAATTTTTTGAAGTATGAATATTATTGAGTGCCCACAGTTTGACTGCTGGAGGAGATAACAAACTGCCTAAATAATAATATTACTAATCTTCGGATACACATGCGTGGTTAGACGCGGGCATTTGAAAGAAGGTAGCGGAATTTTGTTTTGCAAACGAGCTACGTAAGATATGTACGGTCAGTGGATCAAATAAGTTACTGTTCCATAATATCCCTATAAAGAGATTGGGATTTAACTAACTACCTAAGAATATCTCAGTGTCTGTCCAGTGCGACAAGGTGTCAGTAACATCTAAACTTAGACACACACACACACACACAAACACAAACACAAACACAAACACAAACACAAACACAAACACAAACACAAACACAAACACAAACACAAACACAAACACAAACACAAACACAAACACAAACACAAACACAAACACAAACACACACACACAACTGTGCAGCCTATTCGCAAGTGAGCAAGATCCACATGGACATGCAGCGAGGTAGTATCGGTGATCTTTGGCAACTTCTGGCACGCAAGGCGAACTTTATTCGTCCTCTCTCACGTACACCTCAGCCAAACGAACACCAAGCGAATTTCACAAGAGGTTGCAATGCTGTATATGGACACCGATCGCCATCGACGCCGTGACGAGAGGCAAGTGGCGTATGAATTTTAGGGCCCATTCGCGTTAGTCTTCACTGGAACAGAACAACAGACAACGTCTGTGTCAAATGATGGTGTGTTCGCGCTGAACAGAATGTCAGACACATCATTTCGATTGGCTCATTACTGTACGATGAAAGGGAGGTATACACCATCGACTCCGAAGTATCTGGACATGTATTAGTGGATATTAACAAGGGGTGAGTCCACCCACTTTCATTATGACGGCTCACACTCTGCTGGCGACTCTTCTGATTAGGTGGCTGAATGTCTGCGGAGGAATGACACCCAATTCTTCCTCAAGAACTGAAAACAGAGAAGGTGATGTTGGACGAAGGGTCTGGAGCGAATACGACACTCTAAATAATTTCAGACGTCTTAGGTCGGGACTTTGAACAGGTCAATACATTTCAGGAATGTTACTGTCAATAAACCATTGCCTCACAGATGCTGCATTATGAAAGAGTAGATTGTCATGCTGATACAGTCATCATCTCGAAACTGTTCTCTACTCTGTGCAATACAAAATGCTGTTAAATGTGTTCATATCCTCCCGTATTTAGCGTTTCCTTTTAGAGGACTACAGCCTAACCGAGAAAGACACCCCCATACCGCAACACCACCTCCTCCTTACTTCACTGTTGGCACTACACATGACAGCAGGTAACATTTTCCAGGCATTCGCCAAACCCAAACCCTTCCATTCGAAGAACTGGAATCTTATGAAGTAACGGCAGTTTATCGGCTGACGAATTAGGATACTGTTGTTTAGCATCTAACTGCAAGTAGCTTTTGTAGTCAGTGCATGATCGTGAGACTGATACTGAAGTGTTTTTTTTCCTGGTGACTCGCGACTGCATTTGTTGGAGTACATAAAATGGCAGAATAGTAGACGCAGGAGTTCTCATCAGGATAGTTTCTGCCATGGAAACATCTCGAAATACAATCATACACGCACAGGCGCTGTATGCTTGTAATGTAGCTAATTATTACGGTTTGTCATCTTGCTTGGAAAGCATAGCTTGCCGTGGAAGCAGGAGGAGAGCAGATTTCGGTTCTCACGCTGGCTACTGGGCCGAGCGAGCCGCGTTCTTAACTAGCGCTTCGTGCAGTGCGTTACACATACTCTCTATGAATGTAAAGAAGCACTATTAAATATTAACCAATCTTTTTCATACTTAGTATACCAAATTCTATGCTTAACACACAATCATACTGTCAAAATTTCAAAACAGTAACTTTAATGCTTTTGGAGATATAAACTTTTACCTGAAACACATAATAACCCTGTTGGCGTTGTGAACCTGAGTTAAGGCCTGGAATGTATTCATCTGTAGTACCAATTAAAACCACAACCAGAAGGATACATTTATTTATTTATTTAACCTGGCAAGATTAGGGCCATCAGGCCCTCTCTTGCATCTAACCAGGCATTCTACTTATTTTACAGTCATATGTTTTAGTAGGCAT
This sequence comes from Schistocerca gregaria, assembly GCF_023897955.1. Lineage (NCBI taxonomy): Eukaryota > Metazoa > Arthropoda > Insecta > Orthoptera > Acrididae > Schistocerca > Schistocerca gregaria. The sequence goes on from NC_064921.1 coordinate 122,468,510, forward strand.
GTTAAACTACATCTAATACAAAACGTGAGAAACAATTAGAAAGGTACACCTCGAAAAATACATTATTGAAGTGAAAGATTTTAGATAGGAGTGCTGGCAGCAGGGAGTATGAGGGAGACTCATGGTGAAGGGAGGAGAAGAATAGACAGACATGATGAAACATGATTAAGGAAAATATAAAGGAAAAGAAGACTGCGTGGCTAATAGAGATAGATGAAGTGGAAGGCATCTCAGGAGCAAGATAGGAGACGCTAGCTTTGCTATTTGACAGATGAGAGGATTGGCCTTGCACATTAATTTTGTGGAGAATTTTATGTGGATGATAGTAGGAAATGCTTCAACTTCTTCTTAAAAGCAACAGTAGATTGAATTTTCCTCCAGGTAAGGGGCAGTTTGTTCCAGAGGCGGACAGCGGCAACTGAGAAGGAGTTTGCAAAAGTTTTTGTTTTGTGAGTGGGCACAGTTAGGATACCAGATAAGAGTGACCTCGTGTTTCGATTATGATGGCATGACAGGTTTTTAATCTCTGAAGCTAGGTACTGGGGTGCTTGCGCGACGAGGAGTCGGTGAAGTAGACAGAGTGTGCTAGTCACGCAGTTTGTCCGGCTGCAGCCACCCTAGCTCGAAGTATGAAGCACTAACATGATCATATCGGCGAATGTTGCAGGTGTAACGCACACAGGCATTCATGGTTAGCTCTAGCCGTCTTTTGTTTTCACTACTCATGCCTTGTTGAATCACATCACAATAGTGGAGGTTCGGTAGAAGGAGTGCATGCACGAGCTGGCGTTTCAAGTCCTGTGGGAATATGTTCCGAAACTTTTTGAGAGCATAGAGACAAGCAGACGTCTTTCGGCACACTGCGACTGTATTCTCCGCCCAGTTGAGATGCTCGTCCAAAGTTACACCCAAGTTCTTCACTGTTTTCTGATATGGTATTGGAGTACCTTCGAGCAGAATAGGAGGTAGCCGTTCGCGGAAATCTGAACTTATTAATTTCTGATGGGCTATTAAGATTACTTGCGTCTTTTTTGCATTTAATTTAAGCCCCAGGTTTTTCGCCCATGTCACTACTGAAGACAGATCATCATTCATCAGAGCGATTGCAGTGTTTACGTCTTCAGGTCTGACGCTTAGGTAGAGCTGGAGGTCGTCGGCATAGAAATGATGTTTACAGGAGGACAAAACCGACGAAATATCGTTGACAAAGAAACATGTTTCCAGGAAGATTTTTCATTTGTGCAGACAACACATTGCTGTCTGTCTTTTAAGTAGCTTTCAAACCATCTCACTGCACTATCAGAGAAGTTAAGCTGTTGCATTTTTTCTGAGTAATATGTCAAAGTTAAGTGTCAAAAGTTTTGCTGAAGTCCAGTAGCGTCAATATTGTTGCCTTTCGATTGTAGATGGCGTATTTCAGGTCATCAGTTACTTTAATTAGAGCAGTGTTTGTGCTGTGATGTTTACGGAAACCGGATTGAAATCTGTCATATAGACTGAATTCATGCAAGTGTTCAGTGATTTGGTCATGAACAATATATTCAAGTGCTTTGGAAACAGCAGGCAGTATGCTAATTGGTCGGTAATCACTAGGCACTTGTGGGTTTTCGACCTTAGGGATGGGTCGAATTATGCTTCTTTTCCATGCAGTGGGGTATATTCCGTTCACGAGGGAAAAATTAAATATGTCAGTTAAGACAGGAACTAAAATATCGGCAACATTCTTAATCATGGTTATACCGATACTGTCGTTGCCTATTGCATCAGAAGAGATTCTCATTATTGATTTTCTTGCCGTATTTGTTGTTACATGTTTTAGATGGAAGGTAACGTTGTTAGTTATCCTGTTTGGGGATTCTTGTGGACGGTAATTATCAGCCGTGCTGGTATTCAGAGGTGCAGAGAAGAATTCATTTAATTCGTTAGCTGACACATGAAAAGTAGTTTCCGATTTTGCCTTTCCGACCCCCAAGCTAGGGAGATTCTTCCACAGAGTCTTGGGTGTCAGATCGCTGCATACAAGGGAGCGAGCGAGCCTGATTTTGGCATTGCGAATGCTTTGTTTCACTCTGTTCCGTAGCTTTCTATATTCTTCGAAACGCTCGGGTTTCGGATCTGCCTTGAAACGCCTGTGGGCAGCATCCCTATTAGTCATCATTTGACATAATTCAGCTGTCAGCCATGGAGCAGGAGATTTTTTTACACGGACTGTGCGCACAGGTGCATGTTTGTCATAGAGGGCAGTGAGTTTATCACCAAGTTCATTAATTTTGCCGTCGATTGTAGGTTCTCTGATTATTTGATGCCATGAGATTTCTGAGCAATCGGCTGTTAGAGCGTCAAGGTCAATACGTTCCATGTTCCTACAAGTTATGTAACGCGATTTGATCCTGGGGGGCTGCACAGAGTAGGCCAGGAATATTACATCATGTGCTACGAGGCCAGGGGCCGATGATTGACCAACATCTCTTACTTTCTCAGTCTGTTTCGTTGCGATCACGTCTATAAGAGTATGACTGTGCGCCGTATGGTGTGTAGGCTGTAATGGAAGAATGTTCATGCTATTGCAACTAAACAATCTTCTTAGGTTTATTGCGGAGGAAGTGTCTCTTAGCAGGTCTATGTTCAAGTCACCCATTACGATGACATGTTAGTATTGACACTGGAGTGAATGTAATTCCGACTGGAAGGAACTCATTGAGCTTATTTTTGGCGGCTTGTACACGACGCCAGTCAAGAATTTCCGTCTTTGTATATTTATTTCAATGAACATGAATTCAGCCTCTTTTTCTTCAGCAGGATTTTACGTACATAAGACTTTCGCTTTGAGATCTGTTCGTATATATGCGCCGACCCCGCCACCTCGCTTTTTTTATCTGTCTGCCCTAAGAAATGTGTACCCTGGGAGATGAATAGATGCAGAGGATATGTGTGGTTTCAACCACGTTTCGGATAAGAGGATTACGTGGTAGTTTAGTTGGTTGAAGAGGAGGCTAAGTTCTTCGTAATGCGCAGGTAAAGACTGAATGTTGCAGTGAGCTGCTAAAAGCTCGGACGCGTTCCGCTGAGCAGCCTGGAGTAGGGTGGCAGACTGGTTTGTCCCTTTGTTAGGCACTACCTGCCGCTAGGGGCACTGGCCGGTGTTTCCGCCAAGTGACATAATACAGGGGTGTCCGAGATTTTGCGCGCCCTGTTTGTGACTCCGCGAGTGCCGAAAGAAAGGCGACTGCAAGAAATTTCCTGAGGTTGCGGAAGTATAGAAAGTGGATTAGTGGTATTCGGTGCAGGGAGAATATGACCAAAATGGTGACGGCTGTGTGTCACTGAGTATCCTATGTCGTAAGAGGAGAGATGTAATTAGAGTATTTGAAACAGCTTAGGGTGGAAATAAAGGAAAGGGGAGTGATTTAAGAGGCCGATGCTGCCAGCAGAGAGAAGCAAGCTTAATATTTAATAGTTTATCGTAGGAAGCTAGAATTAAATTGAAATGTACTATAGTGATACTGGTAGTGATTATCGTAGGAAGCTACAATTAGATTTAAATTTGCTAAAGTGATAGTGATAGTGATTTTTGTTATGAGCAATTTAAACCGAAGAGATGGTTGACTAATGAACTAAAGGAGAGGCTAATAATTGCAATAGAACTATTACAGAATGGAAGAGAATAAACTGAGAAAATGAAAAAAGTATTAGCAGTAACTAAAACTAAGCAATGGCTACAGCTAAAGACACAAAAAGATAGTAAAAAGTTAATACAGTTACAAAAACAATTAGTTGAAGGTACAAATAATTAAAAAGTTAATACAATTACAAGACTATATCTGAGTATAGGACTGTTAAAATTTGCAAATGCTGTTAAGTTTGACTTTTGGCTCGAGTAGGTTCACTTAATACTATTTAGTTCTGTCATGTTTGTGACCGTCTTCTTTCCAGCTGCAGTCTTAATGATTACTCTGCCATCCTGAGTCCACACATTCTGAAGACCGAAATGGGATATGGCACTGTTTAAAATCTTTAGCCGCTCGTGTGTCAGATCTTCCCTTATTGTAAGCCCTGTCCTTGCTATAACTTCTTCTTCTGGGTAAAGATCTCAGCCCTTTTTCGGTACGACACAAATTTAATTATTATTGGACGAGGTTTGGTAGCACCTGGTAGTTTTCGTCCCACCCGGTGGCTCCTGTCAATGTCTGCCTTGGTCACTTCAACGCCTAATTTTTCACGCGCAACCTGTATAAGCAGGTTGTCCGTGTCTTCTTTATTTTCTGCTACTCCAAACAGTCGTAGACTATTTCGCCTTTGGTACTGTTCTAGCTCGTCTGTGGCGGCAGATAGTTTCACTTCCAACTCTCGTGCCTTTTTCTCGTATTCAGACACAGACTTTTTTAGTGCTGTAATTTCGGCACTATTGGCCTCAACAGTTTCACGCATTTTGGCCAATACTGCTGCCGTTACAGTATCTGATATGGTGCCTGCTATCAGATCGAGATTGTTTTTATCGCGAAGCGCAGCGTTTACCTCAGAGCGGACCAGCTCCGCTATACCGGGAGCCGCGGCCGCACCTTCCGCCAGGAGCAGGCCCGCCGCACCTGCTGCTTCCCCGCTGCTGGACGCGCTGCTGTTGACTCTTCTGTTTACCATTTTCTCGCAGATATTGGCGGAGCACAGAAAAAAATAGCACTACTGCACAGAACACTGTTGTTTACACGATTTCCACTTGTACTAGACAACACCACCTGCGAGAACACCTTCGAATTCGACTAAATTTCGCGAGCCGAACTTAACACGTGTTACACTGGAGCCGCCATGACACTCATCTAAACTAATTTTCTGGAATTTTCTTTAGTTACATTACCACAGATTTCTAACATAATTAAAAGTGCTTTGGAAAATTTTTATTTCATTGTGTTTTGGTTGCGTGAGTGTTCAGGAGAGACTGAGAAAGTGAATGGAGGACATACGTAAAGTGAGGATGTGATGTTTTATTAAAACTATGTAAATATATGCATAAGAAAGTTGTTGTGCTACAGGGAAATTTGTGACGTATCTCCGAGCGAGCTCGATTTTGTAAGAGGCAGCCAGAAGGGGCGTTGAGTGTTAAATTTATTAGTAATTTATTGTGTGGAAAGGAATCATAGTTTGCTTTCATTAAATTTTATTTAGTTTCAGAATTACGAGATTTCTAGTCTAAATTGCTTGTGGTAATGTGATTGGCTGATATTTGAAATACCGCAAATATAAAGGTGCTCGAGATGCTCTGATTGGTTGCTTAACGTACTATCCAATAAGGGTTCAGCATTTCCCGCGTGTTTGAGTAGGGCTTGGTGCCTCAGATATGAGTCGGGGTAGTCGCACGGGAGCCGTCTTCTGGTAAACACCTTAGTTACACCGTGTTGATCAAATTTGTACCAAAATGAAGAAATTCACGCGTTTGGTCAGTTCTCGTGTCGTAGACGAATAGCAACTACAGTATTGAGTATTTTGTGAAAATTTGAGTCTTGGAAGATGTTTATTTTAGGAGGAATTTGCGTGTGAACATTTCACGTCGTACATAAACTCCGTGCAGCGTGTTTCGTGCAGATAACAAGACGTTATGGCGAGCACTTCTTTATAAGAAGATTACTGAACGACTGAACGTGTTTAACTCTCAAGTCATTGTAGGTCAGTGACTGAGTCGTTCAAAATATCAGGTCAGACTAAGTATTTTCTGAAATGATAATTAAATCAAGACCCTACGCTGCCGACAGGCGTTGATATACGTCAACGGGGACAGTTGAAAGTGTGTGCCCCGACCGGGACTCGAACCCGGGACCTCCTGCTTACAGGGCAGACGCTCTGTCCATCTTTATTTTTCATTTTTGTTCGGTATTGTTCGCTGCGTTTGGTCTGGGCGGAGTTCACAAGACATCCGTTCAAGTTGATCGTTGATTCCTTTACTCAGTTTTTTATTATAGAGGGCGAACAGCGTCCATCTGAACCACCGCGGGCACAGAGGATAGTGCGACTGCAGGGACTTACCCTTGCATGCTCCCCGTGAGATCCACATTCCCAACTTAATATCAACACACTACATTTTTAGTCCCCCTGTCCATTACACTCATTACTCGCAGCAGACAATCTTACCGAGTCCCGTAGGAGTTCGGGCAATACGTGTACATCCACACAGAAGGGGTTCGATGGCCGGTTAGCTTTAACTGTATTAAGATGGTATCTGTTCCTTCGGACATGTACGAAAGAACAGATAGCATCTCCATATAAATATTTTCTGGTTGCTTTCGTAAGTGAAGTTGTAACAGAGACAGTCAGCAACATTGCATTATTGACCCCGAGATATTAAACAAGGACTTGATAGTCATATTCCGTGTTTTAAAGACAATAAACCAGCTTAAAGGAAATTTTAGACATTTTTTCAAACAAGTCATGCAAGAATCCCGAATGCGCAGTAGTTTAAGTAACTTACAGCTACTGCCCATGGACTGGAGTTGTCCTTTGCGTGGTAGTTATTTGGTCGGATTTTCGTCAGCGCTGCTTTTGTCGGCTAAACTAGTTTCCATCATCGCATAGTAAAGGGGCAGAGAAACTGAAACCTATTCAAGTAGGTGGACAGATCGTTTAAAAGACAGTGAGAGACCGATCCACCCCGCAGCGTTATGTTGCATTGTCTTGCAAGTAACTGTAGATCTGTTCATTAGATATTTCTTCTCTGAAAAGAGAAGGTACGGTATATACTGCATGTACTCATCTGAAGTTATGGCTTGGGATACAAATATTGTTTCAATTTCCCATATGATGCAGGCGCTCTTGATATAACTGATAAGGATTCTCAGAATTGCAAATCCGACTGATTTGCGAACTCACTCACACGGCTAAATGCAGCCGTGCTTCGTCAGCGACAATCTCTTCGCAGAAGAGCTTCTGTGAAGTTTGGAAGGTAGGAGACGATGTACTGGCAGAATCGAAGCTGTACGGACGGGTCGTGAGTTGTGTTTGGGTGGCTCAGATGGTAGAGTACTTGCCGGCGAAAGGCAGTGGTCCCGAGGTCGTGTCTCGGTCTGGCACACAGTTTTAATCTGCCAGGATGTTTCATATCAGCGCACACTCAGCTGCAGAGTGAAAATCTCATTCTGGAAACAATCTCTCCATCATGCACAGACTGCAAGAGGCAGCTACGGTACTGGGGTCGAGCAACAATATCTGAATTGTGCTGCAGTCTTCTTTTGAAAATCAATTTATTTACCAACATCGCTATGTTAAGACGGTTACTGGATTACTAGTGCCGGCCGCTGTGGCCGATCGGTTCTAGGCGCTTCAGTCCGGAACTGCGCTGCTGCTACGGTCGCAGGTTCGAGTCCTGCCTCTGGCATGGATGTGTGTGATGTCCTTAGGTTAGTTAGTTTTAAGTAGTTCTAAGTCTAGGGGACTGATAACCTCAGACGTTAAGTCCCATAGTGCTTACAGGCACTTGAACCATTTGATTACTAGTTTTGGCGATATGTATTGCAATTTTCTGATCTATAAAAAGAAAATATGTCGACGTTACAGGCTTAGAGACTAAAAACAAAACAAAAAAAGTAGCAACACATACACAGTTGAGTGGTGTAGGCATTGTATGATGAAAGTACCTTTGCCCGGTTTTATGGGTACGAAAATATGTCAGTTAGCTGATGTATATGTCCTACTGCTTTTTTCTTATTTTTCGACTGTAAGAGCCGGCCTCTGTGACCGAGCGGATCTAGGCGCTTCAGCCCGGAACCGCGCTGCTGCTACGGTCGCAGGTTCGAATCCCACCTCGGGCATGGATATGTGTGATGTCCTTAAGTTGGTTAGGTTTAAGTAGTTCTAAGTCTAGTGGACTGATGACCTCCGATGTTAAGTCCCATAGTGTTTATAGGCATTTGAACCACTTGACTGTAAGCCTGTAACCTCGACATCTTTGTTATGGATCTGAGGATGGCAATACATGTTGCCGAAACTAGTAATCCAGTAACTGTGCTAACATAGCAATCTTGACAAATAAATAGAAGAAGACTACAGTTCAACATCATAGATCGCTCCTGCACTGAATTATGTCAGATGATCATTAATATCTGAACTGGTCAGTGGATATACTGCTACTGCTTTGTAAGGTTTCTGTTTCCGCTTGTGCAAGTATCTGTCACCAGATGCTGTTTCGCATACCAATCAGGAGTGTTAAATGGCGCAACAGTTTTCCCGGACCTTTTCAGGATTGCGCATAACTCGTACCGAGCGAGGTGTACAGTGATTCGCACACTGGACTCGCTTTCGGGGGAACAACGTTTCAAATCCGCATCCGGCCATCCAAATTTAAGATTCCAGTGATTTTCCTAAATAGCTCGAGGCAATCGTAGGGATGGTTCCTTCGAAAGATCTTGACTGATTTCCTTCTCCAACCTTGAAACACTCCGAGGCTGCGTTCCGGCTCTAATTACGTCGACGTGAATGGTTCAATATGGTTCAAATGGCTCTGAGCACTATGGGACTTAACATCTATCATCAGTCCTCTAGAACTTAGAAATACTTAAACCTAACTAACCTACGGACATCACACATCCATGCCCGAGGCAGGATTCGAGCCGGCCGCGGTGGTCTCGCGGTTCTAGGCGCGCAGTCCGGAACCGTGCGACTGCTACGGTCACAGGTTCGAATCCTGCCTCGGGCATGGATGTCTGTGATGTCCTTAGGTTAGTTAGGCTTAAGTAGTTCTAAGTTCTAGGGGACTGATGACTACGGCAGTTGAGTCCCATAGTGCTCAGAGCCATTTGAACCGTTTTGAAGCAGGATTCGAAACTGCGACCGTAGCGGTCGCGCGGTTCCAGACTGAAGCTCCGAGAACCGCTTGGCCACCACGGCCTGCGACGTGAACGGGATGTTAAATCCTGCACTCCCTTCTTTTTCTTTCCTGAGTCGTCAAGTTGGACTAAATCCTTCACGCCGCGTGCCTTTGAGGCATTGGAGGCGGCGTGCACTGTGACGGAGCATGCTTGCCCGAAACTCCTCCCCGCTCACGGTCCTTGCATCGAACGTGAAACATCCTGTATTGTCAGAAACGTATAAGACACTTCGCGGTCACATAAATTTAAATATGTTTTCTGGTTTTCAACCGTTTAAAATGTTTAAATTCTCACGAACTTTTGGCCAAACACTCTTCGGCCATTGTCAGGTGGTAACTAACCGTCGTGCCTGCAGTTTCCTTGTCCCTGTATGAAAACATATGCAAAGTGAACAAGAAGTCCACAGCCAAACTTTCAGATGTTGCTCAGGAATACCTTCTTAGTAATATGGTATACGCCGGCCCGGTTAGCCGAGCGCTCTACGCACGGCTTTCCGGAGTGTGAAGGAGCGCCTGGTCTCCGGCACGAATCCGCCCGGTGAACTTGTGTCGAGGTCCGGTAAGCCGGCCAGTCTGTGGATTATTTTTAGGCGGTTTTTCATCGGCCTCGGTGAATGCGGGCTTATTCCGCCTCAGCTACACTATGTCGGCGTTTGCTGCGCAAACAAGTTCTCCACGGACGCATACGCTACCATTACTGTACCACGCAAACATAGGAGTTACACTCGTCTGATGTGAGAAGTTTCCTGGAGGGGGGGGGGGGGGAGGAGGGTCCACTGGGGGCCGAACCGCACAGTAACCCTGGGTTCGGTGTGGGGAGGTGGAGGGGTGAAGTGGACTGCGGTAGTCGTGGTGTGGTTGTGGACCACTGCGGCTGTGGCAGGGATGGAGCCTCGCCGTCGTTTCCAGGCCCACAGTTAACATACAACACATACAATGCAACATGGTATACACTGAGTTGACATAAGTCACGGGATGCCTCCTAATATGGCGTCGGACACAGTGTACCAACTCAACGTGACATGGACTCAGCAAGTCATTGGAAGTCCTCTGCAGAAATATTGAGCAACGTTGACTCTGTAGGCGCCTGTAATTGCGAAAGTGTTGCCGACTCAAGATTTTGTGCACGAATTGACCTCTAGATTATCTCCCATAAATGTTCGATGGGATTCATGTCGGGCAATCTGAGTGGCCAAATAATTCCATTAAATTGTCCAGAAAATTGTGGCCTAGTAGCATGCCGCTTGCCGCCTTCTCATCGATAAAAATTCCATCGTATTTTGGGATCATTCCCAGTGAATGGCTACAAATGATCTCCAAGTAGCTGAATAGAACCATTTCCAATCAATGATCGAGTCAGTTGAACCAGGGGGTTCCTGGCTTCGTGGGTGCAGCGCCACACTCGAACCCTACATCCAGCCCAGGAGAGGTGCTGCAGGCGATGTCGTGCTGTTAGCAAAAGGCACTCGCGTCGGTCGTCTGCTGCCACAGCCCATTTACGCCAAATTTTGCCGTTCTGTCCTGATGGATAAATGTGTGTGTGAAATCTTATGGGGCTTAACTGCTAAGGTCATCACTCCCTAAGCTTACACACTACTTAACCTAAATTATCCTAAGGACAAACACACACAGCCATGCCCGAGGGAGGACTCGAACCTCCTCCGGGACCAGCCGCACTGTCCATGACTGCAGCGCCTTAAACCGCTCGGATAATATCGTGCGGCTGCTGATGGATACGTTCGTCCTACGTACCATATTGATTTCTGACGCATTGTTGCTTGTCCGTTAGCACTGGCAGCTCTACGCAAACCCCGCAGGACTCGGTCGTTAAGTGAAGGCCGTCGGCCACTGCCTTGTCCGTGGTGAGAGGTAATGCCTGAAAATTCCGCGTTCACAGTCTGTTAATTCCTGTCGTGCGGCCGTAATCACCTCGGAAACCTTACATCGCTATCCCATGATTTTTGTCACCTCAGTGTAAGGCAGCCACGATCTCCAGTAGTTCGTTACAGAGGCTTTAGTTTAATTTCTTGTCCCAGTTAACTTTGTGTCTGTATTGTAGTGAAAATAGTACACAGTAGAACATGCGCAGGATGAATGCGCTGTTGGTCTTGTTTCCATTTTCTCACGGTGCCTACAGTTGACAACAGTAATATTCTCTTTAACTCGTACCCTCATATTGCATTTAGTACTTGTAGTGTCCCTTTTGCGATGTTTAAGAATAATGCGTGTGAAGCGTGTATAAAGATATTGAATAAGAACAAACAGACCAGACTGAAAGTCAAATGTGAAAAAAATATAAAATTATTTACAAAAAATATAACGTCGATACTACGGTAGGCAAAGACAATAAAGATGATAAACAATATCTCAGTAAAGAATATGGTGAAATGAAACATTTATATCTTTGTATAACTATAAAAGTTATTACTTGCTCTTCTGCTGCTTCTAATTCTCATGTTACTATTGTTAGATATACACTCCTGGAAATTGAAATAAGAACACCGTGAATTCATTGTCCCAGGAAGGGGAAACTTTATTGACACATTCCTGGGGTCAGGTACATCACATGATCACACTGACAGAACCACAGGCACATAGACACAGGCAACAGAGCATGCACAATGTCGGCACTAGTACAGTGTATATCCACCTTTCGAAGCAATGCAGGCTGCTATTCTCCAATGGAGACGATCGTAGAGATGCTGGATGTAGTCCTGTGGAACGGCTTGCCATGTCATTTCCACCAGCCGCCTCAGTTGGACCAGCGTTCGTGCTGGACGTGCAGACCGCGTGAGACGACGCTTCATCCAGTCTCAAACATGCTCAATGGGGGACAGATCCGGAGATCTTGCTGGCCAGGGTAGTTGACTTACACCTTCTAGAGCACATTGGATGGCACGGGATACATGCGGACGTGCATTGTCCTGTTGGAACAGCAAGTTCCCTTGCCGGTCTAGGAATGGTAGAACGATGGGTTCGATGACGGTTTGGATGTACCGTGCACTATTCAGTGTCCTCTCGACGATCACCAGAGGTGTACGGCCAATGTAGGAGATCGCTCCCCACACCATGATGCCGGGTGTTGGCCCTGTGTGCCTCGGTCGTATGCAGTCCTGATTGTGGCGCTCACCTGCACGGCGCCAAACACGCATACGACCATCATTGGCACCAAGGCAGAAGCGACTCTCATCGCTGAAGACGACACGTCTCCATTCGTCCCTCCATTCACGCCTGTCGCGACACCACTGGAGGCGGGCTGCACGATGTTGGGGCGTGAGCGGAAGACGGCCTAACGGTGTGCGGGACCGTAGCCCAGCTTCATGGAGACGGTTGCGAATGGTCCTCGCCGATACCCCAGGAGCAACAGTGTCCCTAATTTGCTGGGAAGTGGCGGTGCGGTCCCCTACGGCACTGCGTAGGATCCTACGGCCTTTGCGTGCATCCGTGCGTCGCTGCGGTCCGGTCCCAGGTCGACGGGCACGTGCACCTTCCGCCGACCACTGGCGACAACATCGATGTACTGTGGAGACCTCACGCCCCACGTGTTGAGCAATTCGGCGTTACGTGCACCCGGCCTCCCGTATGCCCACTATACGCCCTCGCTCAAAGTCCGTCAACTGCACATACGGTTCACGTCCACGCTGTCGCGGCATGCTACCAGTGTTAAAGACTGCGATGGAGCTCTGTATGCCACGGCAAACTGGCTGACACTGACGGCGGCGGTGCACAAATGCTGCGCAGCTAGCGCCATTCGACGGCCAACACCGCGGTTCCTGGTGTGTCCGCTGTGCCGTGCGTGTGATCATTGCTTGTACAGCCCTCTCGCAGTGTCCGGAGCAAGTACGGTGGGTCTGACACACCGGTGTCAATGTGTTCTTTTTTCCATTTCCAGGAGTGTATACTGTGTGTAGTGTTGAACGCTAGCAGATGTTCTTTTTGTTCTTTCGACTACACGATAAAAAAGGTGTGTCAGGCTATTGATGGAAATATATATGTGAAAGTGAGTTCATTGTATTATTTAAAGAACATGCCAGCCACTAATCGTAATCTTTTAACTGAAAAGAGAGAATAATTAGCATTTCTGAGCCACCAAGAAGACGATAGCAGTGATCGCTGACTGGCAACAATTGGTCGCCATTACGCGGCGGACTTAAATTTTTCTTACAGCTTTCCACCAGAGCAGAAGTGATAAAATCATTTTAAAACATTATTTAATTTAAATCGGAATTGTTCCATGAGTTAATTTTGTGAGAGTTCAAATACTTTCAGAGATACCATTTGTCGTAGATGTGTGAACTTTGGCCTTGACTGTATTTAGGTGAAAATCAGTTATGATAATCTTGTAGGGAGCCTGGCTCTCATTTAATTTGAAAACACTTATTTCGGCCTCCTGTAAGATACCCTGCTTATAACGGTCTCACCTATGTAAGGAAAATAATTAACGCTAACCTCTTATCTTACGTGGCATCAAAAAGCATAAAACCAATAGAGGATATCAAAAGAGAACCGTTAGATACTTCCCGGTTCTGTCTAGACCCTACGGTTTTGTTTTTCGTCGGTGCTAGTTGTGCGTTAACAGTGATAACAGCGGTACTATGGACAGGTTTACTGATAGAGTTGGCCAATTTGCTCCTCGTGCGTGAGTTCACTGAAAGCAATGGAAGAGCGGCACAATGTCGCTATGCTAAGCTGTTCCCGCACCGCCGCAGCCAACCACACCCCTTACGCGAAAACACACAAAAGTTATCCTCGAACAACCTCTGCAAGTTTGTTGGTGGAGTCCTGGTTCATCCGTATTAACATCTCTGGAAACACATATTCCAGTTCACTTGTCTATATAGCCTGCCATTTGGCCACTACAACGTTGAAGTGGGCGCAGCGAACACGGGACCTAAATATCGCCTTATTTGATGAAGTTACTCTGGTTTTCGCTGCTATTGTTTCTAGTATTCATCTAATTGTTGACTCTCGGTCACACTGGTCGTCGTTCAAATGGTTCAAATGGCTCTGAGCACTATGGGGCTTAACATCTGAGGTCATCAGTCCCCTAGAACTTAGAACTACTTAAACCTAACTAACCTAAGGACATACACACATCCATTCCCGAGGCAGGATTCGAACCTCCGACCGTAGCAGTCGCGCGGTTCCGGACTGAAGCGCCTAGAACCGCTCGACCACCGCGGCTGGCGGTCGTCGTTCATTAACATTTCTCCTTCTAGAGGTTTCGGCAACGCACGTGGGCACACCTCTCAGGAGTTACACAAAACTGGTTTTCTGTCAGTCTACGCCTCCGTTTATGTTTTTACTTTCGCGCCACTGCATGTTTGGGTAGTTTTTGTTTAGCTGGCATTCGTCCTGTTCGTGTGATTGACTCCAGCAATGTCCTTTACGTCCTTGAATTTCAGTTCCGTCACCATTGTTTTATCAATGGACATGTCCGAAAGAACGGACACCATAATCATATAAGTATATAGTTCTGGTAATACCGGCCATGACCTTCTGTGCGGATGCACACATATTCCCTGAACTCTTATGTGACTTGGTAAGAATGTTTTCACGAGTAATGAATATGTTGGGGTGGGACACCACGAATGTAGAGCGTGGACATACAAGGTGAGAATGTGGGTCTCGCGGGAGGCGTGCACGAGATAGTCCCTGTGCCTTCGGTGGCTCAGATGGATAGAGCCTCTGCCCTGTGAGCAAGAGATCCCGGGTTCGAGTCCCGGTCGGGGCACACATTTTCACCTGTCCCCGTTGATATATATCAACGCCCGTCAGCAGCTGAAGGTATTGATATAATTCTAAGTAAGTATTATGGCGTCCCGCTAGAGTGCAAAACTTGCCCAGCAAGCAATTTCCACTCTCAGGTCCTCGCTCTCAACCTTTCTCATGCATCGGTAGTTTTAGGGGTTTGTAGTGCACAATTTCCCATTGTCTTGTGACTTAAGTGTTGTTGAACTTTGCTGTGTGGTCAGTATCACTGGAAACAGATTCGTCTAAAAGAGAATTTCTCCTCAAGTCTCACTTTAAGTCATCTTTCAGTTACGCCGATGTAGAATTCTCCACGAGAATGTGAAATACTTTAAACGTCTGAGTACGCTTGTCTTTCGGAGGACTGAGAAGTTGACTGATGTATCTGGTTGGTTGAGTGGTAGTTGTAAGGCGACAGACAGAACAAGTGGCGCCACAGCCGACAGTACGATTGTATAAAGAGGATACCGTCAATTTAGCACTTCAGTATGGCAGAGGAAAACTCAAACCAAAGCTCGATTTAACGTCGTGTTAACTGATCAACTGACTGCAGCGTAGTAAGAGCTCAGCACTGGTGCGCCCGTTTTGAGCGTTGTGAACTGCTCCGAAACAGTTTTTCCGACCGGTCTTCCGTACGTCTTTTGGTTAAGTATCAGACTGGTTCAACAAAGAAACGTAGCAATGGTTAAGACATAGTCATTTACTTACGATAAGTGCTGTTCAAATCCTGATTTCCGTTTTCCATGGATTCCCAAAATCATTTTAAGTGGACAACACGATCACTAGACGGAGTACATTTCTAATTTCATAATAGTTTTAGTTTATAAAAGAGCGGTATGCAATGTGAATGGTCATATTAGTCGAGTGTGTGTATGTAAAGACAAGCTTTTCTGCACGGCCACTTACTGCTAACCACTCGTGGTTCTGGGATATTCATTGGTCTTCTGC